>NC_139513.1:169311623-169429123 GCF_947247035.1 Vipera ursinii | reverse complement strand
GCGCCGATCTGCCGCTCCTCCGGTGGGTTGAAGGGCCGGCTGCCTGGCCGAACCGCCGTGCTCCTTCCCCTCGCCCCGGGCTTGGCGTGGCGTCTGTGCCGGTGCAGCGAGGCTGACGGTGCGCGCCTGGCCTGGCTGAGCGCGTGGCGGTTCGACCAGGCAGGAAAAGGTGCAGGAAGCAGCCGCCGCCTGGTAACGACGCCCGGGCTCACAACGTGGAGGCGGTGAGCACGCGCGCGCTCAGGACGAGGCGGCCGCGGTCCAGTGAGGGAAGAGCGCCGAGGGAGTGGCCGGCCGGGCTGCGCTGCTGCCGAGCAAAGCTCGGCCGGGGCGCCCGCTCTGCTCTGCCTGGCGCCAGCTCAGAGACTCTGCCCGCCAGGCCCTTCTCCCACTCAGCCAGGCCAGGCGCGCACCGTCAGCCTCGCTACACCGCCTCCACGTTGTGAGCCCGGGCGCCGTTACCAGGCGGCGGTCGCTTCCCGCACCTTTTCCTGCCTGGCCGAACTGCCGCGCTCCTCCCCCCCTGCCCCAGGCTTGGTGCAGCGTCTGTGCCGGTGCAGCGAGGCTGACGGTGTGCGCCTGGCCTGGCTGAGTGGGAGAAGGGCCTGGTGGGCGGAGTCTCTGAGCTGGCGCCAGGCAGAGCAGAGCGGGCACCCCGGCCGAGCTTCGCTCGGCAGCAGCGCAGCCCGGCCAGCCACTCCCTCGGCGGTCTTCCCTCACCGGACCGCGGCCGCCTCGCCCTGAGCATGTGCTTGCTCGCCACCTCCACGTTGTGAGCCCGGGCGCCGTTACCAGGCGGCGGCCGCTTCCCGCACCTTTTCCTGTCTGGCCGAACCGCCACGCTCCTCCCCCGGCCGCGGGCTTGGCGCGGCGTCTGTGCCGGTGCAGCGAGGGCGCGCCTTCTTTGCCGCCGGAGCTGCCCCGGCTTCGAAGCCCTCTGGCTCCCCTGGGCGAAGGCGACATCCAGGGAAGGGCGGATGTGTGTGTGTGTGTGTGTGTGTGTGTGTGTGTGTGTGTGCACGTGCGCGCATTCTGTGTTTCACAGCCATTTTATGGGCTGGGATGTGGGGAGCTGGACAGGGGTAGGTAGGGCCCTGGCCTAGCAGAATTTGTGAAGTGGTGGAAGTGTGTGAGCTGTTACCAGAGAGTCTGACCTTGTCAAAGTAAGTTTGACAAGGTCAGCCTCTCTGGTAACAGCTCACACAGTAAGTTTTTTTTAAAAAATTTATTTAAAATACATTGTGAAAACTCAGCTGTCAGTTGATCTTATGTTATAAAATGAAAAGTATGCCATTTGCAATTAACTTGGCATAAAATAATTCATTTGCATTTAATTGTAATTGTTCAAAGAATGTTCGGAAAAATGTTCGGCCCTCCAGCATGTTCACTTCATCCAATCTGGCCCTCTTTGAAAAAAGTTTGGACACCCCTGTCTTACACTATTGATCCTCTGAGGAAATGAATATGCTGTACCCCAAAGCTCCCAGAAATCCAACCTTCACATACTTGGCATGTACAAATGGGTAAAGGCTAGGTTAGAAGGAAACAATTTGCCTTTAAGGAAGAATCTGGTCAAAAATTCTAGAGAGAGTAAAAGAGGGAAATAGCAGCCTTTACTCCAAAAGGGGATTTACCTACCTACCTACCTGTCTGTCTGTCTGTCTCTCTCTCTCTCGATAAATAATCTATATTTATATCTATCTATCTATTATCTATCTATCTATCTATCTATCTATCTATCTATCTATCTATCTATCTATCTATCTATCTATCTAGATATTTCCAGCCATTCTATCTTGCTCAATCTCTCCTAAATATCACCCAATTTACTTGTTACTGCATGTATGGGGAGATGGGACAAGTAAGTATAGATCAGACATGTCAAACACCAGGCCTGGGGGCTGGATCCGGTCCGCAAAGTGGTTTCATATGGCCTGCGAACCCATCCTGGAAACAGTGAGGGAACGGCCCCCGCTGTCTTGGCCCTGGCCCAGGCTGGTTGGGAGCCAATGTAGAGTTTCGTGGTGGCCATCTATGCTGAAACGCATTCAGGCTTAGCTCCACAAGGCTGTCTGGAAAAAGCGAGGGACCAGCCCCTGCTTTGTTGGCCCTGCCCGCTGGGCATGCGCTGGGGAGCTATCACCCTTTGTGAGGAATGAAGAAATGCACCATTGCCTGTAAGCGGCCAGCACATGGCCCTGTGTACTTTGGGCAGGCTAGGGGCTGGACAGTGTTGCGTTTCTCTTCAGATTCATGCCACCCAGGTCAGCCTCTCAGCACTTTGAGGAGAGCACCCCGCTACCTGTCAAAACCAGGCAGGGTGGGGGCTGGGCAGCACTGCAGGTAACATTGACTCTCATGCTGCTCATGGCATCCCCTTCCCCAGAGCCCACCAAGCCGGATATGTGAAGTAGGCGAGGGCCATGTGCTGGCCACTTCCAGGCGATGGTGCATTTCTTCATTCCTCATGAAGGATGACACTTCCCCAGCTGCGTTTCTTGTCTGCTTTTCTCCCTCCCTCATCTCAAATATTTTCCCACCACTCTAAGGAAGGAAGGAAGGAAGGAAGGAAGGAAGGAAGGAAGGAAGGAAGGAGCGGGAGGGTCTGAGGGAAGTCCTGTCTTAGTCCTTCCCTGCTGCCCTTTCACCATCCCCTTGCCCCCTCCCCTTGGCCTATCCTTGGTCTCCCATCCTATTGCTAAGGAAGCTTTGGATACAAAGCCAGGTCTCCTCACATGGAGTGTGGGCCTCCATGTTGACTTTGCCCTCGTACCCATCATGAGCAACCTGGCTAAGGAGAATAAACACAGCAGCAGCAGCCTTGAGGAGGAGGTAAGTGCAGTGGGGCGCCCCCTTGGGGAAGTGGGGCTGGGCTTAGTGCCATGGGTGCTTAAGGGCTGGGCTGGGCATTTGACCTCTGCACCACCGTGCAGGCCCTGCCCCACATGGCCTGAGAGGAACAGTTCCTCCAGCGGACCATGCCTTGGCACTTGCCCCAGTCCCATCTCCTTCTGCCAGAGACCCTCAGATCTGTCCCACTCCTGCCCGAGCCTCCATAGGTACCCTTGACGTGAACGATGTAGAGCTGGCCATGCCCACCCAGTAGGCCACACGCACTCCAGCCACGCCCATCCAGTAGACCGCACCCACCCTGGCCACACCCATCCAGCCCCCAAGGGCAACTGCAATGCTGATGCAGCCTTCAATGAAATTGAGTTTGACACCCCTGCTATAGATGACGGAATCTGTCAGATCATTATATAATGATGCACTGAGATTTCTTCACGGTACACTAATTTGACATCATTTAAGGATTGGCACTCAGACTTTTAAAGATTCGTTGGTCCTGCAAAAGGTGCAGAAATGGACTATGGGAATGAGCTTATAAAGAGATACTCACGTGTAAGAGGGCACTAGCTGCGTAGGTTACGATGATGGCTGAGAAGATCCCCAGTTTCAGGGAGTTCTTAAAGACATCTGAAACAGAATGAGTTAATCAGCTAAGTCATTTCTCTTGCCCTCTCCAAAAACTCTGGACCATCATTCCAATCATTAAGGAATTATACACCCAGCTCCTCTATGAGAATGAACTATTAGCATCCTTTTGGAAGCTACTGGTAACTCTTAAACCATGTTTTCATAAAAAATATTGCCTTTAAATAGAGTTTTATTCCATCTAATATTTTTTGTAGCCATGGCCTTAAAAGTATGTATGTTGATGGTCCTCACGTTTCTGGTCATGAACCCTGAAGGCTAATTATGCCTTATAATAATTATTCCCTATTTCTGGCTTGAGGTGGTTGCTGATCGAGATCAGATTTAATAGGAGGCCCTGTATCTCTTGACCCAAATTAGCAAAACAGATAATTATTTGGGATTTGTCAAAAATTAATTTTAGCTATATGTTTTTTTAACAGCTATTTGATTAGAATCCCATAACCAGCAGTGTGTGTCCGTGTGTGTGTGTTGCTTCTATCATGCAATTTCACAGTTGCCCACGTGTTGCAACACAGACACAGTCCTACAGAAGCACACTTCCCAGACGTGGTTCTAAAATCACGTGTGACATCTAGGAAGGCAGCCCCATAGCTTCAGATCATGTAAGTGAGGGGCAAACTCCAATGAACATAATGTATCAGTAGAGGTGGGGCTAGCAAGCACATCCCACTTTCCATCTTCTGTTGCTTTATCCATTCTTCAATTCACAACTCCAGAATTGTTATCACTCAAAGTGCAATGTATAATGTCCTTTGTTTAGTTTTGGCTTAACATATGAACTCAGCCATTTGTACACCACAGTGAGAGCAGAAAATCTATATGATCCTGACCAAACCATGACTGAATCAACCATCTTACTGCAATTCCCTTAGAAATGTATGAAAGTCTATACCTTCAAGTTAAAACAATCCCTAGTTACGTCTGCACCTACCGAAAGATGCATAAAAATAGGAAGCATCTAGCCTAGCTTTTCTTCATTCTGTTTTTGTAGATGTATTCCCATCACCCTCAGCCAATATAACCATTATAGGTACATATCTGGGGAAATCTGGGTAAAGACAGATCTGAAACCTCTTAAGAGCAGGAATACAAATAAAGAAGAGCCACAGATATGACTCCTATCTGGTGGAGTCATTGACAAGATTTTAGGCACAGGCACTTAAAGCTAAGAGCTCCACTCAGAAGACATTAAATGTTCTAAAAACAAGACAGATGTAAGCATTCTCACAGGAGTTTAGCCATTGGGACATGGGCAGGTTCCAGCTGGTTACCACCTCCACCATAGAACGTGGCAACTCCACCCTCAGAGGATGAGACACTGTCAGGTCCCTAAAAAGGTGAAATGAATCAACAATTACTTGGGGCAAATGCAAGGAGGATCTGTGATATCAAGGATCGATTGAGCTACAAGTGTAGAATTGTCCAACTGGCAGGTTTAAAAAGACGTGAAGCTCCTGCGGTCTTTTCTACCTTAGCAGGAACTCTAGAAATTGTCTGATGACGGCTGTCCCAGGAAGGTGGCTTCAATATAAAAAAGTGACAGGCTACAGAATCTGGAGCAAACAAAGTATTTGTTTTGAAAACAGGAGTGAAAGAACCCAGCTTTCTGGTTCCCATGGAGATAACCCCCAAACGTCTCAAGAACAGGTAACAGAAACAGGTGGAGTGTTTTTCAACTTAAGGACTACTATCAGTCTTTTGAAACCACTTAGGAGCAATGCTTTCGTAATCGAGGCACCAAGGTAAACTCAGTTCTGTTTCTCCCACAACATTGCACTTAATCTCATAGTCCACTGATCTACAAGTTTGAAATACTGTATTATTACTAAATATGCATTAAGCAACAAAACTATGTTTATAATTAAGCAGGCAATATTATTCTGTCAGTCTCTGATTGCCCTGATTTTCCCAATTAAATTAAAATGGCAGAATTTTGCAGTAGTTTCAGTAACCTGAAGAGTAATGATTTTAGTGGGAGCAGATGCTCCTGGTAGTATTACTGCTGCTGGTGAGATTAAAAGGGAAGAGATTAAGTCACACATATTCTCTTAGAAAATTTTATTTCACTGGGCTTTCAACCCGTGAGGTTTTGTTAGTGTCCATGCTGGAGAAGGATTAATTTATTGTTTATTTACTGTATGGTTGCTGTTTGATAGTTTTGATTTACTCTAGTACATTTATAATTCTGACTCACTGTAATCCCCTTATCCCCAGTCTTTTTAATTAGACAGAGAATAAAATAAATGAAATAAATAAACCACAGGATGTAAGCTTTTCCAAGTAAAGCTGTCTTTTGCAAATGACTGATGGTGATTTTCTGAATGTCAGTGATGCCCCATTTGCTTTGGGATTGCACCCAAGACAGTTGAGGGCTCTAGTCATTAATGGAAGCAAATCCATCTAGAACACGGGTGTCAAACTCGCCACATCACGTGACGTGTCCTGATGTGTCACAACTCTTTTTGCAATGCCAGCAATGGGGTGGGCGTGGCTTCGGTATGATGAAACTGGTCCACGGGCTGGCAGTTTGACACCCCTGATCTAGAAGAAGAAACTCCAGAATCAAACAAGACAATGTCAATGTCAATCCATTTCTATATTATTGCTAAGAAAACTATACAGACATGTCTAAAACATCTTGAGAAATTGGGATACCATATGATGAAACTTCCAGGTCAAAAGGGTAGGCAGTTATTGAGGCAGACCATCCAATTTTATTATTAGAACTGGAGATGATGGTATAGTGCAGGGGTGTCAAACTCAATTTCATTGAGGGCCGCATCAGCATTGCGGTTGCCCTCAGGGGGCCAGGTGGGTATGGCCTGGGTGGGCGTGGCCTACTGGGTGGGCATGGCTAGAGTGCGTATGGCCTACTGGGTGGGCGTGGCCAGCTCTACAACATTTGCATCAAGGGTGCCTATGGAGGCCTGGGCAGGAATGGGACAGATCTGAGGGTCTCTGGCAGAAGGAGGGTCTCTGGGCCAGGGCCAAGGCAGTGGGGGCCGTTCCCTCACTGTTTCCAGGATGGCTTCACGGGCCGCATGAAACCACTTCGCGGGCCAGATCTGGCCCCCGGGCCTTGTGTTTGACATGTCTGGCATAGTGCAACCAAAACCATCATACAAGGAAGTCAGGCTAGTGATGGTGCCAATACTGAAAAAGATTTTGTTTCACAAGGATGCAGGGATCTGAAACATGATATGTGAGAAAAGTGAAAAAAATGCCCCGCTTTAGACATGAAAGCCAGCTGAGTTACTTCGGGCCAGTTACTACCTCTCAGCCCAAACCACTTCACAGCATTATTGTTGTGGGGAAAACAGGAGGAGGTAGGAGGTATGAGCTATGTTCTCTGCCTTGAGTTAGGTATAAAAGTAATAAAGGTGGGATAAAAATATTATAAAGAAAATAGAGTAGAGCAGAGCAGAACACAATAGAGTAGGGTAGGGTAGAATAGAGTGGAGTGGAGTGGACTGGAATGGAAATGGGAGGATGGATTCAATGGGCTGTTTCAGACAAAGTTTTAGATTCTCTCTTACAACCTTAGAACTAGTTTGGGACTGCATGGAAGAACTCACAAAAATCAGCTATGACAACCTTGGCCTGAGCAATACGAGAACATCAGCCATGCTGAACCTCCGCCCAAATGCATAGCTGAAGAACTGTTGGAATTAGAATCTGCTCTCCTGTTAACCTGCTTTTTAGGCTACCCAGACTATGGAGCTCCCCTTTCTGGCGTTGGATCTTCATCACATGCCTTTGCTTAGGACTGGGTGGCTGAACCTCTGAGCTTCCTCCTCTTGATGAGTGAGGAAAAATGTGTGACTGGCATGCAAAAGGTAGACAAAATAGAGGAATGTTAAATTACAGGTGGTTTTCAACTAAATACATGCAATATGCATGAAATTGATTGTGAATAAATGTCATTTTAAGGAATCAGTGTCTGCACTTTCTTCTAACTGCCCCTTGGAAGAAAACCACTGTGAAAAAGGACACCTTGGAGCAAAGAATAGGTAATAGTTTTTTTTTTTAATTTTTGTGGGTGTTTTTTTTTGCATACAGGAGTTCTGCGTATCGCCTCGAGCTCATTGGAAAAAAGCTGAGAGAAAGCTCAAAAGAAGACCAAAATCTAAAAGAAAAATGATCTTTCACTTCATTCCTAAAATAGATCATATTAAAAGCTTCGCCAGACTAGGCTATTCGTATATATATTTTAAGACGTTTCCGATTTGCCTGCTTTGTTCCCAATTGTGCTTTGAGAATTTTAGGATTTTAAGCAAAGGATCCCAGGGGCCATCTTCCACACCACTCACCATTTCAGATTCTCCTTTTCCTCTCTGAAACCTGATCCTGCCAGGGTGGCTGTGGTTTCAGACAGAAAGCCCACAAAGTAATTGCTGAAATGGAAGGAACTGGCACTCTCGTAAGCCCTGAGCCACCTGCACATAAGAAGAGAGAATTTAGACACTCATGAAACCTTTGCACACCCACTTTTCCAAGAGAAGTCTAAGGCCCCAGAGAGACTTACCTCATTAAGGTACTTCTGGCACGCACAAGAAAGGAAAGGAAAGGAAAGGAGAGAAGTCAAACAGAAAACAAGTAAGAAATAAATCCAATACTGGAAGCCTCCTAAAAACCTCTTGCTCCCTCTTAAACTGGAGGGGGGGGGGATTTTCTGGTGATCATGTGACAAGATCTCGCCTGTTTGACTCAGCTGCCATTTTTTTTTTGTTCACATTCTGATTACTCTTGCCTCTTTTTTTGCCATGCTCCCTTAACAAAAAAGCAACTGTTTTTTCTCCCTCCTGGCAAGCTACCCCCCATTGATTAAATTCTGTAGAAAACATTGCGTTAAAGGCACTTGCTCCTTTGAGCTAGACTAGGCTGGTGGGTTTGGGGTGGGTGTTTGTATGCTGATTTTAAAAGAATAAATCCTGCCAGGAAGAAAATCAAAAAGTCCCAAATCCAGGCTTTCCACTAGTTTGCACTTCTCCTCTAATAGTTTCTCAGCCAGAATTGGGCACAGTGACAATTGCAGCCAACTGCACATCGGCTTAATTTTTTATATATGCAATAGCCCTTTTCACCCTATAGCAGACATGTCAAACACAAGGCCCGGGGGCCAGATCCGGCCCGCGAAGTGGTTTCATGTGGCCCGCGAAGCCATCCTGGAAACAGTGAGGGAATGGCCCCCACTGCCTTGGCCCTGGCCCAGAGACCCTCCTTCTGCCAGAGACCCCCAGATCTGTCCCACTCCTGCCCAGGCCCCCATAGGCACCCTTGGTGCCAACGATGTAGAGCTGGCCACGCCCACCCAGTAGGCCATACGCACTCTAGCCATGCCCACACAGTAGGCCACGCCCACCCAGGCCACACCCACCCGGCCCCCTGAGGGCAACCGCAATGCTGATGCGGCCCTCAATGAAATTGAGTTTGACACCCCTGCCCTATAGGTAATCCTTAATTTATGACAATAGGATTGGAAAATCGATCATTAAGCTGTGTGATCGTTAAGCGAGGCGTCATGTGACTGCACCCAATTCTATGACCGTTTTTTTTGCCACAGTTGTTAAACAAATAATCATGGTCATTAAGTGAGTCACAATGTAGGACCTAATCTGCCGGCTTCTCAATGACTTTGCTTGTCAGAAGCTAGATGGAAAGGTTGCAAATGGCAATCACGTGACCATGGGAAACTGCGACCGTTGTAAATGTGTGACGGTTACCAAGCACCCGAATAGCGATCCCTGGGAAGACCGGTCATCACTTTTTTCCTCAGAACTTCGAATGGTTGCTAAAAAAATGATCATAAAGTGAAAAACTACCTGTACATACAATGTTCTTCACTGTGGCTGTTTTCTTGAAAGTAAACAAGTCAGACTGCAGATTTTTCCAGCTAGGAAATACTCTGGGAATATGAGCATGGAGATGGACTAATGCTAATTCAGTAATGGAATCTATTGAGTTAATGATTCTTAACTAATCATTACTGGAGAAAGCAGGAAGCCCTTATGATTTATGATGAAGTGTTGTATTTTATGATTTATGATGAATGTATTTTTATGCTATTATCATGATTTATCACTAACATTTGTATGTACACTGAGAACTTATGCATCTGAGACAAATTCCTACTGTGTCCAACCATTTGGCCAATAAAGAATTCTATTCTATCCTTCTGTGGCATGGAAAATCACCCAGATTTAATAATAATAATGTGGAAGGGACCTTGGAGGTCATCTAGTCCAACCCCCTGCGTAGGTAGGAAATCCTATACCATTTTAGACAAATGGCTGTCCAGTCTCTTCTTAAAAACTTCCAGTGTGGAGCATTCACCGCTTCTGGAGGCAGGTTGTTCCACTGGTTAATTGTTCTGTCAGGAAATTTCTCCTCCTCTCTTTGGTTAGTTTCCATCCATTGCTTCTTGTCCTGCCTTCAGGAGCTTTGGAGAATAGCTTCACTCCCTCTTCTTTGTGGCCGCCCCTGAGATAATGGAACATGCTATCATGTCCCCCTCATCCTTCTCTTCATTAAACTAGACATGCCCAATTCCAGCAACCGTTTCTTATATGTTTTAGCCTCCAGTACCCTAATCATCTTTGTTGCTCTTCTCTGTATTTTTAGAGTCTCAATGTCTTTTTTTACATTGTGGTGACCAAAACTGGATGCAGTATTCCAAGTGTGGTCTTACCAAGGCATTGTAAAGTGGTATTAACATTTCATGTAATCTTGATTCTATCCCTGTTAATGCAGCCTAGCACTGTGTTGGCTTTTTTGGCAGCTGCAGCACACTGCTGGCTCATATTGAAGTGATTGTCCACTAGGACTCCAAGATCCTTCTCACAGTTGCTACTATTCAGCAAGGTACCACCTATACCAGGGGTCAGCAACCTGAAACAGTGAAAGAGCCACTCAGAACCGGTTCCCTCACAAAAGGAAAAACTGGGAGCCGCAAAAAAATGTGTGCACATGTGCGTACATGCGAACATGTGCAGAACAGGGTGTGACTGAAGAGTGGAGCCAAGGCGAGATATGCACCTACCCTGCATATTTGAATTGATTGGTTGAACTTTTTTAGCCCCACTTTTTTGGGGGGGGGGGACTGCACATGGCAGAAGACTGGTAGCCGCAGGAGATGGGTGAAAGAGCTGCATGCGGCTCCGGAGCTGCGGGTTGCAGACCTGTGACCTATACTATATCTGTGCATTTTGTTTTTCTTGCCTAATTTTAAACTTGTCATACTCTTTACAGGCAAACCTGTTATACTCTTCACAGGCAAAGTAGTTGCTGTTAAAGCATTGACTTCTGGAATACATACTAACAGATATCTTGCCTCATCAATCCCAAAGTTAGGTTCCAATGTCTTTCTTCCAGCATCCATGATGTGGCATTTCCTTCTTGGGAAACCAATGAAGTTCCACCTAGGTCCTAGAACAATCAAGTTCTAGAAAAAGTTCATTCTGAGCTGAACAATCTGATCTCTAATGATAATGTCTCATGGCCAGACTGATCATCTGCTTTTCTGCTTTCCAATAATAGCTGCTGTACCAAGAATGAGCTTATTTTCTTCATTTAGGGCTGACCATACTATTAGGTGGACAAAGCATAAATTCAAATTGGGTATTGAGCTGGGATGTGTTGTGTTTTCATAGCTCTTTCTTCTTCTCCAACAACCAGTGGAGTTTCAAAATATTGTCTAACAACTTCTCAGCAGTTTTAATTCTACATCTGGTTTTTTTTCAGCCATCTTCTCAGTAAAAATGTCTTTCAGATTTTTCTAATGTTGGACAAAGTGTGATAGCATGCTGAGAATAAAAAAACTAACTTTTGGTATCTATTGACTGTAGCTCACATGACAAATTGTCAAAATTGATTGTTACATAATTTATACAACTGCAATGGAGGAACAGAGCCCCTGAATGGCTTCAAGGTAATAAGGTAGACCTATACATGCCGACAGAGCAAAGCTGCCATAGGAGGTACTAATGCAGAAATATATATGACTACAGGCCACAGGCAAGGTTAGAGACCTCTGAAGACATATTGTCTCAAATGATGAGCCATAATGACTTGATGCCAGTGTGCTACAAGCCATTGTGGCCACAATTGCTGGGCCACAAGCATCTCTGAAGTAAGCTTGAAAGAAATCTCGTATCACAATGTTCCCAATAAAATGACAGAACAAATGGTCTGGCGGTGAGATGTACACAACAGTCATGTAGATGTCAGGAATTGTGAATGAGATGTCTGACTGGGGAAAAAAGAACCCAAATGCTATCATCTAAGCTAAGTCATATTACCTGCTTCTGCGCTTCCTGTCACGAGGGATGTGATCCCAATGAGAGAAAGCAAGGGAGGAGAGAGAAGGATTAAACAAAGTTAAAGTTGGTGGAAAGAGAGAAAAAAGAAGTTCATTAAGTCACTGTACATTCTGAATTGTGTTTTTCTGAAAAAGCACCTCTTGGGAAAGTTAACTACGTGCGGGAAAAGTATGACATCCCCATGCTGTTGAAAGATGCCACAATTGTTGAGTTTCTCTTGACCTCTCAACTGTTAAATCCAAAATGTGGAGTCACCAAATGTGGAGGCCTACTGTGGTGGATGAGCTACCATTTCCAGGATCTCTCCCTGTTGCTGGCTGCCATTGATGAGAATTCAGCCACTTCTAAACAATCACAATTCCTTATTCCTACATAAAAATGTTTCAATATTCTTTGGATTTTCTGTTTCATGCAGTGTAGGATTACAAACATTCAAGTATCAGAAGTACAAGCTTCAGTATGGTTCTAGTCCTCTTTTTCTCAGGTTAAGATAAGCAAGATGTCGTTTAGAAATAAATGATCAGCTTAGATAAAATTTAAGATCTACAATTTAATTGTAGGAAATGCCAAGTGGACTTGCTATGTTCACACAGACAAATGCTCAGCTCTCTACCACAGCACTATATTTAATCTGATGATGAAAGTACAATATGAATCATTAAGAACCCTCAGCTGGAGAGAAAGATTTTCTCTGTCATAATCAACTTAATGTATTTTTTTTTTAGCCTGAGAAAACGCAATGGTAAATGGTGCTTCCCTCAGGTCGTTTTTCACTTCTGAGACACAATATCTGGCAAGAATCTCTTCTGGATGGTAAAGAGAAATGCTAAATTAAACAACTAACAAGCTGCCGTTTTCTTTTTTGATTAGACCCAACATCAGGTGCTTGAGGCACTATCACAGTCTAATTACAGATATCACAGTCATCTTCAACTGTATGATGGACACCCTACTAAAAATATTCTGACAATCAGAAGCCTTCCAGAACATACTGGAAGGCATATAAGCATATAAGCACAACACTCCTTAAACAGTACTTTTTAGAATGAAAGATTGGGATTAAAGTGGGCTGCTGTTTCCAAACTATCCATGTAGAGCTGGTGATCTGCATACAAATGAGCTGACATTTCAAGGGCATAGCTGTACAGTCGATTCTACTCCATTTCATCCAGTGCTGATGGCATCATAAAGCCAACCCCAAAATAAATCAAGGGAATACTAAAAGTCCTTTAAAAAATACTAAACTCAAAATGTGTCTTACCACAGCTAAAAATCCAGAGGTATTGCGGAAGAGGGTTGATGGAGGCATTAATTTAGGTAAAGAATAAGGAACTTCAAAACATTTCATGTTTATATTTCTCAGGGGTTTTTTTTCTAAATCTACTTGATTCCTAATTCAAATTTGGTATTTGAAAGCTCCTTTAACTCTGCTGGCAAGTTTACTTAATAAACTCATTTCCAGCTACGGAACGTATGGGAAATAGAATCTCAGAACACCAATTCAAAAGAAGGCACTTACTTCCTGAGTTGCTTGTAGCTGTAGAGCGGTATGAAGTATGAGAAGAGATAGGGAGCTACGCAGGTGGACATGATGAGGCACACAAGGCAGAGGAAGAAGCTCAGAAAGACCTTCTGAAACCAGGAGAAAGTCTACATGGAAGGAATCAAAACCAATCATTATGCAATGAGCATCCTCTGGGTGGATTGCAGTCCCTGTAGTTCTTCCTTCACATGCATCTCCATCAGCTACAAAGCAGCCCCCACAGTACAACCCCATGCATAGATACAAAAACCTTGAGCCCACAGCTGAGTAACAGGCAGAGAAAGGAACTTAGAAAGGATCTGCCCTAACTTATCAGTGGTAAAGAATGACAGTGGAAGATTTGTACCTTCAGACTTGCAAGATTCGGTTTTAAAAAACCTTACAATAAAGTAGAATTGGCTTATCTTGTGTGTTTCCTATCTGATCCACTTGGGTGGCCGATAATTGTCTAGAGATACTCTGCTGGTGGAGGTAGCATGTAATAAGAAAGATTTAACTATATTTTAAACCAGTTCACTTCCGTTTAATAGACTTGGTGGAGCAGTGGGCTAGTGCCTCCTTAAGTAACACCAGCTGCCTGCAATTAGTGCAGGTTCGGTCCCACCAGGCTGAAGGTTGACTCAGCCTTCCATCCTTCCGAAGTAGGTAAAATGAGGACCCAGATTGTTGGGGGCAATAAGCTGACTTTGTAAAAATGCCGCTTGGGGGGTGGGGGGTGAAAGCTCTAATAAGCAGGCATATACATAGAATGAAGGCTATTGCTAAGCACATTGATTTGTGCTTTAAATTGTAAGCCGCCCTGAGTCTTCGGAGAAGGGCGGGATATAAATGGGATTTTAAAAAATGTGTGCTTATTTACTTCCTACTTCTTAGTCCCCACCCACCTGAGTTTTGCAATGGGACCATTAGCAAGTCATTCAAAGACAGAGTGCATCCCTCCCTCCCTCCCCTCCCCCAAAGGTGGCACAATCCTCTCTTAATGGAATGATTAAGTTGGTAGAGGGTTAACTAGTGGAAGGGTTGCACTTTATAGAAATTCTTGATGAATGTATCATTGAAGGTTTGGAACAGTGTTCAGCATTCCACTTTACTGTTTCTCCTCTACACAAAAAAGACTGAAAGATGTTGGCAGGATGCTATCCAACTACTCTGTAAAAAATATGGCTGCTTCTATTCTGGCCAATGAAAGAAAACAATCAGTTAGTTCAAATAATCATTTCATAAACATAACTGTAGTATGGTTTCTATAAAAAAAATAGAGGTTCTTCCTTCTCCGTGGCCCAAACCTTTCCAACTGAGTCTAAATAGAAAAATTAAAGAATGCTTGTCATGGCTTGATTATTTATTTATTTATTTATTTATTTATTTATTTAAATTCCATTTATATCCCGCCCTTCTCCGAAGACTCAGGGCGGCTTATTTGCAACTATAGCAAGCCTGGAGAAAAATGCCCAGGTTGAAGGCGTCATTTTTAATAAATCTTCAAAGCTAAATGTGGCCCATCCTTTTCCCACCGAGCAGATCTTGCCCACCACACTGCCAATAATAGACATTAGAGTGCAACTCACTATTTTCCTGCTCTCTACAGCCTGCAGATAGGTGCGAAAGCGGAACCAGGGTCCAAATATAACTGTTCCAACAAAGTAGATATATCCCATGAACTCAACTGGGGATGGAATGGTTGGCACCTCGCCCCGGTCCAGATCAAAGCCCAATGACACAGCCTTCATTGCCACAATCATCTGGGCACCTAGTGGTAGAAATGAGAGAGAGGGTCAGTGCTGACATTCCTAACAAGCAACTTAAAGAATTTGTTGCCTCAGAGTAGGGTTAAGAGCACAAATTATTTTTCTTTGATCTGGCAAATGTATTCAGATCCAATGGGATTTATGAATGGAAGCCCATATCATTTGTTCTAATAACAGCTCAGTTTATAAGTCTTGATGGAATTTCCTAGCTACGAAGCTACGACTGGTACACATGCTGAATAGTAATTTATGCTTTTGGAAAGGTAGCACTTTCTTTCAACACATAAGATTTTTCTGATACACCTTATCACACTAAAACCAGAAGATATGAACAGAAGGAGAACTGTCACTTACCTCTCATCTTATGCCAACTCACAGTGTCTACCATATGCATCTCTCTATAGAGGAGGAGGGAAAAGCAGGAAACAAAAAAAGAGCCATTATCTTTGGGTATTAGTCCTTTGTTTGCTATCTTTCCTTTCCCTGAGATCCAGATAAGTTTCAAAATTCTCTTGCTGAACTTTCCAGTAAAAAGGAATGCCTTCATGTCAAGGGACTGGGTGACTAGAAATGCAACTGACTCCATGAATTATTTATTTATTATGGGACTTATATGCCGCCCTATCTCCCGAAGGACTCAGGGCGGCTAACAAGAATAAAATACAGAATACAAATATTTTAAAAAAAATTAAACTATCACAAAGCCCCACTAAAACCAATAAAAACATTAAAAACATAATTAAAAACCCTTATCATCAGTCCAGGTTGGCCTGTTGGAAAAGGTATGTCTTGAGGTCACGATGAAAGGACCGGAGATCTGGGGCCATCCGGAGCTCCCGGGGGAGCTGATTCCACAAGGCAGGTGCCCCCACAGAGAAGGCCCTCCCCCTGGGGGTCGCCAGCCGACATTGTCTGGCGGACGGCACCCTAAGGAGGCCCTCTCTGTGTGAGCGCACAGGGCGATGGGAAGTCATTTCTGGCAGCAGACGGTCCTGTAAGTAACCTGGGCCTAAGCCATGTAGGGCTTTATAGGTAAGAACCAGCACCTTGAATCTCACTCGGAGGGCAACTGGTAACCAATGCAGCTCATGCAGGAGGGGTGTAATATGGGAGTATCGGGATGCTCCCATCACAACCCGCGCGGCCACATTCTGCACCAGCTGAAGCCTCCGAGTGGTCTTCAAGGGCAGCCCCATGTAGAGAGCATTGCAGTAATCTACGCGGGAGATAACAAGCACATGAGTGACCGTACGTAAAACCTAAGGATTATTCAACTTATTTTTATTCGGAGAAGTGTAGGTGGTTTATGTGGCTTCCACCCGTGAAGTAGGCAAACCTCAAATGGGCCTGGCCAAAACAGGATAAATATACATTCTTGTAACCAGCCTCCAACTCTTAAGGACACCTGTTTACCTTGTGCTCCCTTATGAGAGGTGTCCCCCTTATTGACTAGTCTCTCCTGTTGGTGTGACATACTACTGGATTAGTTAACCCTTTCCTCATGAACTGCTCTTGCCTGTGTCTTGCCTTTTAATTACGCCTCCCGCATTCCTCACTTACCCCATAAGCAAATAGATGAGGATGGTGATGGAAAGCAGAACTCCACGCTGGGTTGAGTGGCGGCAGAGGAATAAAACCAGGTAGCACAAGAGGCTGAGGAGCACAACCCACACCATCTGCAGCTGAAAAAAGTGATAGAGGGCATAGAAGCCACTAGCGACGGTGCTCAGGTGCTTAGCATAGGATGGCAGAGCTGGAAAAGAAGAGGCAGGGAGCTTGGATGAGAGAAAGAGAAGCTCACCATGGCTGGGTTCACCCAACACACCAGTGGCATAGCGTGGGGGGTGCAGGGGGGGCCGGCCGCACCGGGCACAACATCTGGGGGGGGCGCGCTCGCACTCGCAGCTCTCTGCCCCTGCCTGGCTCACTCACTCTCTCTCACTGCAGTGCTGGCTGTGCGAATCCGATCCGAGCCGCCGGGTTGCCGCCCACTGTGGAGGGGGGGTGCCAGGCGTGCGGTGCGGGTTAGGGGGCGCAAATTACTTGCCTTGCCCCGGGTGCTGACAACCCACACTACGCCACTGCAACACACCTAGCCATAATATGGAGTGTGTGTGTGTGTGTGTGTAATAAAAAAAATACCCATGTCAAGGAACCATCAAAGAGAAAACTACATACCCACCAAAACTTGTGGAACAAATTATTATATATAAACAGGCTGCAATCCCCAAACTCACTCATACCGATGATGTTACCCAGTTGGATAATGAAACAATACTGAGCTGGAAACTAGCTAATTCAATTTTATCTCGTATGTAGGCAAACTCAGCCTCTACTTACATAACCTCCATAGGAGACGGCAAGCTAGACACAAGAGCAGCAGAGTCCAAACCTGTTCAAAACCCTGCTGAGCAGTCGGCAATACACAACTGCTCAACAGCTGCTGGTAAAACTCTTGCCGTGTAAAGGTGGCCATGGCCCCAACCTGGGAAGAGAAAGAAAGAGAAGTGGAGCAAGCCCATCACGTTAACTCTGCAGGTAAGTCAAGATTATTCTGAATCATTTATAAATCCAAAGAATAAAGCTTGGAATAAGCTATACCCAGTCCTGTTCTTAAACTGGGATTATTCTAGTTGAGGCATGTCAAACTGCCAGCCCACAGGCCGGATGCATCACAACGAAACTGTGCCCTCCCCATTGCCGGCCATTGGGAAAAAGTCACGATAAGTAGCGCAATGTAACGTGACGTCGCGAGTTTGACTTGCCTGTTCTAGTTGAAAGAACCTCCCTCTACTGGGAGAATGATTGAACTTTCAAGACATGCACAAAGATAAAAGCTGTGTTTATACAATGCTTATTAATGATTTATTTAACCATAATTTCCTTAAAGCCTACTTTCTGGGGCTCATACAACACACTGAACTAGAGATCAACCAACCACACAAGCTAGATTGACATAACCTACTACCTACAGCATGGTTAGGCCATTTGTGGTTCAGTAAATGGTCTGAGCCCAGTTATAGTTAGCCATGCCAAAGCCAGCCAGTCAGCAGGTCTAGTATTCCTTGACATAAAACCCATGTAACCAGGTTCATCATCTCAGACACACCTGTCACTTCAATGGCACAATGTAACCCAATGTTCCTTTCTGTAACTATTATTTCCCTCTAGTTTTAGAACTATAGTAGATTTGAAACAGCAGCATGGAAATCCAGTCGAAGTATTACCTTGGTCTGAGAGCACTAAATGTAGCTTAGCAGAGGTGAGTCTGAAAACCATGTAACGACAGCAGCCAGATTGTGTTTCTCATAATTAACCTAACTATGGCTTGTTCAATCAGTCTCATTTTGTACACAAAGCATGCTGAACCATTAACTATGGCAAGCTGAAATCACAAAATATAATGAACTAAAATGTTATTTGTAAGTTTATGATATTGTAGGAATACAATCCATCCATGCCTCCCCAAATTCTACAGAGGAAGAGACAGACACAGGTATAAATCAACTAAATAAATCCATAAACAATTACTGTATGGAAGTAAATTCTGCTAAAATCCACAGAATCTGACTATTTTTGCAGTAGAGCTGAGCAAACTATACCATTTACACTGATGCAAACTCTTTCTGTACCTCCTTATGTGGAACTAATTCTTACTATTTGTAGACCCCATTTAGGAATAAAAATATATTCCAAAAGAGCTGGGGGGGAAGGCACCATCATTAACTGAAGGCCAGTTACCAGTCGCACAATAATAGCATAAATTCTGATTCTGCTTCAGTTTTCCAAGGTTGAATTAACACTAAGCCTAGCTGCACATAGGAGTAGAGAAATGGCTGGTAATATACAGCTAATGAATTGATGAAGCATTGCATTAGGAAGGAAGACATGGTTGGAATGGTACATTTGCATTAAACACGATTTCATCATGATTTGGTAAGCCATCGTAATCCAGAGCCACAAAATACGGGAAGCCAAGACCAATCAAAGCCTATTACGGTTGAACAACGTGAAACAGGAACCCTGCGGATTTGCTGGTCAGTGGCGTAACAGACAGGTAGAGAGGGAGGAAGGAAACGCAGGAGCACAGAATGGAGGAGGGGAATGGGGCTTTTAGACAAAAGGATTCGAAGGGAAAATCAGACGAGCCCTGTCCTGCAACTCCAAGTTAACCCTTCACTTCTCGTTTCCTTTCTGGCATAATTCCCCCACCTCCCGAAAGCTATTTTTTTTTCCTTTCTCACTGCACCCTCTGGGATACTATACTAATACTAGCCCGCTTTCCTGACCGCGCTATTCTTAAGGAGGGAAAGAGCTAACGATGGGAATCCCAGGGAAACGGCGGGCATCGCGTCATTTCAGAAAAAGGAAAAGGGAAATCCAGTTCATTCGGAGACGTCGATCTAGGTCTAGGAACTTGCCTTAATGCCTCTTATCCATCCCAGCCCCGGCCCTCTAGCTCCTTTTAGGCCAGCTGTTCCAGCGGCATGCCTTTTTAAAGAGGCGTTATTGCTAACTCACCGATGCGTCTTGTATTCGCGACAACCTCTTTTCCCCCCAGCTTGCCGGAGCTGCGTGGGTATCGGCCTTCCCCTCCCCCTCCCACCCCCAACAGCTGGAAAAAACTGAGAAAGGAAGGCGAGGTAGGCGGTGGGGAAAGGGGTGCAGCAATCCCTGTTTAAAGTTGGAGGTGGGTCGCTTGAAACTACCAATGAGAAGGCCGGAGAGGAATAGTTAAAACTGCTGAGCGGCCAATCGGATGGAAAAGATGGGGGGGGCAGACGCGCAAAAGGCCAGCCAATGAGAAAGGGCGGGGCGCGAGAAGAAAGAAATTAGCCCGAATCCCCCCCTTGAGTGAAGCCACGTTTGCCCGCCAGCAAAAGCTTCGCTTCTAGAGGTCGCGGTGCGTCAAAATGGGTAGAAAGGAAACCGCGAGGGCGGCTAGCGATAAAGAGCTGTGATTTTTACAGGCTTTTGTTCTGAAAACGTTATTCTCTAAAAAAGAGGGTGAGCGTGCAGAAAGCCGCCATGTAGCATCCTCTCTAGAGAAGACACGAATGGTGGTAGGCTTTAACACACACCCTGGGAGAGTACTGTGGGAGATTGGGTGTGGAAACTGGAGTCAGTTCTTTCAGTTAAGGCAGGGGTCTTCAAACTTGGCCCTTTTATGACTTGTGGACTTCAACTCCCAGAATTCCTCAGCCAGCCCTGGCTGGCTGAGGAATTCTGGGAGTTGAAGTCCACAAGTCATAAAAGGGCCAAGTTTGAAGACCCCTGAGTTAAGGGTTGCACACAGAGTAGGTCGGCGCTGTTGATAGTAGATTGGCAAAGTGTCTGATCCCAACGTACCTTAATAAGAGCATCCTGGTCAGTCACTTTTTGCATGTTTATTCAGCATTTCTTCATTCCTAATCCTGCTTCTTCCTGTTTTAGTTGGTATGAACACTATCTGTTTGTAGCATTCGCTTTTTTTCCTATTTCTCTTGACGTACCCACCCTCTCTTTCACTTAACAACTTTAATGCATGCTGATATGCAGACACTTGGTTCTTTAATTTTCCTTCTTCATAACAGATCATATATTATTCACTCCTTAAGTTTCAACCTTTGCATGTCTTAAAATTTCTCTAGCTCTTTTCCCATCTCTACTGTATTCAATGATAAGTGTATATGCATTTATCTATTTGCTCTACTTTTCATCATCTACGTATAACAATTATTTGCCCAATTTTCCCTCATACAACTATCTTAGTCTTTGATTCATACAACTATCTTAGTCTTTGATTCATTAATTTCCAGATCCAGGCTCACAGATGCGTACATAGTGAAAGTATCACGTGTAATAAATCATTCAGGTTCTGTGCATACGAAAATATATATTTCACATGCCAATCAGCAAACCTCTGATAGCATGCAAATATTTTATACATATATCAAAAATATGTTGAACATCCAAAGGAACAGACGTTGCTTGTCTGCTACCTGCTCAATATCAAAACATTCACAGAATATTCTCGTACGTTTTGCTTTCATCATAGAAACTTACTGCATTAAGTAATTAACCTTCATATTTATGCAAAGCTTTCCATAATTGAAGTCATTTTATCATATACTTTTTCTGAACAAAACTACAGCAGATTGTTTCACATTCACTTACTTCTAAATGGGCTGCTGGAAAAAAAAACTGGTTTCCCTCCACCCCTGGAATAAAGCGGTATTGCAATATATGCTTCCATTCCATTCCCTTACTTTAACTTCATTCCACATTCTTTCCTCATTTTCTAACGGAAGCTTCTTGCTTAGCCCGCTTTCCTACTTTTTTTTTTTAAAAAAAGTTTGATTTTCTAATTTTACACTTAAATATTTAAAAAGCAACGTGGTGGCTGAGTTAATCGATAAATTCAATAACATGCAAGTATCTTTAGTACAAGTCTCAAACTACTACATTAAATATTTCCTCTCTTTTCCCCTTAGTATTTACTGTCTCATATTTAAACTACCGTAATATAATTCTTATTATGTCAATTAAATGAAAATAACATTCTTACATTCCTCAATAATTTTTAGCTTATACATATCCTGGTTATTTTAACATTCAGTCTTTATAGACAATCAATGTCCTAATTAGTTTTTCCCAATTTTTAGTTTCCCATTAATATTTAAATTTAACATTTAATATTTATAGTTTCCAAGTTTTAAGTAACCAAAGTTCCCTTTATCACAGTTCATCACAAAGTCTAATGTTCAGGATACACGTCTTATCTATTTGAATATATTCTATTTCTCACCATCTTATATCAACTAATTAATAATACAGTATACAGGGTCTGGATGGGGAGGAACAGGCTTCGGCTCAACCCTGACAAGACTGAGTGGCTGTGTGTGCCGGCGTCTTGGGAAATTCAGAATATTCCATCGTTAATTATGGGGGGTGAGATATTAGCCCCCGTAGATAGGGCTCGCAACTTGGGTGTCCTCCTAGATTCACAGCTCTCCTTGGAAGATCATATAGGAGCTGTGACTAGGGGGGCCTTCGCCCAGGTTCGCCTGGTGCGTCAGTTGCGGCCCTATCTAGACCGGGATGCCTTGCACACAGTCACTCATGCACTCGTGACCTCCCATTTGGACTACTGCAATGCTCTCTACATGGGGCTGCCCTTGAGGACTACTAGGAGGCTCCAGCTGGTGCAGAATGCAGCCACGCGAGTGGTGGTGGGGGCTTCCCGATACTCCCATGTAACACCTCTACTCCGCGAGCTACATTGGCTTCTGGTTGCCCTCCGGGTAAGATTCAAGGCGCTGGTTATGAGCTATAAAGCCCTAAATGGCATGGGTCCGGGTTACTTACAGGAGCACCTGCTGCCGACATCAACTTCCCTTCGTCCAGTGCGCTCCCACAGAGAGGGCCTCCTTAGGGTGCCATCGGTCACAGAGTGTCGACTGGCGGCCCCCAGGGGGAGGGCGTTCTCTGTGGGCGCGCCAGACCTTTGGAACCGTCTACCGGTTGATCTCCGGATGGCTCTCGACCTTCGCTCCTTCCGACGGGACCTAAAAACACATTTATTTGAACAAGCCGGTCTGGTCTGATGGGTTTAGGGGTATTTTATAGTTTTGTATTAATTTATTGAATAGGGCTGTAGTATTTAATATTTTTTAATTTTTTTATATTGTATTTTATTGCATTGCCCTGTACACCGCCCTGAGTCTTTCGGAAGAAGGGCGGTATATAAATTAAATTAAATTTAAATAAATAAAATAAAAATAGTTGCCCTGAAATGCTTATCTTCCCTTCGGTCTGTTCTTCTTCTTGATCCTCAGGTTTCTTCTGGTTTATATAGAAAGTCTTTTCCATTTTCAGTGTTATTAGTCCCTTTTCGGGGTTTTCCATTAACTGTGTTTGTTGATCAGTTGAATCTTCTATCATAGTATCTGATTGTTCCACTTCTTCTATTATTATTTTTTTTATTGAAAAGTTTTAAAATACAATTTTCCTTTAAAAAAACCCCCCTTCCCCCTCCCTCCTCCCCCCCTACCTCCCCTCCTCCCTCCTCCCCCCCCTACCTCCCCACCTCCCCCCCCTACTTCCCAGAGCTAAATACAAGGTATATATATATAAAAAAGCAAACCTAAGCAACCATATACTAACAACTATAAATTCTAAAATCCATCACTCTCTAGCTTATATAGGATAAAACAAACCTTAACAATATTAAATATATATAAAAAACTACAATAAGAAAAAGACACTCTCTAGCTTATATAAAATAGAACAAACCTTAATAGTATTAAATATATATTAAAGACAAAAAAAAACGGAAAAAGAAGGAAAAAAAAACCCCTTCTCAACCCTATACTTATCCTAAATAAACTCCATCCATTTTATCCATTCCATGATATAACGTTCTTACAAGTAATCTTTCAAATTAACCAAGGATCCCAAATCAAAAAACTTTAAAGTCAACTCTTCTGTAATCGGCCGTTCCTCTGTACCACATCTATAATTATTCCAAACAAAAAAAAAGAAAAAAGATCGCGAACAAAACTTTAGCCTCCATTTGAGAATCTTCTGTATATTCCCCCAAACTTTAATCCAAAAAAGCTCACCCTTTCCACAAAACCACCAAATATAAAAATATATTGCGTCTACACCCAAATCTTTTCCCACCTCCCCTACTTAACTACTTGACTACAACGTAAAAGTTCCATAGACTTCTGCAAATCCTGCTATTTTCTTTTCTTAGATCGTTTTGCAGCAGCACGCGTCACCCTCTGTTTTATAGATTCATCCGACGAGGTTGTATCTTGAACTCCTCCAACACCGTTGTCTTCTATCTGACCATCTTCGGCCTCTTGAAGCACTCCTTCTCCAGATCCCTTTTCAGCTTCCAGAAGTGTTAATGGCGTTGCATTTAAAACATTATTGTAGAAATCACGCACTTGCATCACAGTAACCAAACGGTACTTTTTACCTTCGTGCGTCACCATCAACCCCACTGGGATCTCCCATCTGAACCTTATATCTCGCTGCTTGAGCTCTTGCACAAGAAATGTAAAATCCTTCCTTCTCCTTAGAATCTTTGGAGGAATTTCTTTTAAGACCAAAACTTCTTGATTAGCAATCACAACTTTAGTATCATAAGCAGCTTGTATAACTTCATCTCTAGTTTCCCTTTTTGCAAAATATACCACCACATCTCTAGGCAACTTTCTCTGTCTGGCAATCCATGAATTCACACGAAACACTTTGTCCATGCCTCCTTTTATTTCAGATGCTGGCTGTTTCAACACTATTTCAAAAGCCTCAGAAACCAGCTGCTTTAGATCTTCCTTAGTATTCTCCTTTAAGCCTCTAATTCTAATGGCAAACTGCATCTGGAAATATTGAGCAAGACTCAGTTCCTTTTCCATTTTATCTTCATTCTCCAATACTTTTGCTTCTAATATAGCATTCTTTTGAGTCAAGTCTTCTAGCTTTTCCTCCAATTCTTCCACACAACGAGCCACTTTACACACTGAAGTCAAGATGTCTACCCTCATCGCTTTGAGCTTCTGTTCCATCCTCTCCTCCATTCTCTCCTCCAATTTCTCCAATTTCTCCTCCATCTGTGCAAATCTAACATTAATTGATTCCAAAATTACCTGGGTATGTTTTTCAAGAGCATCTTGTAAGTCCTTTGATGTCAATACATCAGGAGGATGCAGCGCCTGCAATAATGATTGTTGCACGGGAGAAGTTCCAGCACTCCGAAGAGTTTTAGGGGGTGGTTTAGCCGCCATCTTTTACCAAATATGACGCACTTTCACTTCAGATTTATAATCCAAAAAAGTCCATCAAGCTGGAGAGTAAAACATAGTAATCCTCTTTACCATTTCCTCTTGTATCGCTCTGCCTGCTCCTTTAAACCATAGTCATTCCTTCAGGCAGGGGTGGTCGCAGACGGCTGGCTCTGCTCCAAGAAGTCAGGAGCAGAGGCGACGGCCAGCTGGGAGCAGCCCAGGCTACGGGGGAGTTCAATCCTTCAGCCGCCCAAGCCATAAGCTCAGGCGGCCCTGGAGAACTCTACCCCTACCTGGGAGCTCGCCCCCTCCTCTTCTCCCGAGGAGGGGGCTTCGGATTCGCCCGAACAGCTGATCGGCGCTGTTTCGGGCGAAAAAAACAACAGCTGAGCCGCGGGCAGCCCGGGAAGGCTGTCTCCATCGCCGCGGAGCCACCGGAAGTCCCTTCTATTATATTTTGTGTAGTTGATATTTTAGTTGTAATCAAAGTTTGGGTTTGTATATCTAGGCTGATTCCCATTCATTTCTTTTTCTACTAATTTCTCTTTGTATCTTCCAGGGAAGGAATATGGCAAAGGTGACAGCAGATATATGATGTAAGTGTTAACTTTGAAGTGACAGGCAAAGGTCTGGATATTTCTGCAAAGATCCAGCATTAAACAATTTTGAACACAAGTACCTGGTCTGAGTGCGGAGATAGGGAAAGGATGATTTGACATAATACAAACATAAATATAGCTGAGATGTTCAAAGTTTTTGCATGAGTTCTCTTAATATATTTTCTGTTTCAAGACAATTTTTAATAGGGTGAGTACAACAAAATTAAAAGAAATCCTGCATTTCTATTTAAGGATCCTAATCTTTTATATTTCTAAATTATTTTAGAAAAAAACTCCCATTGAATTCTATTCATGCCTTAAAAGAGCATATCCCAGAATGACATTTACTTTCCAGTCTCATATTTATGAACTTTTGAGATGAATATTATCAGTGGTGTTCCCTCAGTTCAGTGGAAGATCTGGTTGATGAGCATGACTATTTAGCTACAAGGGATGGCTAAATTCTACTTTTCCCCATTTATTTTTAATTCATTTTTTTCCTCTTTTCTCCTCAACCATAGTAATTTTGCTTGGGAAAATAAAATGGGCAAGGCTTCAGTAGAAAGAACTTGCACCAGTTCACTCTTCTCACTTGCATCAAATTCTGCAGTTTGGCCTGAGATGGGCTTATTATCTTTGTGTAGTTTCATGCATCACGGAAACCAGGAAACTGGGATTAAAGCATTTAATTGGTTTAGCTCAGCAAGAGTACAGTTTGTAAACATTTATTCATGGTTTTAAATAACGTGCATTCTATTTTCTACTTCATCAAATAAAATGAAACATTTTCCTAAATTGGTCATCTATCTATCTATCTATCTATCTATCTATCTATCTATCTATCTATCTATCTCTATCTTTCTATCTATCTATCTATCTATCTATCTATCTATCTATCTATCTATCTATCTATCATCCCCTTTCTCCCCCTCCAGTTTGAACATAGTGAAATGTAAGAAAATTGGGATGTTTTGGGACCTCAAGGTGACATTCATTTCATTTTTGTATCTGCAGATCAGATAATTTCATAGTTTGCGTGTAAAACATCACTGTGTGTATTTGGACTCCCCTCAGTCTTTGGACTGCAGTCGCATTTCTTTCACGCCAGTCCCATCGATACGTACTGCAGCTGGTGGTGTCACTAGGTAAGTATGCAAGACAGGGAGGGAGGTATGTCAGGATATATAAATGTTAATGCAGTCTTTCAAAAGCAATTAATTTAATATTTTGATTCTTGGTTAATGTGACTGCATTTCTCTTTTGGCTTGTCCACTTTTTTTTAAAATCCCATTTATATCCCGCCCTTCTCCAAAGACTCAGGGCGGCTTACAATCTAAAGCACAAATCAATGTGCTTAGCAATTGATCTTTTCTTTTCTTCCTACTTTTGTCAGCCATGTTGTCTATCTCTAACTGTAGGTCTTCTACATAGTGACGTTCTGTACTTCTACACTGAATACCGTGATGGCTTTCGCCATAGTGAGATGTGGCACCCTACCTACTTCTGGTTTTACTTTGTCTTTCTGAATAGTCTGTGGATTATCATTCCCTCTCTTCTCATCTGGGATGCCTGGAAGCACCTCACTGCTTGCCAGAGAGTGATGGATGCCAACAAAGTCAAGAAACATTGATGTCTTGCACAGGAGGTCATATTGGATGGTTCTTCCAGCCATTCAGAGTTTGATCTGCACTTGTTTAGATATTTTCTGTGGCTTCTCTCCGTTTTCAGTTAATTTGTTGAATTGATGGTGGTTATTCTTTAAATATTCAGAGCTCTTAAGCTTAAAATTAAGATTGCAGTTTTATCTTCATGAAGGGTTTTTTTTTAAATCAAGAGATTTTATTTCTAAATAAATGTGATTAGGATCAAGCAACTCAGCTAATACTAGTCAGTATTGAATTGAGCCTTCTGTAGACCATATAGCTTTGTTTCTCTTGATACTGATGACTTAAGCCTGCCAGGAGGGCCCCACATCTAGCATTCATAAAATTGAAGTATAGAGACTATGCAGGAAACATTCAATCTTATTCTCAGATCAAGTAGAAGGTAGCGTTTGAGGGGCTTACAACTTCCTTCTCTCCATATAAAGTGATTCAGCTACTTGCCTTGAAAATTCTTTTTGTTCCCATGTAGAATTAATTAGTCAGTGAATGGCTTAAACTGGGAAATAGTATCTGATAGCTGTCACTCAAGAATTATAAATACTTTCAGGTAGAGCAAAGAGGAAGCTATCAGATGTCCACACCTGAACTATGCAGAATAGTAAATACTTTGATATCACCACTCATTTATTGATAGCATTCTTTTCCTTTTTTTCTTGTTATTTTTTCAACTGCTTTGGGATTGTGTATCTGCATCAAAAAAAAGACCCCACTACTGTAAAGATTTGTATATAAGTAGACAGATCTGTTGTTTTAGGGGCAACTATTTTCTAATGTCCCAATTTATCACTGTATCCCAAGCTCCATTCCCTTGAATGCCCTCTGTACAGCACTAAACTCTCTTATTTGTAAACTGAGGTGTGACATTTTAATAAACATTCTCCATGTTGTATGGGTTGGGTGAAAACAGACTATAGGACTTCCAGTTTTGCGTGGTAGCGACCGGTTGTGGGCTTGGGGATTCTCTGCACCCCCTGTGGGTAATTTTGTCCCCCCCCCAAAAAAAATGGGTCTAGATCGCCCCGGAGAGGCGACGAAGAAAGAAGGGTGCTCCACCAATTCTGGAACGATAGCCGTTCCATTTAACTTGGGGAAAGCCTTTTACACGACAGGAGAAAGACCTCCGTATTTATGCAAAGCTTTCCATAATTGAAGTCATTTTATCATATACTTCTTCTGAACAAAACTACAGCAGATTGTTTCACATTCACTTACTTTTAAATGGCCTGCTGAATTTTTTTTTAAAAAAACCTAGTTTCTCCCAGCCCTGGAATAAAGTGGTATTGCAATATATGCTTCCAACTTATTTTGTTTATTATCATGTCTTATACCCGTGGTGTTGAACCTATGGCACGGGTGCCACAGGTGTCACACACAGCCCTCTCTGTGGGCACGCACGCTGTTGTCCAATCCTAGGCCTTCAGCTGGGTTTTATAAAACCTTTCCGCTTTAGGACTCCGCCACCATGTGCAAAAAAAAAATAGGTTATATAAATCAATCAATTTAAACTCGCGGGGAAAAAAGATCTTGCATGTATGGCAAAATAACAGCCAGAAAAGTCACACTGTGTTCAACTTGTTTTTAAATGTTTATTCAATAAAAATTAAAACAGAAAGAAAAGGCTCTCACTTTTTAGGATATGTATTGCAGGTGGAACTCAGAAGTATGTTAGATTGCCCTAGGCTGGCTCAGGAATTCTGGGAGTTGAAGTCCACAAGTCATAAAAGAGCCAAGGTTGCCTAACCCTGGCCTAGGGCAAAACCAGAAATCTGAAGCATTTAAAATCTGCTGTAAATGAAAACATACCTGGATAGCCAGAATTATAAATGCCTTTCATTGGACTCTTGTTTCTTTCATGGTGAGGCTTGAGTTACTTGACAGACTGTTTAAGATATGAAAAGCTGAGAACCACATCTTTACTAGAATATATGAACCTGGCCACTATGTGAATGGTAACAGGATATTGTAACTGGGTTTTTCAAATCTTCATTATTTTAATGTTGACACAAATTTGATGGCACTTTGTCAGGCTTAGCTGACAACAGACAAAGCTAAGGAATGTTGAACTAGTTTACTACTAAAATTAGGGTTTCCCAAAGAGTGCTAGGGCAACTGGCAAGTTGAACAAACAACTCAGAAGAAAGTGATAAACTAATTTCTTATTGTTGCCATGAAACACTGATATAAATAAACTTGATTTGCCACCCACTATCACATTTTATTGTGTTTTTTTCCTCTAGGTCTCTACTGCTAAAGTATATATGCAAACTAAACAATAAAAAATTAAGCATTTGATTAAATCTACTGTACAGTAGTTTACTGCATATGTCATTCTGATTCTTTCTAGAGATGTGGAAGCTCCAATACTGTATCCCCCCCCCCAGCTTCAAATTGTCAGATTGAAAAATACTGCTAAATGAATGACAAAACCAGTATGACCAGAGAAGTTCTGTCTTCTTGAAAATATTATATATGAAGAAGTGCTTGAAAAAGATCTGAGCTGTGCAGATTTTCCTCTCTTCTTTTTTTAAAATTGTGTCTGTGCTTGAGTCCCCAACCCTTAGGCTCTAAGGATTACAACTGTGTAGAAGATGGCTGGGTTCTTTGATGCGACTGCTGGGGGAGAGGGGAGAGTGAGGAAGTACAACAGCTTGCACTATTACCTGTGATTAAGATGATAGTAGAACTGAGCTATGAGAGGTCTCTGAGAAATCAGAGCTGCTCCGCGTCTCACTTAATATAGCCAGTGAGGTGTGCCTTCAACATATTTATTGCAGAAGCTGCAGCAAGAACATCTCATCATAGGCACTCTGATAATCTATTTTCTCTTTTCCCCAGTAGGTGAGGAAGCAATTATTTTCTGTAAGGTTGATTTTGTCACCTTTAAGGTGACTTTGGTCCCAGCCTCTCTAACCCTCTTGGCCTGCAATTTCCTGCCGCCCCCCCTCCACATGTACTGCAGCTGCAGCGCTGTGCAATAGAGCAGCGTTTTCCAACCTTAGGAACTATGCTGGCTGGGGAATTCTGGGAGTTGAAGTCCACGCATCTTCAAGTTCCTAAGGTTGGAAAACGCTGCAATAGAGGGACCCTTCCAGTCTCCAGCGCATCACCTTTTGTTGGCAGGTAGCACAGCCCGATCGGAAGCGGTCAGAAAACATGCAATACCCTAACCCACGATCTGGATAACTGCAGTTTTTATCACGCTTGTTGGAGGCACAAATGCTAAACCAGGGTTTCCTTAGACAAGAATGTTTATACGTGTTGAAGAAAATTTGGTGTGCTTTAGCGCGTTGTGTGAATTGAAAGCGGGTGGTAAGTTTATTGTGTGGCTACTTGAACCGTGAGTCATAATTCCTTGAGTAGGTGGCCGATTATGTAGATTTGTTAGATAAATAGTAAGTAAATTATACACAACTGGCCGGAAAAACGACGCAACAAGGAGCTGTATGAACCCATATCGCCTCAGCCACCTTCCACCAATCGCTTTGCCAGAATACGGTGTGACGTCAGAGCCTACGGTCCCATTAGTTGCGCGGGTAAAGCAAAAAACTCCTATCAGAGCCCTGTCTTCGTCGTCGGAGACGTTGATTGGCTGGCTTACCTGTCTGTTGCCATACTGGCCGAGGGTGCTACAGGATTTATTGGGAGGATTTAGGAAACAGGTGAGAAGCGCCTGGTGGGGAAGTTTTGCGAGCTACGTTGGGTAAGGTTTGAGATAAAATTTTCGTTATCTGAAAAACTGACCTGCGTGTAAGTTTTCCTGGTTGATTTATAGATTTTGTAATGTTTCTCTTATGGTGAAAGATTATATGGGATAAAGATTGTGTTTAGGGGCACAAATCTTTTCTATACTGTATTTGCAGATTGCCTCATTGCAGCGCATGATATTAGGGGGGTTTTTTTTGCACAAGGTCCTGCTAAGACCATCCTCCTGATTTGCTTTTGAGTCCAAAATTCAGGGCTCTCCTCCGTACTTGAAACGATGGGTGCAGTTTGAGTTTCTAAATCTCAGAACGGAGAAAGCAAAAGTAAGAATCTTCTACTACAGAAAAGAAAATCGTGAAAAAGACTTCTTTCCTAGTCTCAAATTGAAACAGAAGCATAATTCGGGGATGGGATCAGATCGTCATCTGATAAAGGATAAGTAACAAAAATAATTATTTAGTAAACTATTAGGTTTCTAACAGCGACTGAATAATGTTGCTGTAAATGTCTGTTAACAAGCAGATTGCTCTCAATTCTAAAAAAAAAAAGTTATGAAGACATAAAATGTCCACTTTGGGTGCATGGATGGTAGTGAATATTGGGAGGTATTGCTTTGGAGTTCTTTGGAAGGTGGAAAGTAGGTAACTCTCTGAGCTGAACTGTGGCATCGTAGGATGGTAGATTTGAGAAGACACTGCTTGGAGCCAATTTTTTGCTTCCTGAAGGAACATGCTCCTTCTAGGGATCTTTGAAATACCTATTGGAGTGATTTCTGTGAAAGGAGCAGCTGTATTGTGTAATGGAAATGTGGCAAGAAAGTTTTTGTTGCATAGAGACAATTTAAAAGCTTAAGACTGCCTTGACTTTTGGATATATATATGTATAGTATGTGTGTGTATGTATGTATGTATGTGTATATATATGTGTGTGTGTGTGTGTGTTAAATGTTTGTTAAGCATTCAGAATACACTTGCTTAGTCCCAGACATGGGACAAATCTTATTTCCTGTTTCGGCCTAGCCCACGGGTAGGCAACCTGGGCTCTTTTATGACTCATGGACTTCAACTCCCAGAATTCCTGAGTCAGCTGACTCAGGAATTCTGGGAGTTGAAGTCCATGAGTCATAAAAGAGCCGAGGTTGCCTACCCCTGGTTTAGCCCAAGGCCATCTTACAGGCAGTAGCCACAGCACTGGCAGCTCATATTTATATATATATATATATATATATATATATATATATATATATATATATATATATATATATATATATATAAAGGTAAAGGTTTCCCCGCACTGGCAGCTCATATTTATATATATATATATATATATATATATATATATATATATATATATATATATATATATATATATATATATAAAGGTAAAGGTTTCCCCGCACATGCGTGCTAGTCGTTTCCAACTCTAGGGGCCGGTGCTCATCTCCGTTTCAAAGCCGAGGAGCCAGCACTTGTCCGAGGACGTCTCCATGGTCATGTGGCCGGCATGACTAGACGCCAAAGGCGCACGGAACGCTGTTACCTTCCCACCTTACTGGTCCCTATTTTTCTACTTGCATTTTTACGTGCTTTCGAATTGCTAGGTTGGCAGAAGCTGGGACAAGTAACAGGCGCTCACTCTGTTATGACCCACCAAACTGCCGACCTTCTGATCGACAAGCTCAGAGTCCTAACCCACTGAGCCACCGTGCCCCATATATGTATGTATGTATATGTATATGATATGCAGTGGTTTTTTTAAAGGTGCTGGAACTCATGCACAGCTCCTGCTCCAGTCAAAAGCCCTTTGTTGGGGGGGGGGGGGAAGGGGAGAAGAAACTGCATTAGGGAGTGATTTTGCGGGGGGGCCCCAGCGGCCCAATCCAGGCTGATTCTATGAGAAAAAAGCCCTGTGTATATATGTGTATATAGATGCAACATATGTATATATGTGTATTTGTATGTTCAGATTTTAGGATATGGTCTATTTCTATTTTGTCAGCTGTCAAACTGAAAAAATCTGATAATTTGTGCTTAACTAGTTCTCTGTATTTATGCAGGTCATTTTCTACCAGAAGAAGCCCTTGCCTTTTTCATTGGCTCAACTCACGCTTTCTCAACCCACTATGGTTTTGGAAGCAAAACCCGTTGTTGTCCACCACCCATACTGGCCTCGGAATTTGGAACTCCAAAATTACATCCCAAATGACCTACCCTTATGGCAGCTCTTGACATTCTTATTCTCTACTTCAGGAATTATCTTGCTGTTGACTTGGTTTGTAGCAGGTTGGAGAAGCAAGACATGGGGCCCTTTTGGAACTTGGCGGATCTTGATCATTTGCTGGTTTACCATCTGTGCTTTTATTCATGGTGTGATCGAAGGCTGGTTTAGCCTTTACTATACAGAAATCCCAGGGGATCAATCCTTTCTCTCGCAGCTCTGTAAGATGTGTGTCTATCTAGTTTCTGTCTCTTGATTTTTTGGGGGAAAAAGTGATGCAGCAGGTTAACCTGGGGGAAAGTGGCGGGTGGGCAGGAGGATCCGCAGGAGGCATAAATGGAGTAAATGACACATCAGTCAATCCTTCTATTGTGTACTTGAGTCAGACTTCAGAACACAAATATGTGATAGTGACACTTGTGTAGACAGTCTTTGGTTACCAGCAGTAACCTGGACCAGCAAATTCAGTATAACTGATGTGGCCATAAGTCATTGTCACATGACCACAAGAACTTACAACAGGGGGCTTCAAACTTGGCCCTTTTATGACTTGTGGACTTCAACTCCCAGAATTCCTCAGGCACGCTGGCTGAGGAGAAATAAGAAAGGCTGAGCGCCAAAGAATTGAAGCCTTTGAACTATGGTGCTGGAGAAGACTCCTGCGAGTTCCTTGGACTGCAAGGCGATCAAACCAGTCAGTCCTAGAGGAGATCAACCCTGACTGCTCTTTAGAAGGCCAGATCCTGAAGCTAAAACTCAAATACTTTGGCCACCTAATGAGAAGGAAGGACTCACTGGAAAAGAGCCTAATGCTGGGAAAGGTTGAGGGCAAGAGAAGAAAGGGATGACAGAGAATGAGGTGGCTGGATGGAATCACTGAAGCAGTAGGCGTGAGCTTAAATGGACTCCAGAAGATGGTAGAGGACAGGAAGGCCTGGAGGAACATTGTCCATAGGGTCGCGATGGGTCGGACACGACTTCGCAACTAACAACAACAACAACTAATTTCTCTTTCTATCTTCCAGGGAAGGAATATGGCAAAGGTGACAGCAGATATATAACGTAAGTGTTAACTTTGAAATGACAGGCAAAGGTCTGGATATTTCTGCAAAGATCCAGCATTAAGCAATATTGAACACAAGTATCTGGTCTGCATGCTGGGATAGGGAAAGGATGATTTGACTTAATACAAACATAAATATAGCTGAGATGTTCAGAGGTTTTGCATGAGTTCTCTTAATATATTTTCTGTTTCCAAGACAATTTTAATGGGGTGAGTACAAAAAAAATAAAAGAATTCTTGCATTTCTTTTTAAGCATCCTAATTTTTTATACTTCTAAATTATTTTAGGAAAATACTCCCATTGAATTCTATTCATGCCTTAAAAGAGCATATCGGGGAACAACGTTTGTTTTCTAGTCTCATATTTATGAACTTTTCAGATGAGTATTATCAGTGGGGTTTCCCCCAGCTCAGTGGAAGATCTGGAGCATGACATTTTATCTGCAAGGGATGGCTAAATTCTACTTTTCCCAATTTATTTTTAATTCATTTTTTTCTCTTTTCCCCTCAATTTAGCTTGGGAAAATAAAATGGGCAAGGCTTCAGTAGAAAGAACTTGCACCAGTTGACTCTCCTCACTGGCATCAAATTCTGCAGTTTGGGTTTATTATCTTTGTGTGTTTTCATGCATCAGGGAAACCAGGAAACCAGGATTAAACCCATTTAATTGGTTTAGCTCAGCAAGAGTACAGTTTGTAAGGATTTATTCATTGCTTTAAATAATGTGCATTCCATTTTCTACTTCATCAAATAAAATGAAACATTTTCCTAAATTGGTCATCTATGTATCTATCATCTATCTATAATCCATCCATCCATGCATCTATCTCCTTTCTCCCCTTCCAGTTTGAATGTAGTGAAGTGTAAGAAAGTTGGGATGTTTTGGGACCTCAAGGTGACATTCATTTCATTTTTGTATCTGCAGATCAGATAATGTCATAGTTTGTGTGGAAACCCTCACTGCCTGTTTTTGGGGTCCCCTCAGTCTTTGGACAGCAGTCGCATTCCTTTCACGCCAGTCCCATCGATACGTGTTGCAGCTAGTGGTGTCACTAGGTAGGTATGCAAGACAGGGAGGGAGGTATGTCAGGATTTATAAATGTTAATGCAATCTTTCAAAAGCAATTAATTTAATATTTTGATTCTTGGTTAATGTCCCATACACCTGACTGCATTTCTCTTTTGGCTTGTCCACTTTTGATCTTCCAACTTTTATCAGCCATGTTGTCTATCTCTAACAATAGGTCAGCTATATGGTGACGTTCTGTACTTCTACACCGAATACCGTGATGGCTTTCGCCATAGTGAGATGTGGCACCCTACCTACTTCTGGTTTTACTTTGTCTTTCTGAATGGTCTGTGGATTATCATTCCCTCTCTTCTCATCTGGGATGCCTGGAAGCACCTCAGTGCTTGCCAGAGAGTGATGGATGCCAACAAAGTCAAGAAACATTGATGTTTTGCACAGGACGTCATATTGGATGGTACTTCCAGTCATTCAAAGGATGATCCTGTATTCCTCCTGTTCCTCTGCACTAGTTTAGATATTTTCTATGGTTTCTCTCCGTTTACATTTAATTTGTTGAATTGATGGTGGTTATTCTCTTCTTTAAATATTCATAGCCCTTAAGCTATGAGCTTAAAATTAAGACTGCAGTTTTATCTTTATGAAGGGATTTCTTTTTAAATCAGGAGATTTTATTTCTAAATAAATGTCATTAGAATCAAGCCCCTCAGCTAATAGTAGTCAGTATTGAACTGAGCCCTGTTGTAGACCATATAGCTTTGTTTCTCTTTTTTTAAAAACAACAACCAAGTTTTATTAATTTTCTAATTTTACATCCAAATATTTATGAAGCAATGTGGTGATTGGATAGTGAAAAGTCCAATAGCAAAATCTTTTTGTAAATAGCTCAGGGTACGTCAACAAAAATTCACTCTCCAATTCCCTTAGTTACAATATCAAAATCAAATTAGTACACAGTCAATTAGAGCAATCTTCAATACATTTTCACACATACTTATCCAGGTCCTGTTTTTAAGTTTTATCTAATTTCAATACAGTGTTCCAAATTAGCCTATAGTATCTAAAAAACTTAATTTTCAGGTAACCCACATTTCCCCTATTTCATTATATAGTAATTATCATATCTGAAATACATTGTTCATTTAAATGCATTCTTATTTTATTTCAAAAAATATTCTATTTGTCATCTTTGTAATTCATCAATGATTAACAAAGTACCTTTTGTTGTGTCACTCCAAGTTCTATAATATAATTCAAAGTTATGTTCTACTTAGCTAATTTTCATTCCGTTAGAAATCTAGGTCCTAAATATAAAATCAGTTTATATCTTTTAACGATTTCCATTGGCCCATTAAAAGATTTTAAGCTTTATTATTACAAATCCCAATATCAAGGAAAAACCCATTTTTTAAATCTAACTCTAGCTTTCTTTTTGTGCCAGGCAGGCTTCCATATCATTGCCTTTAACTTCTCAGTTGTCAATTTTTCAAAGAGAGCGACCCCTTTATAGTCATTGAATTGTCACTCTAATCCAGGGGTGTCAAAGTCAATTTCATTGAGGGCCGCATCAGTATTGCAGTTGCCCTCAGGGGGCCGGATAGGTATGGCCAGGGTGGGCGTGGCCTACTGGGTGAGCATGGCCAGCTCTACATTGTTGGTATCAAGGGTGCCTATGGGGGCCTGGGCAGGAGGGGGACAGATCTGAGGGTCTCTGGCAGAAGGAGGGTCTCTGGGCCAGGGCCAAGGCAGTAGGGGCCGTTCCCTCACTGTTTCCAGGATGGCTTTGCGGGCCACATGAAACCACTTCATGGGCCGGATCCGGCCCCCGGGCCTTGTGTTTGACATGTCTGCTCTAATAGATCAAATCTCCATGTTTGGCATAGTAGAGCTGTCATTAATTCAGTTTGGTCTTCTTCTTTCAATCCCATCTGGCTTAGGTAAGAGGTCATGTCCGGTGTTATTGTTTGGTTGGTTAGATTCTTAATGTACTGTGTTTGAAAGCCTTTGGCATCTTCCATCTTAGTATTGCTTTCTTCAGCTTCTGTTGTTTGTTGAATTGTAGATTTTATAGTTGAAATTGAAGTTTGGGCATCAAGGCTCTCAGTAGATTGTACTTGTTGTTCTTTAGTGAATTTTTTTTGTTGATTTCCTCTGTTAGTTTTGGGTTGTCAATTCATCAGTTGAAGTCAGAGTCTCATTTGGTGAGTTTATGCTGTCAGATTTGTCTTTCAGTCTGGCTTTCATTTTTCAGTCATTGCCAGTATTGTTGCCAGTATAATTTTATAGTCAAGTGGTGGAACATATTCCTTCATTTCTTTAATGTTTACAGATAGATCTTTAGTGGAGGACATTTTTATAAGAGTCAGTAAATGTCCACCTCCACTATTCCTAAAGGTTGTTTTTGGTGCCAGGTGTTCCTCATTCTTATATTTAAAGATAATGTCAAGAATTACAGCCAGATCTCACAATAAAGCAAGTTTACTTGCTATACCAGGTTTTGCCACAAGATGTCCTCCATAGCATTTAAAATCTTTTTCCAGACTAATATGAGGCTTTTATCCAATTAATCCATTTTTTTTTCTTTTCCCCTTATTTCACTGCTTAAGTAGTAAATAGGGTAGTAGGTTTCCGCAGAAATAAGAACTTTTTAGTGGCCCAAAAATTCCAGAAGTACAAATAAGTTTGCTTAATTATTTAGCTTAGTTATTTGATTTCTTTTGGGGCTTTAAAATTTTGGTTCCCCAAGTAAGAAGTTGCCTATCTTTCAAGAGAGGGGGAGGAGATTTTCAGAAGAGTCCCACAGGAAAGTAATTAGGGAAATAAGAAAGGTAAGGTCTCACCCAAATCCTCCAGATTGCTTTGTTGTGCTTGATGGTGATTTTGGCTTCTGGCAGGGAACGGCTTAATGATCAGCCATGTTGATGGCTGATCTCTTCTTCGGGACAGAGGAGCTGCTCTGGATCAAACGGAGGGCTGCCGCACTTCTGCAATCACAGGGAGGGCCTACTCACGGTGGTCGCCCCTCCAGGGCGACTTCAGCATCCTCCAAGGAAGAAAGACCGGATGGTGGGGAGAGCGTCCCTCCTGCACGTCCACCGGCGCCGCACATACAAACCAGAAGCCAGCTTTGTTTCTCTTGATACCTGCAGTTATGAGCATTTAAGCCTGCCAGGAGGGCCCCACATCTAGCATTCATAAAATTGAAGTATAGAGACTATGCAGGAAACATTCAGTCTTATTCTCAGATCAAGTAGAAGGTAGCGTTTGAGGGACTTACAACTTGCTTCTCTCCATGTAAAGTGATTCAGCTACTTGCCTAGAAAATTCTTTTTGTTCCCATGTTGAATTAGTCAGTGGAATGGCTTAAACTGGGAAATAGTATCTGACAGCTACCTCGAGGTATAATATAAATACTTGGAGGTAGAGCAAAGAGGAAGCTATCAGATGTCCGTACCTGAACTATGCAGAATAGTAAATACTTTGATATCACCACTCATTTTATTGATAGCTTTATTTTCCTCTTTTTTTCTTCAGTTATTTTTTCAACTGCTTTGGGATTGTGTATCTGCACCAAGAAACAACAAAAACACACACACTACTGTAAAGATTTGTATATAAGCCGACAGATCTGCTGCTTTAGGGGCAACTATTTTCTAATGTCCCAATTTATCACTGTATCTGAAGCTCCATTTCCTTGAATGCCCTCTGTACAGCACTAAACTCTCTTATTTGTAAACTGAGGTGTGACATTTTAATAAACATTCTCCATGTTGTATGGGTTGGGTGAGGCTTTAGAGAAAACAATTGTGATGGAAATTTTCTCTGTAAATTGTATAGAATATTTTGTTTCCTCTGAGCTGTTTAAAATGTAATCAGACTACAGGACTTCCGGTTTTGCACGTAGTGACCAGTCATGGGCTTGCAGATTCTCCGCACCCCTCTGGCTAATTTTGTCCTGCCAGGGGACCCTAAATGGGTCTAGGACGCCGCGGAGAGGCGACGAAGAAAGAAGGATGCTCCAACGATTGTGGAAGAATGGCGGCCATTCCGTTTGACTTGGGGAAAGCCTTCTAACCCGACAGGAGAAAGACCTCCATATTTATGCAAAGGTTTCCATAATTGAAGTCATTTTATCATATACTTCTTCTGAACCAGACTACGGCAGATTGTTTCACATTCACTTACTTCTAAATGGCCTGCTGAAAAATAATAATAATAATAAAAAAACTGGTTTCCCCCACCCCCTGGAATAAAGAGGTATTGCAGTATATGCTTATTCTGTTTATCATCATGTCTTATACGAATTTAGAATTTGGTCCAGCCCCTTTTCTATTTGTTTTTAGATTAAAAAAAACCTGGCAGCCAAGCAGGGCTGTTCACACGCTCTGAGGACTCAACCAGTCAGTACAACTGGGAGGTGGTCATAGATGGGCAAAGCCCGGGAGTGCAACATGGGTCCCCTGACGGGGAAAGTCAACCCAAACAAGACAGCCACTGTGCTAACTCTGCTTCTTCCTTGGACTTTGGTGTGGGCCGACCAAGAATGGCCAGCCAAAGGGACTCGAGTCAATCTGACACGTGAATTCATGAGTACTGGTCTACCCAGCCTGGCGGGCAAGCTGGTGGACCAGGAGTTGCCTGGATGCCCCAGGCGGTCTGCAAGGTCACGCAGACCACCACATTTCAAGACTTTATTCTCAAATAATATTAAGAATGTGTGTACATTCTAGGGGGGAGGGGTGTAATGTATTTTCATGTGTCTTTTGAACGCTGCTTAAGGTTGCTCAATTGAGGTGTCTGTGTAATGGTTGCTGACTAGCCAGATGCAGTCTCCAAGAAGATCATTGGATGATTTGGGGCGGGAATGGGTTCCTTTAAACCTATTGGCCACCGCCAAGTGGCCAACCATATAAGTAGCTGCACAGAAGCCTCTGGTTCAGTTCTGTTCCTGTTTGCCTCAATAAAGAAATGTTCCTGTTTGAAACCTCTCATCTTGCTTCTGGCCTCCAAAGAGCTCACTACACAACACCTTGTTTCTTTCATGGTGAGGCTTGAGTTACTTGACAGACTATTTTTAAGATATGAAAAGTTGAGAACCACATCTTTACTAGAATGTATGAACCTGGCCACTATGTGAATGGTAGCAGGATATTGTAACTGGGTTTTTCAAATCTTCATTGTTTTAATGTTGACACAAATTTGATGGCGCTTTGTCAAGCTTAGCTGACAACAGACAAAGCTAAGGAATGTTGAACTAGTTTACTAAAATTAGGGTTTCCCAAAGAGTGCTAGAGCAACTGGGAAGTTGAACAACTCGGAAGAAAGTGATAAACTAATTATTGTTGCCATGAAACACTGCTATAAATAAACTTGATTTGCCACCAACTACCACATTTTATTGTGTTTTTTCCCTCTAGGTCAGGGGTAGGCAACCTTGGCATATCTGACTCAGGGATTCTGGGAGTTGAAGTCCATGAGTCATAAAACAACTGAGGTTGCCTACCCCTGCTCTAGGTCTCTACTATTAAAAGTATATATGCAAAGTAAACAATAAAAAAATTAAGCATCTGATTAAATCTGCTGTACAGTAGTCTACTGCATAAGTCATTCTGATTCTTAATGGAGATGTGGAAGCTCCAATACTGTATCCCCCCCCACAGCTTCAAACTCTCAAATTTGAAAAATACTGCTAAATGAATGAGAAAACCAATATGACCAGAGAAGTTCTGTCTTCTTGAAAATACTATATGAAGAAGTAATAATAATAATTATTATTATTAGAAGTGCTTGAAAAAGATCTGAGCTGTGCAGATTTTCCTCTCTTCTTTTTCTCTGCTTGAGTCCTGAGCACTTAGGCTCTAAGGATTACAACTGTGTAGAAGATGGCTGGGTTCTTTGATGCGACTGCTGGGGGAGAGGGGAGAGTGAGGAAGTACAACAGCTTTCACTATTACCTGTGATTAAGATGATAGTAGAACTGAGCTATGAGAGGTCTCTGAGAAATCAGAGCTGCTCTGCGTCTCAATATAGCCAGTGAGGTGTGCCTTCAACATATTTACTGCAGAAGCTGCAGCAAGAACATCTCATCATAGGCACTCTGACAATCTATTTTCTCTTTTTCCCAGTAGGTGAGGAAGCAATTGTTTTCTGTAAGGTTGAATTTGTCACCTTCAAGGTGACTTTGGTCCCAGCCTCTCTAACCCTCTTGGCCTGCAATTTCCTGCTGCCCCGCCCTCCCCCCCTCCACATGTACTGCAGCTGCAGCGCTGTGCAATAGAGGGACCCTTCCAGTCTCCAGCGCATCACCTTTTGTTGGCAGATAGTACAACCCGGAGAACTGGACACGGAACCACTGATTGGTTCAAAATTGGGAAAGGAGTCTGGCAAGGCTGTATACTGTTGCCTTGCCTATTTAACTTATCATGAGAAAGGCAGGGCTAGATGAATCAAAAGTTGGAATTAAGATTGCCGGAAGAAACATCAACAACCTAAGATATGCAGATGATACCACTCTAATGGCAGAAAGTGAAGAGGAACTAAGGAGCCTCTTGTTGCGAGTGAAGAAGGAGAGTGCAAAACTTGGGTTGAAACTAAACATTAAGAAAACCAAGATCATGGCATCTGGCCCTCTCAATTCCTGGCAAATAGATGGGGAAGAAATGGAGGTAGTGACAGATTTTATTTTCCTGGGCTCCAAGATCACTGCAGATGGGGACTGTAGCCAAGAAATTAAAAGACGCTTGCTCCTGGGGAGGAAAGCCATGGCAAATCTAGACAGCACACTAAAAAGCAGAGACATCACCCTGTCAACAAAAGTGCGTATAGTCAAGGCTATGGTCTTCCCAGTTGCAATGTATGGCAGTGAAAGCTGGACCATAAGAAAGGCTGAGCGCCAAAGAATTGAGGCCTTTGAACTATGGTGCTGGAGAAGACTCCTGCGAGTCCCTTGGACTGCGAGGCGATCAAACCGGTCAGTCCTAGAGGAGATCAACCCTGACTGCTCTTTAGAAGGCCAGATCTTGAAGCTAAAACTCAAATACTTTGGCCACCTAATGAGAAAGAAGGACTCACCGGAGAAGAGCCTAATGCTGGGAAAGATTGAGGGCAATAGAAGAAGGGGATGACAGAGAATGAGGTGGCTGGATGGAGTCACTGAAGCAGTAGGCGTGAACTTAAATGGACTCCAGAAGATGGTAGAGGACAGGAAGGCATGGAGGAACATTGTCCATAGGGTTGTGATGGGTCGGACACGACTTCGCAACTAACAACAACAACAAGTATAACCCGATCGGAAGCGCTCAGAAAACATGCAATACACTAACCCACAATCTGGATAACTGCAGTTTTTATCACGCTTGTTGGAGGCACAAATGCTAAACCAGGGTTTATTTAGACAGAATGTTTATACGTGTTGAAGAAAATTTCTTGTGCTTTAGCGTGTTGTGTGAATGAAAGCAGGTGATAAGTTTATTGTGCACCCAGCCATGGTAGTTTATTCAATAAACCATGGCTACTTGAGCCCTGAGTTATAATTCCTTGAGTAGATGGGCAATTATATAGATTTGTTAGATAAGTAGTTAATAAATGATACTCAACTGACCAGAAAAACGACCTGAGAAGGAACTGTATGAACCCATATCGCCTCAGCCACCTTCCACCAATTGGTTTGCCAGAATACATTGATTGGCTGGCTTAATTGTCTGTTGCCATAGCAGCCGATGATGCTACTGGTTTTATTGGGAGGATTTAGGAAACAGGTGAGAAGCATTTGGTGCAGAAGTTTTGCGAGCTAAATTGGGTAAGGTTTGAGATAAAATTTTCCTTATCTGAAAAGCTTACCTGCGTGTAAGATTTCCTGGTTGATTTATAGATTTTGTAATGTTTCTCTTATGGTCAAAGATTATATGGAATAACTGTTGTGTTTAGGGACACAAATCTTTTATGTACTGTATTTGCAGATTGCCTCATTGCAGCGCGTGATATTAAGGGGGGGTTGCACAAGGTCCTGCTAAGACCATCCTCCTGATTTGCTTTTGAGTCCAAAATTCAGGGCCCTCCTCCGTATTTGGAATAATAGATGCAGTTTGAGTTTCTAAATCTCAGCACGGAGAAAGCAAAGGTAAGAATCTTCTACTACAGAAAAAAAAGTCGTGAAAAAGACTTTTCTTTCCTTGTCTCAAATTGAAACAGAAGCATAATTTGGGGGTGGGGGGGTGTAAGATTGTCATCTGACAAAGGATAAGTAACCAAAATAATTATTTAGTAAGGGTTTTTTTTGTTTCTTTTTTAATGTTTTGTTGGTTTTTTAATTTTACATTAATTTTACATTTAATTTTACATGACCACGGAGATGTCCTCAGACAAGCGCTGGCTCTTCGTCTTTGAAACGGAGATGGGCACTGGCTCCTAGAGTCGGAAACGACTAGCACGCATGTGTGGGAGAACCTTTACCTATTTAAAAAGCAACGTGCCGTCTGAGTTAATAATTCAATAACATACAAGTATCTTTAGTACAAGTCTCAAACTGCCACATTAAATATTTTCTCTCTTTTCCCCTTAGATTTACTGTCTCATGTTTAAACTAATACAATTCTTATTATATCAATTAAATAAAAATAACATTCTTACATTTATCAATTTTTAGCTTATATATATTCTGGTTATTTTAACATTCAGTCTTTATAGACGATCAATGTCCTAATTAGTTTTTCCCAATTCTTAGTTTCCCATTAATATTTAAATTTAACACTTTATTTATAGTTTCCAAGTTTTAAATAACCAAGTTCCCTTTATCATCACAAAGTCTAATATTCAGGATACATGAATATCTATTTGAATACATTCTATTTCTCACCATCTTACATCATCTAATTAATAATACAGTATAACTTTCTTATTGTCTATTAATTTCCAAATGTCTTAAATTTAGTAACCAAAATTTCTCTTGTTTCAACAAATACTTCCTCTTTTTCTCTTAATGTCTACTATCCCATATTTAAGCTAGTACAGTTCTTATTATATCAGCTAAATGAAAACATGTTTATTACAATGATCAATAGATTTTTTAGCTTATATATATATAAGGGAAGATATGTTTCAAATGTTAACTCTTTAGATTACCTTGCTAGGCCCCAAACATGGGGCAAATCTTTATTTCCTGTTTTCAGCCTATCTTGAAGGCTATCGAACCTTGGTTCGAATCTCAGAAGGGTATGGCTGACTGATGACGACTAATAAGTCAGAAATGCATCTCAGTTTCCCTTTAATTCTTTGTTAGTAATTTACACAAATATAGGAATTGTCCGGTGTGACTACTGCCTGTTCGATAGCCTTCAAGATAGGCTGAAAACAGGAAATAAAGATTTGCCCCATGTTTGGGGCCTAGCAAGGTAATCTAAAGAGTTAACATTTGAAACATATCTTCCCTTGTAGAAAAAAAGCTAACAGAGCGAGAGAGACCTTGTGGCTTAGAGGCAAATAACACTGCCTCATATGCAATCAGCCCATGGTTCGAATCTCAGAAGGGTATGGCTGACTGATGACGACTAATAAGTCAGAAATGCATCTCAGTTTCCCTTTAATTCTTTGTTAGTAATTTACACAAATATAGGAATTGTCCGGTGTGACTACTGCCTGTTCGATAGCCTTCAAGATAGGCTGAAAACAGGAAATAAAGATTTGCCCCATGTTTGGGGCCTAGCAAGGTAATCTAAAGAGTTAACATTTGAAACATATCTTCCCTTGTAGAAAAAAAGCTAACAGAGCGAGAGAGACCTTGTGGCTTAGAGGCAAATAACACTGCCTCATATGCAATCAGCCCATGGTTCGAATCTCAGAAGGGTATGGCTGACTGATGACGACTAATAAGTCAGAAATGCATCTCAGTTTCCCTTTAATTCTTTGTTAGTAATTTACACAAATATAGGAATTGTCCGGTGTGACTACTGCCTGTTCGATAGCCTTCAAGATAGGCTGAAAACAGGAAATAAAGATTTGCCCCATGTTTGGGGCCTAGCAAGGTAATCTAAAGAGTTAACATTTGAAACATATCTTCCCTTGTAGAAAAAAAGCTAACAGAGCGAGAGAGACCTTGTGGCTTAGAGGCAAATAACACTGCCTCATATGCAATCAGCCCATGGTTCGAATCTCAGAAGGGTATGGCTGACTGATGACGACTAATAAGTCAGAAATGCATCTCAGTTTCCCTTTAATTCTTTGTTAGTAATTTACACAAATATAGGAATTGTCCGGTGTGACTACTGCCTGTTCGATAGCCTTCAAGATAGGCTGAAAACAGGAAATAAAGATTTGCCCCATGTTTGGGGCCTAGCAAGGTAATCTAAAGAGTTAACATTTGAAACATATCTTCCCTTGTAGAAAAAAAGCTAACAGAGCGAGAGAGACCTTGTGGCTTAGAGGCAAATAACACTGCCTCATATGCAATCAGCCCATGGTTCGAATCTCAGAAGGGTATGGCTGACTGATGACGACTAATAAGTCAGAAATGCATCTCAGTTTCCCTTTAATTCTTTGTTAGTAATTTACACAAATATAGGAATTGTCCGGTGTGACTACTGCCTGTTCGATAGCCTTCAAGATAGGCTGAAAACAGGAAATAAAGATTTGCCCCATGTTTGGGGCCTAGCAAGGTAATCTAAAGAGTTAACATTTGAAACATATATATATATATATATATATATATATATATATATATATATATATATATATATATATATATATGGATCTTTGGTTATTCGGGTTTTTCCCCGCGTAGAACTAAAGGTGTAGGGGCGACGTTTCGATGGAATCCCATCCGTCATCATCAGGCTGGTGGCTTCTGCTTCCTTCTTCTGGGAGAAGCATGTGGCTGTTTGTTCCTCTTTTTTAAACTGCCAGAGGGGGCACTACTTAACCTAAAAAATGACACCAGCATAATCATTCTGCCAGCAGACAAAGGCAACGCCACGGTGGTAATGAACTCATCTGACTACCATACCAAATTATCCAACCTACTCCGAGACTCCACATACAAACTCCTCAAGACAGATCCCACCACCTACCTGGAAAAAACCACAAAATCCAAAATAAAAGCCACCCCCATCAGTGAAGAGATCCAGAAAACAATCATTCCCAGAGAAAAATCGTCCAGATGTCCTAAGCTCTATGGTCTGCCCAAGATACACAAAGAAGGAACCCCACTCAGACCCATAGTCAGCTCCATAGGCTCACCTCTACAAAATCTAGCCAAATTTCTTGCCAAACAACTACAGCCTTACGCAAATTCCATCACCTCACACGTACAAGATTCATTCCATTTCATAGAGATCATAAGTAAACTAAACTTACAGCCCTGTGACCTACTTGTGAGCTTCGATGTCGTATCCCTCTTCACCCAAGTGCCAATCAAAGAAGCCTTGACAGCTATCCTAAATAAATACAACCCCCCAAAACACATCCTAGATCTGACCAACCACTGCCTATCTAACACATACTTCATCTACAATGGACAAAGATACAAACAAATGGAAGGAGCACCCATGGGATCACCCCTTTCACCTGTCATCGCAAACCTCTACATGGAACACTTTGAAACCCTCGCTCTAGAAAAATCCAACCACAAACCCAAACTCTGGCTCAGATACGTAGATGACACCTTCGTAATCTGGCCACACGGCAAAGAAAAACTGGATGACTTCCTCACACACCTCAATAGCCTACACCCCAAAATACAATTCACCATGGAAACAGAAGCTAACAATCAACTTCCCTTCCTTGATGTCTTAGTCTACAAGAAATCCAATGGCTCCCTAGGACACACTATCTACCATAAAAAAAACACAAACCGCTATCTGAACGCACTCTCACACCACCACCCAGCACAGATCAACTCCGTAGCCAAGACACTCATCTCCAGAACAAAACACCTAGCTGACGAACAACACCAAAAAACCGAACTACACACTCTCACTTATGTACTAACAGCCAATGGATTCCAAAGAAACACGATTACCAACTTAATCCGAAGAGAGACACCCACAAAAACCCAAGACAGAGAACAAGAAAATGGCAAAGCCCTCCTCCCATACTTAAAAGGGACCACAGACAGAATCAGCAAGGTCCTCCAAAAACACAACATCAAAACAGCATTCTACACAGACAGAAAAATATCCACCATCCTAAGAAACTCCAAGGACATAATTGGCTTAGAAAACCAAGGAGTATACGAAATCCCATGCACCACCTGCCCCACCACATACATCGGACAGACCAACAAAAGAATAAGTGCATGCATTGAAGAGCACAAAAACTCACTCAGAAAAGGAGAACAAACTTCATCCCTGGTCCAACACTTTGAAGCCACGGGACATGAAATTGATTTTAAAAAAACCAAAACTATCGCCAAAATTGAACATTTTAACAACAGAATAATCAGAGAAGCCATTGAGATAGAAAAACGCCCCCACAGCATAAACAAACGAGATGATACCTCTCGCCTACCAACCATTTGGAAACCCGCCTTGATTGACAGACGAGTCCCAACCACCAAGAATGATAGACCCAAAGTCATGATAACACCACATGACATCACCACCACACAACCATTCAAAAAGCAAATCCGTACCCACAATGATAACGAGGCACAACCACAAAACAGAAACCTAACTACAGCTGCAACATCAGCCACTTTAAACCCCTCCAAACCACACAATAAGCAAACTGACACCCAGTATAAAAACATGGCACCACCACAAACATGAAGCCGAACAAAAGCAGCACAACTCACCAGCTCAGGTCTAAGGCTGGCAGCTGAGACCAGCCCATCCACTCAAAACACACCCCCACCCAATCAGAACACACCCACCATTCAAAACACACTCCCACCCAATCAGAACACACTTACTCCCCCACCCAATCAGAGCACACCTCCACCCACAGAACACACCCCCTCTGGCAGTTTAAAAAAGAGGAACAAACAGCCACATGCTTCTCCCAGAAGAAGGAAGCAGAAGCCACCAGCCTGATGATGATGGATGGGATTCCGTCGAAACGTCGCCCCTACACCTTTAGTTCTACGCGGGGAAAAACCCGAATAACCAAAGATCCACATACGAACACCCACGAAAACCTCAGAAAACAAATATATATGTGTATATATATATATATATATATATATATATATATATATATATATGTATGTATGTATGTATGTATGTATGTATGTATATGTATATATATGTGTATATATATATATATATTATCATAATTCATCAAATAGTCTAATATTCAGGATACATGACTTATCTCTTTGAATACATTCTATTTCTCACTATCTTACATCATCTAATTAATAATACAGTATAACTTTCTTATTGTCTATTAATTTCAAAATGTCTTAAATTTAGTAACCAAAATTTCTCGTTTCAACAGATACTTCCTCTTTTTCTCTTTATGTCTACTATCTCATATTTAAGCTAGTACAGTTCTTATTGTATCAGCTAAGTAAAAACATGTTTATTACATTGATCAATAGAATTTTAGCTTATATATACCGGTATATATATATATATATATATATATATATATATATATATATATATATATATATATATGTATATGTATATGTATATGTATATGTATATGTATATGTATATGTATATGTATATGTATATGTATATTAATTACTTTTACATTCAACCTTTATGAACAAATCCATATTCAAATTTAACTTTTAATATTTATACTTCCAGGTTTTAAATGACCAAAGTTTCTTTCTTTTCTTATTGTAGCTCTTTTTCTTTGCCAAATCGCCTTCCATATCCGTGCTTTTAAATCATCAAATAATCTCCCTCTGTTATTATATAGTTTGAGATAAATGAGGCCATCCAGTTGCCATTTTTTTGGAAGGGCTAACAAATAGACTCTCTATTTTTCCATCGTGACGTAGTTGCCCTGAAATTCTTATCTTCCTTTCGGTCTGTTCTTCTTGATCCTCAGGTTTCTTCTGGTTTAGAAAGTCTTTTCCATTTTCAATGTCCCTTTTCTGGGTTTTCCATCAACTGTGTTTGTTGATCAGTTGAGTCTTCTATCATAGTATTTGATTGTTCCACTTCTATTATATTTTGTGTAGTTCATATTTTAGTTGTAATCAAAGTTTGGGTTTGTATATCTAGGCTGACATCTTGTTCTTTCTGTAGCTTCTTATTTCATCAGAAGCTGTAAGAATAGTTTCATAAATTGCTTTCAACGTAAAGAGAATCTGTTCCTGATCTTTATGTTTTCTTAGTGGTGTGTTAAATTAAAATCTTTACAATCAGAGAATGAAAATAATTTTGTCACTGAGTATAGAACACAGACAGCTGGGCTTCTCACAGCTGATATTCTGCCAAGGTTGCAAATTTCTTATCTATAGTCTGGGCTTCAAGCCAAGTCTCTTTTAGACAATAACAAGTTGTAATATCAGGTTTAGCCACACAATGTCGCCCATACCATTTAGGTTTGTTTTTTTAAGTCCAAAATTTTTATAATCCTTTTTCCAATTTTACTTTTTTTTGTAAGTAAAAACCCAAATCTTCAGTAACAATAAGTAATCTTTTAGTCCTCAAATTTTAGAAAGATAAAAATCCAGTTGGAATCAGGAGTTCTGATTTGCCGACGCGGCTGCCATGGACATCTGGAAGGCAAGTTACGTTTTCCGCATCCAGTTTTGCATCGCTGGGGGATTCTGGCAAGGGTCAAATGTCGCCCTGTAGGGGTGACCAGCAAGCAGGGGATCCCCACTTGATTGCAGGTGGGCGGTAGCCCTTCCACTCAATCTGGGGCAGCCCTTGAAACCGGCAGACAAAAGACCAGCCATAGCAATATGGCTCGTCACTAGGCTGCAGACAGCCGAAATCACACCACCAGGCAATCATAAAGTAGCGTGGATGAGACTTGGTGAGATCTACCTCTCTTAAATCCTAGCTAATCTTAACCTTGAGATATTAGCCATGAATCCCAGCTGTGTTCCACACTCAGTGACAAAAAATATTTTTCCTGCATTCTCTGATTATAAAGATTTTAACCAAATACACTACTAAAAGAATATAGATGAAGATCAGGAACAGATTCTCTTTATGTTGAAAGCAATTCATCAAACTATTCTAACAGCTACTGATGAAATAAGAGGTTACAAAAAAGAACAAGATGTCAGCCCAGTGATACGAACTCAAACTTTGACTACAATTAAAAAATTAACTACACAGAATATAACAGAAAAAGTGGAACAATCAAATATTATGACAGAAGACTTAACTGATCAACAAATACAGTCAATGGAAAATCCAGAAAAGGGACTAAAAATATGGAAAAGGGAAAAGACTTGCTACACAAATCAGAAGAAACATGAGGTTCAAGAAGAAGAACAGATTGAAGAGAAGATAAACAGTTCAGGACAATCACGTCGAGGTGGAAAAATAGAGAGACAATTTGTTAGTCCTCTCAAAAAAATGGCAACCAGATGGTTCTTTTTACGTCAAACAATGCACATAACAACACAGGGAGATTTATTTGATGATTCAAAAGCATGGATATGGAAGACGATTTGGCAAAGAAATAAAGCTAGAATAAGACTGAAGAAAATTGGGGTTTTTGACTTACTAGTGAGAATTAAAATAGAATGTACTCAAATAGATAAGATGTGTATTTTGAATACTAGATATTGTTATGAGTTGAGATAAAGAAAAATTTGGTCATTTAAAACTTGGAAGTAGAAATATTAACAGTTAAATTTGAACACTGATTTGCTTATAAAGGTTAAATGTAAAGGTAATTAAGATATATATAAGCTAAATTTATCGATGAATGTAATAAATATTCTTATTTAGGGGTAATAAAAAATTACTAGTTTAAATATGAGATAGTAGATATTAAGAGAAGAAGAGAGAAAGTATTAAATGTTGGAATAATAGAAACTTTGGTTACTAAATTTAAGATATTTGGAAATTGCCAGAAAACAAGAATATTATTAATTGGTTGATGTAAGATGGTGAGAATTCAAATAGATAAGACATGTATCCTGAACATTAGATTTTGTGATGAATTGTGATAAAAGGGAATTGGGATTATTTAAAACTTGGAAATTATAAATAGTAAATGTTAAATTGAAATATTAATGGGTAACAATTGGGAAAAACCAATCAGGACATTGTCTAAAAAGATTCAATGTTAAAACAACTAGGATATGTATAAACAAAAATTATTGATAAATGTAAGAAAATTATTTTTATTGATATAAGAATTGTATTAATTTAATAATAATTTAGTTTATTTAATTAATTAATTAAATTAATTAATTTAATTAACAAGAATTAAGAATTGATAGTAATTTGTCTGAAATGGTATAGGGTTTCCTGCCTGAGCAGGGGGTTGGACTAGATGACCTCCAAGCTTCCTTCCAATTTTATTGTTATTATTGTTATTGTTATTATTAAATATGAGACAGTAAATACCAAGGGGAAAAGAGAGGAAATATTTAATGTAATAGTTTGAGATCTGTACTAAAGATATTTGTATGTTATTGAATAATGGACCAACTCAGCCGCCATGCTGCTTTTCAAGTATTTAAATGTGATAGTCGCCACTGTTTTTAGAGTGTTAGGGTTAGGATAGAATTTTACTTCTTCTCTCCACAGGGGGTGTTCTGTACCAGCCTGCTACCGGCCCTGCAGAAAAGGCAGGGACAACCCCTTTACAAGAAGGCAAGAGGCTGGAACTAAGCCTGCTAAATTTATTAACATAAAACAGCAAACAGCAAAGAGAGCAAACACGAACCATGAAACAGGAGCTATTCAAACGGTTGCCTTCAGCAAACCAGCCCTCCCACACATTCCCCTTTTAAACAGTTCAGGGTGTGGCTTCTCTCTGCCTCCTTCCGAGGTCCCCCTTTGCCTTCCTCTGTTTACTCCTGATTGACTGCCTCCTGCGTCGGGCATCCTTGAACAGGGCCAGCTGTGGGTCACCTTCATCCACGCTGTCAGGCTCACACAGCTGGGTCTGCGTCGTGACCAGATGGGAGGGGCCTGGCTGAGGGCTCTGTGGAGCCTCAATATTATTCTCAGCAAGCTCTCCAACACCCCCCTCCTCCTCCTCTGAATCATCCGACCCAACTGCCGAACCCACAGGCTGACCCTGAATCACAACAGGGGCAAAATACTTTGGGCAACTTATACAGGTAGAAAAGATCTCCAGAGCCCAGATCTATGGCCACAGAGCAAATAAGCATTCCTCCAGTGGCCCAATCCAAGCTCTGGAGGCCTGGAAATTACCTCCAGAACTTGGATCCATGGCTGCGGAGCAATTTTGCAGACCCCCAGTGGCCTGAAGTCTGGAAAAGGCCTCTGGAGCCTACACAGGGCTGCTGGGGGTCCACAAAATATGTACACATTGCAACATATGTATATATGTGTATTTGTATGTTCAGATTTTAGGATAAGTTCTGTTTCTAATTTGTCAGCTGTGAAACTGAAAGAATCTGATAATAGGTTGTGCTTAACTAGTTCTCTATATTTAATGCAGGTCATTTTCTACCAGAAGCAGCCCTTGCCTTTTTCACTGGTTCAACTCACACTTTCTCAACCCACTATGGTTCTGGAAGCAAAACCCATTGTTGTCCACCACCCATACTGGCCTCGGAATTTGGAACTCCAAAATTACATCCCAAATGACCGACCTGCATGGCAGCTCTTGACATTCGTATTCTTTACTTCAGGAATTATCTTGCTATTGACTTGGTTTGTAGCAGGTTGGAGAAGCAAGACATGGGGCCCTTTTGGAACTTGGCGCACCTTGATCATTTGCTGGTTTAGCATCAATGTTTTTATTCATGTTGTCATCGAAGGCTGGTTTAGCCTTTACTATATGGAAATCCCAGGAGATCCATCCTTTCTCTCGCAGCTCTGTAAGATGTGTATCTATCTAGTTTCTGTCCCTTGATTTGGGGGGGGGGGGAATTGATGCAGCAGGTTAACCTGGGGGAAAGTGGAGGGTGGGCAGGAGGATCTGCAGGAGGCATAAATAGAGCAAATGACATGTCAGTCAATCCTTCAGAACACAAATATGTGATAGTGACACTTGTGTAGACAGTCTTTGGTTACCAACAGTAACTTGGACCAGCAAATTCAGTGTAACTGATGTGGCCATAAGTCATTGTCACATGAGCACAAGAACTTACAACAGGGGTCTTCAGACGTGGCTGTTTTATGACTTGTGGACTTCTAGAATGCCTCAGGCACGCTGCCTGAGGAATTCTGGGAGCTGAAGTCCACAAGTCATAAAAGGGCCACGTTTGAAGACCCCTGACTTATAAGAACAGTTCCTGCAGTCCCAGTTGTCATCTTTAGATGAATCCTGAATGGTTGTAGAATCCCTCAGTCACATGATCACATGATTTTAGGCTAAAGTAAGTCCTTGTGTATTTAGAAGGTTTTATTGGCACAATAGCATTCATGTGGCCTGTATAATCTCACATTCATTGTATGTTGCCTGCTAGAATAGGAAGTACTTGGAAATTTCAGAACAGATGTGTTTGGTTTAGGGAGTTGGAGACAGGTGTCACTTCTGCACCTCTGGGTGTTCCAAGCATCTATTTGCCTTTTATCTAAAGTGGTGCACAACCCTGTTATAATTAATATTTAAGAAAAATACAGGGAAATTCACAAACTCCCTACTGCAGTTCCCATGAATTTCTTTTTCTACTATTTTCTCTTTATATCTTCCAGGGAAGGAATACAGCAAAGCTGACAGCAGATATATGATGTAAGTGTTAACTTTGAAGTGAGAGAAAAAGGTCTGGATATTTCTGCAAAGATCCAGCATTAAGCAATTTTGAATACAAGTACCTGGTCTGCGTGCAGGGATAGACAAATGATGATTTGACATAATACAGGCATAAATATAGCTGAGATGTTCAGAGGTTTTGCATGAGTTCTCTTAATATATTTTCTGTTTCCAAGACAATTTTTAATAGGGGGAGTACAACAAAATTAAAAGCATTACTGCATTTCTTTTTAACCATCCTAATCTTTTATACTTCTAAATTATTTTAGGAAAAAAACTCCCATTGAATTCTATTCATGTCTTAAAACAGGCATATCGCGGAATGACATTTGCTTTTCAGTCTCATATTTATGAACTTTTGAAATGAGTATTATCAGTGGGGGTTCCCCCAGATCAGTGGAAGATCTGGTTGATGAGCATGAGTATTTTAGATGCAAGGGATGGCTAAATTCTACTTTTCCCCATTTATTTTTAATTCAGTTTTTTCTCTTTTCCCCTCAACCATAGTAACAGAGCTTGGGAAAATAAAATGGGCAAGGCTTCAATAGAAAGAACTTGCACCAGTTCACTCTCCTCACTTGCATCAAATTCTGCAGTTTGGCCTGAGATGGGTTTATTACCTTTGTGCATTTTCATGCATCAGGGAAACCAGGATTAAACCCATTTAATTGGTTTAGCTCAGCAAGAGTACAGTTTGTAAGCATTTATTCATGGCTTTAAATAAGGTGCATTCCATTTTCTACTTCATCAAATAAAATGAAACATTTTCCTAAATTGGTTATCTATCTATCTATCTATCTATCTATCTATCTATCTATCTATCTATCTATCTATCTATCTATCTATCTACCTACCTACCTACCTACCTACCGTATTATCTCCTTTCTCCCCCTCCAGTTTGGATGTAGTGAACTGTAAGAAAATTGGGATGTTTTGGGACCTCAAGGTGACATTCAATTCATTTTTGTATCTGCAGATCAGATAATTTCATAGTTTGCGTGGAAACCCTCACTGCCTGTTTTTGGGGTCCCCTCAGTCTTTGGACTGCAGTCGCATTTCTTTCACGTCAGTCCCATCGATATGTGCTGCAGCTAGTGGTGTCACTAGGTATGTATGCAAGACAGGGAGTGTCACTGCACGTTTTGTTTTTTTTTGTTCGTCAGAAAAGTTCATTTCTAACTGTACATTTCCCCTGCTCTCTGCACCTGTTGTGATAACTTATCTGGTAACCATAGTGAATCCCATATGACCAGTAATGTTATGGTTTCAGTCTGTTTAGTGCGCATGTCTAGAAAAGGTTCTCACAGTGTTTATATTTATTGTTCTATTCACTTTGCTGTTACTGTCTGTTACGTTAGGATGTAGTCAGCTAGCTCTCTTTATAATATATATTTTGTTTTTATATTTTTGTAAGTAAAAGGTATTTAGTGAGATTATGCATCGTGTTTTTATTGCCTTCCTGCATGCACATCATGCATTCTCTGAAGCACGGTCCTTCGCCCTCTACAAAGGTGATTTTTACCTTGACAGGGAGGGAGGTATGTCAGGATATATAAATGTTAATGCAATCTTTCAAAAGCAATTAATTTAATATTTTGATTCTTGGTTAATGTCCCATACACCTGACTGCATTTCTCTTTTGGCTTGTCCACTTTTGATCTTCCAACTTTTATCGGCCATGTTGTCTATCTCTAACAATAGGTCAGCTATATGGTGACGTTCTGTACTTCTACACCGAATACCGTGATGGCTTTCGCCATAGTGAGATGTGGCACCCTACCTACTTCTGGTTTTACTTTGTCTTTCTGAATGGTCTGTGGTTTATCATTCCCTCTCTTCTCCTCTGGGATGCCTGGAACCAGCTGAGTGCTTGCCAGCGAGTGATGGATGCCAACAAAGTCAAGAAACGTTGATGTTTTGCACAGGAGGTCATATTGGATGGTTCTTCCAGCCATTCAAAGGTTGATCTTGTATTCCTCCTGTTCCTCTGCACTTCTGTAGTTTCTCTCCATTTTTGATAATTTGTTGAATTTGTTAAATGGTGGTTATTTTCTTTAAATATTCATAGCACTTAAGCTATGAGCTTAAAATTAACATTAAGTGATTCAGCTAATACTAGTCAGTATTGAATTGAGCCTGCTGTAGACCATATAGCTTTGTTTCTCTTGATTCCTGCAGCTATGATCACTTAAGCCTGCCAGGAGGGCCCCACATCTAGCATTCATAAAATTGAAGTATAGAGACTATGCGGGAAACATTCAATCTTATTCTCAGATCAAGTAGAAGGTAGCGTTTGAGGGGCTTACAACTTCCTTCTGTCCATATAAAGTGATTCAGCTACTTGCCTTGAAGATTCTTTTTGTTCCCATGTAGAATTAATTAGTCAGTGAATGGCTTAAACTGGGAAATAGTATCTGACAGCTGTCACTCAAGAATTATAAATACTTTGAGGTAGAGCAAAGAGGAAGCTATCAGATGTCTGTACCTGAACCATGCAGAATAGTACGGTAAATACTTTGATATAACCACTCATTTTATTGATAGCTTCATTTTCCTCTTTTTTTCTTCAGTTATTTTTTTCAACTGCTTTGGGATTGTGTATCTGCACCAAAAAAAAAACACACACACACTACTGTAAAGATTTGTATATAAGCAGACAGATCTGTTGTTTTAGGGGCAACTATTTTCTAATGTCCCAATTTATCACTGTATCCCAAGCTCCATTCCCTTGAATGCCCTCTGTACAGCACTAAACTCTCTTATTTGTAAACTGAGGTGTGACATTTTAATAAACAATCTCTCTGTTGTATGGGTTGGGTGAGGCTTTAGAGAAAACAAAAACATTGTGATGGAAATTTTCTCTATAAATTGTATAGAATATTTTGTTTCCTCTGAGTTGTTTAAAATGTAATCAGACTACAGGACTTCTGGTTTTGCACGTAGCTACCGGTCATGGGCTTGCGGATTCTCCGCACCCCTCTGGCTAATTTTGTCCTGCCAGGGGACCCTAAATGGGTCTAGGACGCCCCGGAGAGGCGACGAAGAAAGAAGGATGCTCCAACGATTGTGGAACAATGGCAGCCATTCCGTTTGACTTGGGGAAAGCCTTCTAACCCGACAGGAGAAAGACCTCCATATTTATGCAAAGGTTTCCATAATTGAAGTCATTTTATCATATACTTCTTCTGAACCAGACTACAGCAGATTGTTTCACATTCACTTACTTCTAAATGGCCTGCTGAAAAATAATAATAATTAAAAAAACTGGTTTCCCCCAGCTCTGGAATAAAGTGGTATTGGAATATATGCTTCCAGCGTATTTTGTTTATCATCATGTCTTATACTAATTCGGAATTTGGTCCAGCCTTTTTTCTATCTGTTTTTAGATCAAAAAACTAATCCCTCTGTTTTTTTTCTGAAATTATTGATGCTTCCTTTCCCCTAATCATCAGGTACAAATGTATGAACATCAAATTACCCCATTCCATAAGCATCCCATTTTTAAACCTTTCTCTTAATACAATGAGCCTTCAGCCTTGTCATTTTAAAAAAACATTTTCACAGGATCTTTGACTTCCTTTTCACCATTTTTTTTTAACCTTGGTCACTAACATTTGTAACATTTCAGTTCTACTTTTACATATCACTGTAGTCCCTATACAAATCCCCAAACTACCCTCTTCAGCATTCCCTTAATTTCACTCAGGCACAGCATTGGTCACACATACTTGTCAATGACTTGAAGGGCTTAACATGGAGGTGGTGCAACCATTTTGGCCCTCTTAGATCTTTCAGGAGCTTTCAGTAACCACCAACTGTGATATCCTCCTGGACTGGCTTCCTTTTTAACATCTGCATGAAACCAGTAGAGGAGGTTATCCATTGGCATGGGGTTTGGTATCGGTATGCCTATGATACCCAATTATTTATTTCCCCCCTTAGTCAGATAAATGATGTGGTGGCAGTGCTGACTGTCTACCTGGAGGCTCTATGGGGAGGCATCGGCTGGTAAGATGGAGTGGCTATGGTTTTTTGGCCCTGCACTGCCAGATGACTCTGGATGGAGTGGCACTTCCCTGGACTGAGCTGGCATGCACTTTGGGGGTCTTCCTGGACTGACTGCTTCTGCTTGAGGAGCGTTTGGCAGATGTGTGTGTGGGGGAGAGCTTTGCACAGACTAGTCTGGTATGCCAATTGCACCCTTTCCTGGACAGGGAGGCCATGTTTATGGTCATTTATGTCTTGATCACCGCCCATCTAGATTACTGCAATATACTGTACATGGGGCTGCCCTTGAAGACCACCTGGAAACTTCAAATGGTCCAGAATGCAGTAGCACAAACAGTAATAGGGGCATCTAGATTTGCCCATGTAACACTTATGTTGTCTGAGCTGCAATGGCTTCCAGTCTCTTTCCAGGAGTAATTCAAAGTGCTGAACCCCGTGGATCACAGGGCCTGACTATCTGCAGGATCACCTTTCCCTAAGCTCTCATGCCAGGGAATAAACGCCAGGAAGGGGCATTGTGCCCCAGCTTTTCTATTATTTTGGAAAACCACAAAAACCATTGTCTTCACAGATTGTTAGTTAAACTGGCTTTAAGTTTTAATATTACCAATTTTAAATTTTTCATTATTTGATTGTCTTGTACTTTTTTAATTGTGGGCTTATATGTTTTTAGTTGCTATACCAGATGGCAGGAAATTTAATAAATTTAATAAATATGTCTAAAATATCGCACATTCTATTCCGACTTCACAATCAATGATGATGGAGTTTATTGGTTTTGTTTTCTGCAAAGGGTGAATTCAGCCAATGCAAATTGTGGCTTAGAAAATGCTCTCACTTTTTAGGTTATGTATTGCAGGTGGAACTCAGAAGTATGTTAGATTGGCCTAGGCCTAGTATAAAACCAGAAATCTGAAGATTTAAAACCTGCTGTAAATGAATACATGCCTGGATAGCCAGAATTATAAATGCCTTTCATTGGACCTGTTATGCGCTCCTGGCCACTTTCCTTCGTGACCAGAGGCAAGCTCGCCTGACCAATAACCAGCCAAGACACAGTGAAGGCCTTTTGTTTCGTTTATTGCAATAAGCGGGGAGAGAAGCTGTCAAAACTTGGTTCTCTTCAAAGTTTCAACCTAAAATATTCCCATTTTTATAGATCCCTGGCCCCGGCCGCACATCCCTCCTCTTTCCCCATTGGCTGAGGTACTATGAGGTTACACTCTTTCCGACCGCCTCCTACATATTTCCTGCTACATACTGAATCATACATCCCATGTACATTAAAATTAAGAGATAATTTATGCAAGGTGTGTCAGTTAATATTAATCAACTAATTGGACATGCACAGTTGCTTGAGTTCTAGCCCCCTTTTTGTGACCTTTTAGAAAAAAATAGGTTCTTTCCTGTTTTTCTATTTATCTTCTCTTACAGACGTTTTTATAGCTTGTCTTCTTCCTTTCCCACTCTTAAGACCCAGCTAATTTTTGCCTATGTGTTTCACTTAGCATTCTTTCTTTGTGCTCTCCTTTCCTGGTTCTCATCTCCATTCACCTAGTAAATTTCCACTTCAGCAGATTCAGTTTTAAATTTCTCTTTCGACATTAAAATTTGGAGACCTTTCATTTACTTCTATCAGACCCTTGTTCCTTTCATGGTGAGGCTTGATTTACTTGATAGACTGTTGAAGATATGAAAAGCTGAGAGCCACATCTTTGCTAGAATATATGAACCTGGCCACTATGTGAATGGTAGCAGGATATTGTAAATGTGGGTTTTTCAAATCTTTCGTTATTTTAATGTTGACACAAATATGATGGCACTTTGTCAGGCTTAGTTGAAAACAGATAAAGCTAAGGAATGTTGAACTAGTTTACTATTAAAATTAGGGTTTCCCAAAGAGGGAAGTTGAACAAACAACTCAACAAAGTGACAAACAAATTTTTTATTGTTGCCATGAAACACTGCTATAAATAAACTTGATTTGCCACCAACTACCACATTTTATTGTGTTTTTTCCCTCTAGGTCAGGGGTAGGCTTATCCTGAGTGAGCAGTCATCACCCGGAGCTGTCCAGCCCCTCTGCTGATCTGCACCATCAGCCTCCTGCTGTGCTGTCTTTTGTGTATGCTGGGAGGCATACACTGCACTTGGCACATCTGACTCAGGAATTCTGGGAGTTGAAGTCCATGAGTCATAAAACAACTGAGGTTGCCTACCCCTGCTCTAGGTCTCTACTATTAAAAGTATATATGCAAAGTAAACAATAAAAAAAATAAGCATCTGATTAAATCTGCTGTACAGTAGTCTACTGCATAAGTCATTCTGATTCTTAATAAAGATGTGGAAGCTCCAATACTGTATCCCCCCCCCACAGCTTCAAACTCTCAAATTTGAAAAATACTGCTAAATGAATGAGAAAACCAATATGACCAGAGAAGTACTGTCTTCTTGAAAATATTATATATGAAGAAGTGTTTGAAAATGATCTGAGCTGTGCAGATTTTCCTCTCTTCTTTTTTTAAATTTCTTCTCTGCTTGAGTCCTGAGCACTTAGGCTCTAAGGATTACAACTGTGTAGAAGATGGCTGGGTTCTTTGATGCAAATGCTGGGGGAGAGGGGAGAGTGAGGAAGTACAACAGCTTGCACTATTACCTGTGATTAAGATGATAGTAGAACTGAGCTATGAGAGGTCTCTGAGAAATCAGAGCTGCTCCGCGTCTCACTTAATATAGCCAGTGAGGTGTGCCTGCAACATATTTATTGCAGAAGCTGCAGCAAGAACATCTCATCATAGGCACTCTGATAATCTATTTTCTCTTTTCCCCAGTAGGTGAGGAAGCAATTATTTTCTGTAAGGTTGAATTTGTCACCTTTAAGGTGACTTTGGTTCCAGCCTCTCTAACCCTCTTGGCCTGCAATTTCCTGCCCCCCCTCCACATGAACTGCAGCTGCAGCGCTGTGCAATAGAGGGACCCTTGCAGTCTCCAGCGCATCACCTTTTGTTGGCAGGTAGTACAGCCCGATCAGAAGCGCTCAGAAAACATGCAATACCCTAACCCACGATCTGAATAACTGCAGTTTTTATCACACTTGTTGGAGGCACAAATGCTAAACCAGGGTTTATTTAGACAGAATGTTTATACGTGTTGAAGAAAATTTGTTGTGCTTTAGCGTGTTGCGTGAATGAAAGCGGGTGATAAGTTTATTGTGCACCCAGCCATGGTAGTTTATTCAATAAACCAGGGCTACTTGAACCCTGAGTTATAATTCCTTGAGTAGATGGGCGATTATATAGATTTGTTAGATAAGTAGTTAATAAATGATACTCAACTGACCAGAAAAACGACCCGAGAAGGAACTGTATGAACCCATATCGCCTCAGCCACCTTCCACCAATTGGTTTGCCAGAATACATTGATTGGCTGGCTTAATTGTCTGTTGCCATAGCAGCCGATGGTGCTACTGGTTTTATTGGGAGGATTTAGGAAACAGGTGAAAAGCGTTTGGTGCAGAAGTTTTGCGAGCTAAATTGGGTAAGGTTTGAGATAAAATTTTCATTATCTGAAAAGCTGACCTGCGTGTAAGATTTCCTGCTTGATTTATAGATTTTGTAATGTTTCTCTTATGGTCAAAGATTATATGGAATAACTGTTGTGTTTAGGGACACAAATCTTTTATGTACTGTATTTGCAGATTGCCTCATTGCAGCGCATGATATTAGGGGGGTTTTTTTTGCACAAGGTCCTGCTAAGACCATCCTCCTGATTTGCTTTTGAGTCCAAAATTCAGGGCTCTCCTCCGTATTTGGAATAATAGATGCAGTTTGAGTTTCTAAAGCTTAAAACGGAGAAAGCGAAGGTAAGAATCTTCTACTACAGAAAAAAAAGTCGTGAAAAAGACTTTTCTTGTCTCAAATTGAAACAAAAGCATAATTCGGGGGTGGGGGGGGTAAGATTGTCATCTGACCAGTGCTTTTTTTGTAAAAGAAAAAGGTGCCGGAACTCACACATGTCATACAACCCGCCTTGCCTACACTACAAGGTTCCATCCAAAAAAGGTGCCGGAACTCCGTTCTGAGCGTTCTATGAGAAAAAAAGCCCTGCATCTGACAAAGGATAAGTAACTAAAATAATTATTTAGTAAGGGTTTTTTTGTTTCTTTCTTTTTAAATGTTTTGTTGATTTTCTAATTTTACTTTTAAGTATTTAAAAAGCAACGTGGCGTCAGAGTTAATAATTCAATGACATACAAGTATCTTTACTACAAGTCTCAAACTACCACTTTAAATATTTTCTCTCTTTCCCCTTAGTATTTACTGTCTCATGTTTAAACTAATACAATTCTTATTTAACACTTAATATTTAAAGTTTCCAAGTTTTAAGTAACCAAGTTCCCTTTATCATAATTCATCAAAAAGTCTGATATTCAGGATACATGACTTATCTCTTTGAATACATTCTATTTCTCACCATCTTACATCATCTAATTAATAATACAGTATAACTTTCTTATTGTCTATTAATTTCAAAATGTCTTAAATTTAGTAACCAAAATTTCTCGTTTCAACAAATACTTCCTCTTTTTCTCTTTATGTCTCTTTATGTCTACTATCTCATATTTAAGCTAGTACAGTTCTTATTGTATCAGCTAAGTAATATTCTCCGCACCCCTCTGGCTAATTTTGTCCTGCCAGGGGACCCTAAATGGGTCTAGGACGCCCCGGAGAGGCAACGAAGAAAGAAGGATGCTCCAGCAATTCTGGAACAATGGCGGCCATTCCGTTCGACTTGGGGAAAGCTTCCTAACCCGACAGGAGAAAGACCTCCATATTTATGCAAAGGTTTCCATAATTGAAGTCATTTTATCATATACTTCTTCTGAACCAGACTACGGCAGATTGTTTCACATTCACTTACTTCTAAATGGCCTGCTGAAAAATAATAATAATAATAAAAAAACTGGTTTCCCCCAGCCCTGGAATCAAGAGGTATTGCAGTATATGCTTATTCTGTTTATCATCATGTCTTATACGAATTTAGAATTTGGTCCAGCCCCTTTTCTATTTGTTTTTAGATAAAAAAAACCTGGCAGCCAAGCAGGGCTTGGATGATTTGGGGCGGGAATGGGTTCCTTTAAATCTATTGGCCGCCGCCAAGTGGCCAACCATATAAGTAGCTGCGCAGAAGCCTCTGATTCAGTTCTGTTCCTGTTTGCCTCAATAAAGAAATGTTCCTGTTTGAAACCTCTCATCTTGCTTCCGGCCTCCAAAGAGCTCACTACACAACACCTTGTTTCTTTCATGGTGAGGCTTGAGTTACTTGACAGACTATTTTTAAGATATGAAAAGTTGAGAACCACATCTTTACTAGAATGTATGAACCTGGCCACTATGTGAATGGTAGCAGGATATTGTAAATGTGGGTTTTTCAAATCTTCATTATTTTAATGTTGACACAAATATGATGGCGCTTTGTCAAGCTTAGTTGATAACAGACAAAGCTAAGGAATGTTGAACTAGTTTACTATTAAAATTAGGGTTTTCCAAAGAGGGAAGTTGAACAAACAACTCAACAAAGTGACAAACAAATTTTTTATTGTTGCCAAGAATATTATATTTTATTATTAATTGGTTGATGTAAGATGGTGAGAATTCAGATAGATAAGACGTGTATCCTGAACATTAGATTTTGTGATGAATTGTGATAAAGGGAATTGGGATTATTTAAAACTTGGAAATTATAAATAGTAAACTTTAAATTTAAATATTAATGGGAAACTAACAATTGGGAAAAACTAATCAGGACATTGTCTAAAAAGATTGAATGTTAAAACAACTAGGATATGTATAAACAAAAATTATTGATAAATGTAAGAAAGTTTATTTAATTGATATAATAAGAATTGTATTAATTTAATAAGAATTTATTATTAAATTAAATTAATTAATTCATTTATTTTAATTAATTTAATGAGAATTAAGAGTTTGTATTAATTTGTCGACCATAAGAAAGGCTGAGCGCCAAAGAATTGAGGACTTTGAACTATGGTGCTGGCGAAGACTCCTGCGAGTCCCTTGGACTGCAAGGCGATCAAACTGGTCAGTCCTAGAGGAGATCAACCCTGACTGCTCTTTAGAAGGCCAGATCCTGAAGTTGAAACTCAAATACGTTGGCCACTTAATGAGAAGGAAGGACTCACTGGAGAAGAGCCTAATGCTGGGAAAGGTTGAGGGAAAGAGAAGAAGAGGACGACAGAGAATGAGGTGGCTGGATGAAGTCACTGAAGCATTAGGCTTAAATGGACTCCAGAAGATGGTAGAGAACAGGAAGGCCTGGAGGAATGTTGTCCATGGGGTCGCGATGTGTCGGACACGACTTTGCAGCTAAACAACAACATTAATTTGTCTGAAATGGTATAGGGTTTCCTGCCTGAGCAGGGGGTTGGACTAGATGACCTCCAAGCTCCCTTCCAACTTTATTATTATTATTATTATTATTATTATTATTATTATTATTATTATTATTATTATTATTATTATTATTATTAAATACGAGACAGTAAATACCAAGGGGAAAAGAGAGGAAACATTTTGCAGCCCCCCAGCCGCCCGATCTGTGCTCCGGAGGCCTGGAAATTACCTCCAGAGCTTGTATGAGTGGTTGTGGAGCAATTGTGCAGCCCCTCACTGACCTGATCTTGGCTCCAGAAGCCTGGAAAAGACCTCCGAAGCCCAGATCGGGCTTCTGGGGGTCCACAGAAGCATTCTGCAGGCATACCTGTACTATTGCTGGTAGCTTAGAAGGAACCGGTTCTTCTGTTCAAAAAAAGGTGCCGGAACGCATCTTTTCTCATAGAACATGGGTTCTATGAGAAAAAAAACCTGTGTATATCTATGTATATTATAAATGTATATATGTATATATACGTATATATGTATCTTATATATGTGTATATGTATATTTATATATGTGTGTGTGTGTGTTTGTGTGTATGCATGCATATATATGTATGTGTGCCTTAATTAAGTTAAAATACGAATCCCAGGCATATTGAAATTAAAACAAAATAACACGAGTTTGCAGTTAAAAGACAGGAACAGCATTCGCAGGTGTGGGCGCACATGGCTACACACAACCATACCTTTGATTTGGCGGGGGCTGAAGCAATTGCCCGGGATAACTCTAAAGGTGGCCAACTACTCAAAGAGGCCTGGTTTTTGGACCGTTTCTCAATTAACCGTCATATAGATTTCCTCCCTGCATACCAAGCCCTTAGGAGTTGGGAAGAAGAATGGCGCAGACACGCGAACACTCACGGAGTATACCATCGAGCCAAGATCAAGATCGCATGGTCACACAGCAACATCGCATCACAAAAAGCAAGAAGGGGAAGCAGCAATCCCCAGGGATGTTTGGCATGAGGACATGCTCAATGACAAGGGCATCGATCGTGACCAGAAGAACAGACAGCGATTCCCCACTGACAGCGAGCACCCAGAGACAATTGCACTCCACGAGAACAAGTCTGAAGCAGTTCGAGAGAATACGGCCGATGGAAACAGACCAGTGACGCGCTCCATGAGTGGAGCGCAAAAGCGCCAATGATATAAATGTAGTTTCACCTCCCCAGCAATTCTATCCTCACAATGTTGGCAGTTGGCCAATGAAAGCTTAATTTTATTAAAACTTTCATTTTTCCCTTATCCCGGTGTTCGAACTTTCATTTTAATATATATGTATCTATGTGCATTTGTATGTTCAGATTTTACAATAAGTTCTGTTTCTATTTTGTCAGCTGTCAAACTGAAAGAATCTGATAATTTGTGCTTAACTAGTTCTCTGTATTTAATGCAGGTCATTTTCTACCAGAAGAAGCCCTTGCCTTTTTCACTGGCTCAACTCACACTTTCTCAACCCACTATGGTTCTGGAAGCAAAACCCGTTATTGTCAACCACCCATACTGGCCTCGGAATCTGGAACTCCAAAATTACATCCCAAATGACCGACCCTTATGGCAGCTCTTGACATTCGTATTCTGTACTTCAGGAATTATCTTGCTGTTGACTTGGTTTCTAGCAGGTTGAAGAAGCAAGACATGGGGCCCTTTTGGAACTTGGCGCACCTTGATCATTTGCTGGTTTACCATCTGTTTTTTTATTCATGATGTCATTGAAGGCTGGTTTGTCCTTTACTATACGGAAATCCCAGGGGATCCATCCTTTCTCTCGCAGATCTGTAAGATGTGTGCCTATCTGGTTTCTGTCTTTTGATTTTTGGGGAAAAAATTGATGCATCAGGTTAACATGGGAGAAAGTGGAGGGTGGGCAGGAGGATCCGCTGGAGGCATAAATGGAGCAAATGACACGTCAGTCAATCCTTCTATTGTGTACTTGAGTCAGACTTCAGAACACAAATATGTGATAGTGACACTTGTGTAGACAGTCTTTGCTTACTAACAGTAACTTGGACCAGCAAATTCAGTGTAACTGATGTGGCCATGTCATTGTCACATGACCACAAGAACTTACAACAGGGGGCTTCAGACGTGGCCCTTTTATGACTTGTAGACTTCAACTCCCAGAATTACTCAGGCACGCTGGCTGAGGAATTCTGGGAGCTGGTCGACAAGTCATAAAAGGGCCACGTTTGAAGACCCCTGACTTATAAGAAGAGTTCCTGAAGTCCCAGTTGCCATCTTTAGATGAATCCTGAATGGCTGTAGCATCCCTCAGTCACATGATCACCATTTGCAACCTCCTGGTGGCTTCCCTATTAACATTTGTTGGAAGCCAGCAATGAAGATTGCAAATGGCAGTCACATGATAGCAGGATGCTGTGATATAATTGCAAGCCAGTTGCAAGTATCTCACCCACATTAACCTGATCATAGGGCTGCTGTGATGGCCACAACTACAAGGACAGTTGTAAGTTCTTCAGCACTGTTGTAAGTTCATACAGCTAGTGAACAAGTGGACATGAAATGAGGACTACCTGTATACCTGTGGTTATTTTTGAGATAGCACTATCCTGCTATCACTCCAGAAAGATTTCCAAATTCTCCTGATTGATTCTTTTTTCATATCTGCAGGTAGCCTTTTGACTGTACCTTTGAAAGGCACCTATTACAATTGTGCAATAAGAGAGGAAAATATAAAATGTGCAGATAAAACTGGATTCAGCTGTTATAACACTGGAATAGTTTAATGCTTCTGCAATGCTCTCCATATAGAGCTCTATCCTTTTTTGTGCCTGTAGAGCTATTGCTTCTTAACAGTTCATAAGGAAAGTCCCATATATAGGAACTTGATATGATGTGAAAACTGAAATCATGGGAATAAATAGATTTCCACATATAATTATCCTTAGGGAACCTGTGTTAAAGGTTACGTGCTAGGGCTGTGTGGTACAATGGAATGTGAAAAGGGACAACTTTAGAGCAATGCATTTTTCCCTGTAGTTGCCTGGCTGTTCTGTGCAGCTGCACCATGTTGCTGAGAAAATGCATTTGACATAAGGTGCTGCACAAGTGACATATGTGTGCCCTCCTGTGCTTTGGAATCACCTCTGTTTTATTGAAAGGTTTTAGACTCTACCTTCCAGGTTGGCTGGGTAGAGACCATTCAAGTGAGCCCTGGGAGAAAAAAACTCATCTACAACTGGAATATGTAAAAGGATACCAATATTTTGCAGATGTAACCCTCTGTATTTCCCTCAGTGGTTGGAAGATGTTTACCATATGGCTCAGCTCATTTTGTATCTATACTTCCAATTATTAGATTTTTTAAAAAAATTCAAGTTGGTTTATATACTTATATTAATATATATACCTAGAAAGCTGCAATTTTTGCAGAAGGGATAATAGTATGTCAGCTGAAAGATTTTCAAGCTTCCAAATCTTTCTCAACTATAAATCCCAGCATCCTGTCCCATTGCTCTTATCCATAACAGCTCCTGGGAATTTGAGCCAGCAGTACAGAATCTGCAGTATCAAATCACTTAATCCTTACAAAAGTCTAGATAAAAACATATATCTATAATGCTATCCTTTGAAATTGTAACAAGGCAAGCAGAAATCAGATTAGAAAAATTACGTTTTATATTAGTCACAATAATTCAGTTTGCACATCTGGCTATGCCATGGTTCCCTGAATAAGCCATAACGAATGGGGTATACATATAACACACTGAAACCTTCAAATTCGACAACTACATCTGAATTTAAGAGCATTTGATTCCTTCTAGTATTATCGAAACCTCGAGAAGTGAAAATGTATGTTTCTTAATATTTGCATTTGTTACCAAAAAGCATGATTTTAGGCTAAAGTAAGTCCTTGTGAATTTAGAAAGTTTTATTGGCATGATAGCATTCATGTGGCCTGTATAATCTCATATTCATTATATGTTGCCTGCTAGAATAGGAAGTACTTGGAAATTTCAGAACAGATGTGTTTGGTTTAGGGAGTTGGAGACAGGTATCTTCTGCACCTCTGGGTGTTCCAAGCATTTATTTGCCTTTTATCTAAAGTGGTGCACAACCCTGTTATAATTAATATTTAAGAGAAATACAGGGAAATTCACAAACTCTCCCTACTGCAGCAGCCATGAATTTCTTTTTCTACTAATTTTTCTTTATATCTTCCAGGGAAGGAATACGGCAAAGCTGACAGCAGATTTATGATGTAAGTGTTAACTTTGAAATGACAGGCAAAGGTCTGGATATTTCTGCAAAGCAACTCTGAACACAGGGATGCAGGGATAGGGAATGCAGGGATAGGAAAAGGGTGCAGGGATAAGGAAAGGATGATTTGACATAATACAAACATAAATATAGTTGAGATGTTCAAAATTTTTGCATGAGTTCTCTTAATATATTTTCTGTTTCCAAGATAATTTTTAATAGGGCAAGTAAAACAAAGTTAAAAGAATTCCTGCATTTCTTTTTAACCATCCTAATCTTTTATACTTCTAAATTATTTTAGGAAAAAACTCCCATTGAATTCTATTCATGCCTTAAAAGAGCATATCAGGGAATGACATTTGTTTTCTAGTCTCATATTTATGAACTTTTGAGATGACTATTATCAGTGGGGTTTCCCCCAGCTCAGTGGAAAATCTGGTTGGTGAGCATGACTGTTTTATCTGCAAGGGATGGGTAAATTCTACTTTTCCCCATTTATTTTTCATTCATTCTTTTCTCTATTCCCCTCAACCATAGTAATTTTGCTTGGGAAAATAAAATGGGCAAGGCTTCAATAGAAAGAACTTGCACCAGTTCACTCTCCTCACTTGCATCAAATTCTGCAGTTTGGCCTGAGATGGGTTTATTACCTTTGTGCATTTTCATGCATCAAGGAAACCAGGATTACACCATTTAATTAGTTTAGTTCTGCAAGAGTACAGTTTGTAAGCATTTATTCATGGCCTTAAAGTGCCTTGGTGGAGCAGTGGGCTAATGCCTCCTTAAGTAACACCAGCTGCCTGCAATTATTGCAGATTCGCATCCCACCAGGCTCAAGGTTGACTCAGCCTTCCATCCTTTCGAGGTAGGTAAAATGAGGACCCAGATTGTTGGGGGCAATAAGCTGACTTTGTAATAATGCCGCTTGGGGGGGGGACGAAAGCCCTAATAAGCAGGCATATACATAGAATGAAGGCTATTGCTAAGCACATTGATTTGTGCTTCTTAGATTGTAAGCCGCCCTGAGTCTTCGGAGAAGGGTGGGATATAAATGAGATTAAAATAAAATAAAAAAATAAATAAGGTGCATTCCATTTTCTACTTCATCAAATAAAATGAAACATTTTCCTAAATTGGTCATCTATCTAGTTTGAATGTAGTGAACTGTAAGAAAGTTGGGATGTTTTGGGACCTCAAGGTGACATTCATTTCATTTTTGTATCTGCAGATCAGATAATTTCATAGTTTGCATGGAAACCATGAATGTCTGTTTTTGGGGTCCCCTCAGTCTTTGGACTGCGGTCGCATTTCTGTCACGCCAGTCCCATCGATACGTACTGCAGCTAGTGGTGTCACTAGGTAAGTATGCAAGACAGGGAGGGAGGTATGTCAGGATATATAAAAGTTAATGCAATCTTTCAAAAGCAATTAATTTAATATTTTTATTTTTGGTTAATGTTCCATACACCTGACTGCATTTCTCTTCTGGCTTGTCCACTTTTGATCTTTTCTTCCTACTTTTATCGGCCATCTTGTCTATCTCTAACCGTAGGTCTTCTACATGGTGATGTTCTGTACTTCTACACTGAATACCGTGATGGCTTTTGCCATAGTGAGATGTGGCACCCTACCTACTTCTGGTTTTACTTTGTCTTTATGAATGGTCTGTGGATTATCATTCCCTCTCTTCTCATCTGGGATGCCTGGAAGCACCTCAGTGCTTGCCAGAGAGTAATGGATGCCAACAAAGTCAAGAAACATTGATGTTTTGCACAGGTGGTCATATTAGATGGTTCTTCCAGCCATTCAGAGGTTGATCTTGTATTCCTCCTGTTCCTCTGCACTTCTTTAGATATTTTCTGATATCACCACTCATTTTATTGATAGCTTCCTTTTCCTTTCTTTTTTCTTCAGTTATTTTTTCAACTGTTTTGGGATTGTGTATCTGCAGGAAAAAAAACCAGTACTGTAAAGATTTGTATATAAGTAGACAGATCTGTTGCTTTAGGGGCAACTATTTTCTAATGTCCCAATTTACAGTATCACTGTATCCGAAGCTCCATTCCCTTGAATGTCCTCTGTATAGCACTAAACTCTCTTATTTGTAAACTGAAGTGTGACATTTTAATAAACAATCTCCGTGTTGTATGGGTTGGGTGAGGCTTTAGAGAAAACAATTGTGATGGAAATTTTCTCTGTAAATTGTATAGAATATTTTGTTTCCTCTGAGGTGTTTGAAATGTAATCAGACTATAATACTAGGGGGTGATTTTAACTGTAAAGTTTTATCATCAAGAACTTTCATAATTTCTTGTGAAAGAGGAGCATCAATATATTGGGGGGGACATCCGGTGGCGACGCGACACTGAAGACAGCCATTTCTAGGCTGTCCACACCGCGGCTTTGTAGAACCGCCGAAAACAGCGCCGATCAGCTGTTTCGGCGGTTCGGAAGCCCCCTCCTCGGGAGAAGAGGAGGGGGTGAGTACCCAGGTAGGGGTTGAGCTCTCCGGGGCCGCCTGAGCTTTTAGTTCGGGCGGCTGAAGGATCGAGCCCCCCCGAAGCCTGGGTTTGCTCCAGACTGCGCAGCGTTTCTGCTCCGTGTTTTTGGGAGCAGAACAAAGCGTTAGCAACCACCCCTGCCAGCAGAAAGGATTCTGGAGTGCGAAGACGCAGGCAGAGCGATACAGGAGATCAAGGTAAAAGTGGATTTTTGTTCTTTAGCTCAACGGATTTTATAGACTCTGAAAGTGAAAGTGCGTAGCAAGTAAAAGTGGGGGAAGATGGCGGCTAAATCTTCTAAAGTTCTCAGGAGTGCGGGGGCTTCCCCGGTGCAACAGTCCTCGTTACAAGCTTTATTGCCTCCTGCACCTGCTCCAGCACTGACAGTTAAAGACTTGCAGGATGCCTTGGAAAAGCATTCACAACAAATAGCAGATATTATAGATGAAAAGCTGGATGACAAGTTGCCAGAAAAGTTATCTGAAGTTATGGATGAAAAGCTGGAGAAGTTCACAGAAATGAGGGCAGACATCTTGCCTGCACTTCAAGGTATGGCTTTATGTATTGAACGCTTGGACGAGAGAGTGGAAGATCTTAGCCAAAATAATTCCAGATTAGAAGCAAAAATGTTAGAGACTGAAAATGTGGTGGATAAAATTGACAGCAACTTGACCTTGGTCCAGTACCACGAGATGGAGTTTGCTATCAGGATCAGAGGCTTAAAAGAGAATCCTAAAGAAGATTTGAAGCAAATAGTCTCTGAAGCTTTGGAAGGGGTACTGGGACAGTCAGCAGCTGAAATCGTGGGAAATATAGACAAAATCTTTCGTGTGAATTCATGGATTGCAAGGCAAAGGAAGCTACCTAGAGATGTGGTTGTTTACTTTACAAAGAGAGCAACTAGGAATGAAGTCATCCAAGTTTCCTATAATACTAAGCTTGTGGTTGCTGAACAAGAAGTCTTGGTTCTAAAAGAGATTCCTCCAAGAATTCTAAGGAGAAGGAAAGATTTTGCTTTTTTGGCACAGGAATTTAGGAGATGTGATATCAAGTTTAGATGGGAGATACCAGTGGGCATGGTGGTGATGCATGAAGGTACGAGACATCGTCTTATCACAGTGATGCAGGCACGTGATTTTTATAGCAATGTTTTAAAAGCAACCCCTTTACCACTTTTGGAATCTACAAAGAAGAATGGCGAGGGAAAGCCTCAAGACGCTGAAGGAATAACACAGGCAGATGAGAAAGCTACAGGAGTGGATCAAATTACAGTTTCATTGGAAGATGCCAGAGACCAGAGGATGACGCGTGCTGCTTCGAGACGAGCAAGACGAGAGCAAGAACAGGACCAGCAGAAAGTTATGGAACCCCCAAAGCGTACCTATAGCGAAGCTGTGGGAGGGGCGCGGCCTAAGGAAGTTAAGGGACTCCTGGCAGACGTGCTCCAGAAGCTTCGGGTCGCTAAGGATGGCGATTAAGTTTCTAACTTGGAATGTTAATGGCTTAAACTCACCACAGAAGAGAAAGAAATTTTTTCAATATTTAAAACAATTTAAGACTTATGTTATTTGCTTGCAAGAAACACATATTAGGGCTATGGACCAAAAGTACTTATTGAACTCTAGATTGGGTACACAATTTATTGCTTCTGCAATGAATAAGAAGAATGGAGTGGTTATCTATGTTAAGAATACTATGACAGCGGAGTTAATAGAAGTAGACAAACAAGGAAGATATGTTATAATAGATTTGTTGATAGAAGGCAAAAAAACGCTTTTGGTTGGACTGTATGCTCCTAATCAACAACAAGCTGATTTTTATAGTTCATTACACAGCAAGATCACTCAGTTGGATTATAAATCTTTTATTTTTATGGGAGATTGGAATGGCGTCTTGGATGTACAACTGGACAAGTGCAGTTCTTTTAGGCGTACTCCAAGCCACGCTAGATTGCCTAAATCTTTTTTTGAGATGAAGGATGATTTGGAGTTGCGAGACATTTGGAGAGAAAGACACTCACAAGAAAAGGATTATACTTTTTTTTCTGATAGACATCAATCTTTTTGCAGGATTGACTTTATATTAACGACTAATGATTTTTTTCCAGGATCAAGAAGATAAAGATTTGTCCAAGAACTATGTCTGATCATAGCCCAGTCTGGTTAGAGATTGACAAGGACAAAAGAGATAGGCACTCTTGGCGTCTAAATGAGAACCTGTTTAGAAATCAGGAAAACGTGGAAGAATGTAAAAACCAGATGAAGGTTTTTTTTTGAAACTAACATGAATAAGGGTACCTCTATGGACATGGTTTGGGATGCTAGCAAAGCTTATATGAGAGGGGTGTTAATATACATGAACAAATACAGACGTAATTTGGAATTTAGGAGGAAAGAATTAGAGAATGAGATTAGGGAAAAAGAAAAGGCCCTAATTTTGAATCCATCGGATGTGAAGATCAAAGAGGTTATTCATTTGTTAAGAGGACAGTTTGACAAGTTGATGGCTGATCAGGTGGCAACTAACTTACGGTTTGCTAGGCATAATACTTTTTGTAATGCCAATAAACCAGGTAGATGGTTAGCTTACATGTTAAGGAAGAAGCAAAGGGCTTCTAATATAGATAAAATAGAACATAAGGGTAAGGTTGTGTATCAACAGGATCTTATTAAGGAGGCTTTTGTGGGCTTTTATTCTAAATTATATGCTAAAGATAAGATTAATGAAGAAGATATTGATGTATATTTGAGGAATGCTAACATCCCGGTTCTTACACAAGAACAAAAGGAAGAGATTAATCAATTGATAACAGAGGAAGAAATTCTTTTAGCAATTAAACAATTGAAGGTGGATAAAGCGCCAGGCACGGATGGACTGACTGCGGTGTATTATAAAAACTTACAATTGGAGATGGTAAAGCCATTAAGGGAATTGTTTCAGACAATTCAAAGGGGAGGAGGGGTGCCTCCGTCTTGGAGAACTGCTTTTATTTCTCTGATTCCCAAGGAAGATCAGGATGTTACTCAAGTAAGAAACTACAGACCAATATCACTTTTGAATACGGACTACAAGATATTTGCTAAGGTTTTAGCTAACAGATTGATGAGGGTATTGCAACAGATAATTCATGGTGATCAAACTGGGTTTATTAGTGGCAGACAAATGAAAAATAATGTGAGGCATATAGTAGACTTGTTGGAATTTTTGGAAAGGAACAACCAGATCCCTGCAGTGCTGATCTTTCTAGACGCTGAAAAAGCCTTTGATCAACTGGATTGGCAATTTTTGATGAAAGTATTAGATAAAATGAATTTTGGGGATAAATTCTTACAACCAATTAGGGCATTATATCAAAAACAAACAGCCCGAATAATAGTAAATAATAGTTTGACTGAAGTATGTAATATTGAAAAGGGCACAAGACAAGGGTGTCCGTTATCACCTTTATTATTTGTTTTAACATTGGAGATATTATTGATTAAAATACGGAATTCGGAAAAAATTAAGGGAATTCAAATAAGAGATCAGGATTATAGATTGAGGGCATTTGCAGACGATCTGGTTGTTACGGTGACTCAGCCAGAAAACTCTGTTGTGGACCTGATGGAGATAATAATGCAATATGGGAAGGTTTCTGGATTCAAGGTTAATATACAAAAAACTAAAATATTGGCTAAAAATATGACAGTATTGCAAAAGGCCCTTTTAGAAGGGTTAACTGGATTTGAGATTGTTAAAAGGGTTAAATATTTGGGGGTGTATTTGTCACCCTCAAATACAAAGTTATATAAAAATAATTATGAAAAGTTATGGGGAAAAATTCAAAAAGAATTGGAGAGCTGGAAAAAATTACAATTGTCTCTACTGGGAAGAATTGCAGCAGTAAAAATGAATGTTTTGCCAAAAATTTTATTCTTATTTCAAATGATACCTATTCTTAAAAAGGACTCAAATTTGGAGGAATGGCAAAAGGGTATCAATAAATTTGTATGGGCAGGGAAAAGGCCACGAGTTAAATTTAAGATTATGCAGGATACGCGTGAAAGAGGTGGTCTTAAAATGCCCAACTTTAAATTATATTATGAAGCTGCTGCGTTGTCAGCGATAAGTGACTGGATTAATTTAACACAAGGGAGATTATTAAATCTTGAAGGCCACGACTTGTTATTTGGCTGGCATGCATATTTATTGTATGATAAGAAGGTAGATAATGTGTTTAAGGTGCATATTTTCAGACATGCTTTGTTGAGAGTTTGGAAAAAGTATAGACATAAGTTAAATTACAAGATACCTTTATGGGCAATACCGAAACACACAATAGAAAACATAAATGTTGGGTTCAAACATGATGTGACTACATATAAGGAAATCCTAAGTTTGGAGAGGAACGTATGGTGTTTGAAGCCCTATAATTTTCTACGAGAAGAGAAGATTGTTCAAACCTGGTTTCAATATGGTCAATTACGGGCCAGGTGGAAAGAAGATCAGAAAATTGGTTTTTCAATGACTGATGAAAAGCTGGTAAAGCAAATTAGAAATCAGGTTCCAGCACATATCAAACGGATATATCTTGCATTGATAGAAATTGACTCAGAAACAGAACTTGTTAAAGATTGTATGATAAAGTGGGCTCAGAATATTCAAGAAGTTATCACAATGGATACTTGGGAAAAGATCTGGGTGAGGAACGTAAAATTTACGCAAGCTCAAAATCTAAGAGAGAATTTTTATAAAATGTTTTATAGATGGCATCTAGATCCTAAAAAGCTTGCAAGTATGTATCCGAACTATCAACTTAAATGTTGGAGATGTGGTGGCAAAGACGCAATGTACTTTCATGTATGGTGGACCTGTAAAAAGGTTAAAGCTTTTTGGATTAAAATTTGGTGGAATATGCAGAAGATATTTAAGCAAAGGATAAAGTTTTGTCCGCAATTGTTTTTATTGGGCATAATTACGGATACTACTGTTGTGGACACTAAGTTGATGTTGAACTTAATTACGGCAGCAAGACTTTTAGTAGGTCAATATTGGAAGAAGGAGGAACTGCCGACTATAGAAGAATGAACTTTAAAAGTTTCTGACGTGGCGGAAATGGCAAAGATATCGGCTTATTTGAAAGACCATTCGCAACAACGTTATATTATGGAGTGGAAAAAGTGGATTGATTACATCCAGAACAAATATGGGACCAAAAAGTTTCATTTAGCATTTGCATAAATTTTGATGTGATATTAGTATTGCTTGTAGTCATTTTATACGAGCTAGAGTGCGATAGACTTAATAGCTTATTGTTGTTAGTATATGGTTGTTTATGACTGCTTTTACTTTTATACCTTGTATTTAGCTCTGGGAAGTCGGGGAGGGGGAGGGGGGAAGGGGAGGGGGGAGGGCTAGGAAGGGTTGGGTAGGGGGTGGGGGGAGGGGTTGTTAAAGATAAAATGTATTGAAAAACTTTTCAATTAAATATATATATATATATATATTGGGCACAATATAGACCAATTAGGAAATCTCTTTTTTGCTGGATTTGAGCTGTCTAAATTACTAAATTTAGGGTTTGTCCTGTAGTGACTATAATATTCCAGGGTTGTCTTGTGTTACGCTTGTTTGCGCTGTTAGAACAGAAGGCAACTGTGTAGACACTGAAAGTATTAGAAGACTAATTTATAGAATCTGAGTCTGTAACATAGGGAGAATAGAGGTTATTGTAATAATCAAGAGCCTGTGAAGTGTATCCCCTTTCTGAAAATGTAATATATATGTACAAAACAACAAAGCTTAAGCAAAAGCCTTTAATTTTTACAATTGTCTCCATCCTGCTTCTGAAAAAGAACATCGAAAATGTGATAAGGCCAATAAGAATTAAAAAAATGAAAAATTTCATGCTTTCTAAATTGTTCCTTTTGGAAAATGAATGAATGAGCCCAGTTATTTTTATGTATATCTGAGTATCTTGGTATGTATATCTGAATGACTTGGTACAACAAGCATACTTCTCAGGAGACACCTGGCCACATCAGCTAATTTACATGTGAGATGCCTCAGATTTCTCCCTCCTTCCTTTAACATCCACACAAAATTGCTGCGTAAGGTCATTCTACTACAGCACATGGTGCAGTATCATTAATACTAGCTAGGTAGGGGATGCTGTTTTGAAGCTGACCCAGTGACTGGAGGCTGGATAGGGAGGAACAGGCTCCAATTGTGATTGAGCAGTGGCTTTGAGTAATTGCCTCTCCTTGATAACACATTAAAAAAAAGTGCAGTGAAGTGAGGAATTTCATTTTCTTGCAGAAGGTCCCCCCCCCAAAAAAGCCACCAAAGCAACCAAGATTGACAAGTATATACAGGTCAATTTTCTTGGAGTGTGTGCATGTGCTTTTCCCCATTTTTAATTTTGCATGCCACTCTTATTTTGACTTACTAAATCCCCACCGCTAAAATGATTAAAATGTGTCATAGTTTTGCTATTCCACAAAGTTTCAATACTCTATGTCAGTAATAGAGAATGGCTGGGAAAGATTGCTGTATGTGCGGTATCCAGTTCAGACACACTTTTGGTTACTGTTTAAACAATTCTGCAAATTTGTACTACTGTGGTTTGGCCCATGTTCTTAGATATAGATAAATGTGCTGTACTGAAGGCCAGGCGTGTTGTTTATCATTTGTAAACAACCTGTTTGCCATTCTTCCCCATTCAGATTTGTGGACCCTTCAATTCCAAGGATACACAGGCATGCATGATCTCAAAGGCTTGGAAGGCACCAGGCTGGAGAATGCCTCTCAAAAGCAAAGTTATGACCAGTTAGGGCAGGGGTGGGGAACTATGGCTCCTTTATTTTTTTTATTTTATTTATTTTAATTCCATTTATATCCCGCCCTTCTCCGAAGACTCAGGGCGGCTTGACTTGTGGACTTCAACTCCCAGAATCCCTGGGCCAGCCATGCTGGAAGTTGAGGTCCACAAGTCATGAAGGCACCATACAGTAGTTCCCCACCTCTTTGATTTAAGCAAAGTCTTGTAGCGGGGAAAAAACGAATGCAGTATCATGGCTGCTGCTCGTGAGGACATCATAATCTCGGCATAGTGACATCAGTGTGTGTGTGGGGGGGGGAGGCTTAGCTTAGTAAATATCTCATTACCGTATGATTGTGATGCCCTGAAAACAAACTGTCTCTCTTCCCTCACCGTCACCCTGGTTTGCCTTAAGAACCATGCTTGGTTAAAAGGAGCGTTTCCCTTTAGTTACTAAAGTTTCGTACAATGCTGCATGCTTCCGCCATACGTCATAACCCAAACTAACAATAAACCTTCCAGCATTCTCGCCTTTTCTATCCCTGGCTTTGAATTGGCTACTCCGCCCAATCCAGTCGACAGTCCCTGGCACGGAACTTTGTCATGACCCGGATGATAATGGCATAAAACGACCGCGGTGTGTAATTAGCGTCCACGTAGATCGCTAACGCCTCGCCTCGTAAGCAAGCGTTTTCCCAATGGTCGGTTAGGTGCCTCCGAGAAACCTGAGCGGTAATCCTCTCCCCCGACAGCTGGTATCAATCAATCAATCAATCAATCAATCAATCAAAATATAGCTGGAAGGGACCTTGGAGATCTTCTATCTAGTACCATTTCAGATAGGTGGCTGTCCGGTCTTTTCTTAAAAACCTCCAGTGATGAAGCACCCACAATTTTTGAAAGCAAGCCGTTCCACTGATTAATTTTTCTCACTGTTAGGAAGTTTCTCCATATTCCAGGTTGCTTCTCTCCCTGATTAGTTTCAAATATGACCAGCAAAAACCAGGACTTCCGCTAGGTAGCAACAAGAGTTTTCTACACTTTTTTGGGTGACCATTTGACTGTCTGCCACCCAGATCGGACAATCCCAAAGTTTCGGTTTTTCCCCCACTTTCCCCCATATTATGGCAATATACCTTAGAGCAGGGGTCTTCAAACTCGGCCCTTTTATGACTCATGGACTTCAACTCCCAGAATTCCTCAGCCAGGCTGAGGAATTCTGGGAGTTGAAGTCCATGAGTCATAAAAGGGCCGAGTTTGAAGACCCCTTCCTTAGAGAAACCATGACGCCAAACGGAATCTCTCTTCTTGATGCTTGGGTATTAATGTCACTGAAACGGCCGATTGTCCCAAAGCTGCTTTTTCAAGAGGCAATTGGACTTTTTCTTTTTTTTGCTTTTCTTTGAAGACGTTTCTCTTCTCCTACAAGAAGCTTCTTCAGCTCTGACTGGAAGCTTCTTGTATGAGAAGCGAAACGTCTTTAAAGAAAAAGTCCAGTCGCCTCTTCAAAAAAAAAAAAAAGCACCTTTGGGACAAAGCACGACCTGGATGACTGAGAATCTCCATGGAGTAGACCAGGGGTAGGCAACCTCGGCTCTTTTATGACTCATGGACTCATATTGTGCAATCAATATTAAAAATCATATACAAAGGTACAAAGAAAAGGTAAATGTAAAGCAAAGGTACAAATAATTTTTTTAAAAGCAAAGTTTCCTTCTCTTCTGTCTAACCCAGGGTAGGCAACCTCGGCTCTTTTATGACTCGTGGACTTCAACTCCCAGAATTCCTGAGCCTGCCGGCTCAGGAATTCTGGGAGCTGAAGTCCACGAGTCATAAAAGAGCCGAGGTTGCCTACCCCTGGAATAGACAAACGCCCGATTAGCGTTTCGTTCGCTTTGTCTTTCGTTGTTCCGCCGCTTATTTTCGTCGAAGTCGGAAGTGGTTGCTTTTGTTTTTGTTTTTGTGTTTTTTTTAAAAGACACTCCTGCTCGTGATTTTCCCGGCCCTTTTACCGTAGCCTACAAAGCCCTGCCGCTTAAACCCACCAGCTGCCGGAAGCTTGCCTTTCAAGACGCGCGATCCGGCGCTTCCGCTCTTCGCCTTTAAGAGATAAAAGTCGACGAAGTCAAGCGCAGAAGCGGGGACTGCCGGCGAAAGCGGAAGTCATGGGCGGGGCCAATGGGAATAGAACCGCCGCTTTCTCCCCCCCCCCCACCCGCCGCTCTCCCCCTTGCGCGAGAACACCCGCGAGCTGATTGGCTGACGGCACGAGAGGCGCCCTCGGGGTGGGTGACGTCACGGGGGCGGGGCCGTCAGTGCCCCGGCGCGCGGGGCCTCCGCCGCAGAGCGAAGGTGGAGGGGTCGGGATGGCGGCGGTGGCGGCCCCGGGGGGAGCGGAGGCATCCCCGCTGCCGACTCCCGGAGGGGGTGGGGCCGGCGCCGGACCGGGACCGCGGCTGCAGCCCCAAGAAGAAGAAGAAGAACACGAAGTGGTTCGCGTGCGGGTCAAGGTGAGGGACCCGGAGGCGAAGAGGCCAGAAGTGGCCGGGTTCTGGCTGGGGAGGAAGGGAGAAGCCGCAGGTGGAGGTGCGTCCCAGGTGTTTCCCGTGGAGGCTCGAGTCTAGTCCCGCCAAACCATTTCTCCTCATAATGATGTCACAGGGCGTCCTTCCCTAACCTGGGCTCTTCAGATTGCTGAGGCTTATTAGGAGGATGTCTGGGAAATTTGGGGGCTTGGAGGGTAGCCCACAAGATGGTTGGAGCTGAATCTTCGGCAGGATGAAATGTGGATGGATAATAATTGGGTAAGGAATTATTGAAGGAATTTATTATTTATTTATTATTTATTTATTTATTTATTTATTTATTTATTTATTTATTTATTTATTTATTTAATTTGTATACCGCCCTTCTCCCGAAGGACTCAGGGCAGTGAACACGGCAATACATAATAAAAAACAGGATACAAAAATTAAAAAAGTAATTAAACAGCAATGCCCGTAAATAAATTAATACACATTAAAAGTTAAGACCGATATATACCGATATAATTTCTGTGTTTTATTCTTGCCCTGTACACCGCCCTGAGTCCTCCGGGAGAAGGGCGGTATAGAAATATTAATAAATTAAATTAAATTAAATTACCAGAGGTAAGTAGAGCTGAGGTTCCAAAATGATTCTTCGGCAGCACTTGAATAGTGGAATGAATTGTACGGAGCAATTTGGCTGTGAAATTGGTCATGTAGTTTTGGCATGGGAATCTGTTTATTTCCAAGGTAACCTTGCAAAATTATATATCTTATTGCGGGTGGCTGAGACATTGCTCTTTTGTTCAGGAAAGCAAATTCAAATTCATTATTGTTTCATAAAATGTGTTTAAGTCACTGACTGTTCAGACATCATGCTAGGCTGTGGCTTGTATTAACTGCAGCTTTTCTAAATATAACTGATACTCTGTTTAATATTAGGTTATTATTCTGGCATTCTGATTTTAAATATAACAAAACAACAATAACAATATAGAAATAAGTATATTTTGTTATTGTGCTTTATTAGATTTAATATAGCTGCCCATTCCAGTAGATTCTTCCATATTGTAAAGAACTTGTATGTTATACAGAACTATATAAAAATATTTACTGGCAAGTACAACCATCCTTGTTTAGAAATATGCCCATTGAGTTGTTGGGATCTGAGCCCTTGGTTTTTGAATTGGACACTATTGTTCTGATTCATGTCAGAATCAGGTATTTGAATCAAAATTTCAATAAATATATAGATAGTCCTTATAACAGTTCACCTATTGACCATTCAAAGTTACAGTGGCACTGAAAAAAGTATGACTTTTTCACAGTTATGTTCTTTCTAGCATTCCCATTATATGTGATCAAGATTCAGATGTTTGGCAACTGGTTCGTATTTATGACTGTGGCTCTGTCCCAAGATAATATTTGCAACCTTCTGACAAGCAAAGTCAATGGGAAAGCCAGATTCATTTAACAACTGAGTTACTAACTCATCAACTACTGTGATTCACTTAACAATTGAGGCAAGAAAGGTCATAAAATGGGGCAAAATTCACTTAACAAATGTCTCACTTAACAACAGAAATTTTGGGCTCAGTTGTGATCATAAGTCAAGAATTACCTGTAATAACTTGGACCATATTCAAGATTCCATTAAAACATGGCAATTACATTCTTGTAATATGAAGTCCCGAATCCCGAGTGCGGTGTAACAGAGTGAGCGCCTGTTACTCGTCCCAGCTTCTGCCAACCTAGCAGTTCGAAAGCACGTAAAAATGCAAGTAGAAAAATAGGGACCACTACAGTGTGAAGGTAACAGCGTTCCGTGTGCCTTTGGCGTCTAGTCATGCCGGCCACATAACCACGGAAATGTCCTCGGACAAGCGCTGGCTCTTCGGCTTTGAAACGGAGATGAGCACTGGCCTCTAGAGTCGGAAACGACTAGCACACATGTGCGGGGGAACCTTTACCTTTACCTAATATGAAGTCAGGGACGTGGTAGCTCAGTCGATCTTGCTGAGCTTGTCGATCAGAAGGTCGGCAGTTTGGTGGGTCGAATCCCTAGTGCTGCGTAGCAGAGTGAGCACCTGTTACTCGTCCCAGCTTCTGCCAACCTAGCAGTTCGAAAGCACATAAAAATGCAAGTAGAAAAATAGGGACCACTACGGTGGGAAGTTAACAGCGTTCCGTGCGCCTTTGGCGTCTAGTCATGCCAGCCACATGACCACGGAGACGTCCTCGGACAAGTGCTGGCTCTTCGGCTTTGAAACGGAGATGAGTACCAGCCCCTAGAGTCGGAAACGACTAGCACAGATGTGCAGGAGAACCTTTACCTTAATATGAAGTCAAAAACCATTTTGTCCTATATTTAGATCTTCATTTTTGTTTTTGCAACACTTTTAAATACATATAAAGAACAGAAGCTTAAATAACAGTTATCTACACTTGTGCATTTTTTGATCCTGGCCCTCAATATTTATAGTGGACTTTCATTATTTCATTTCATCTAAGTTTATGGAGTCAGTTTGTAGACTTCTTTCCCAGTGTAGTTAATAATAGATGTTTAATCTGTTGATTTGGTAAATGTACACAAATTTGTCCACTTATCACTCAAAGTTGATTTAGAGAGAGTCAATAGCAACAAGCTGTTTCTAATTTATTTTCCCTTCATTTTCTCATAGTGATTCTTCTTAAGAAAGCATGCTTATAAGTAGAGAGAGAAAATGAAATGGTAACAATATATTTTAATGCAGATCTGAAAAATGGATTGAATCAAGTGTGGTCATAAAATCTTATAATGAAACAGTAATAAACTTTCTTTGTTTTTTTCCAGGAAAGGCTGAGACTAATATGTACAGATTATGCAGATTATCCAGTTAGCACTGTTTTTAAAATCTTACTTATGTGTAATTTCTGCAGAAATGTGAAGGCTTCTTGCAACCTGAGTTCCGGACTTTTGCTGTGGACCCACAGATCACTTCACTGGATGTATTGCAACACATTCTCATCAGAGCTTTTGACCTCAATGGGTGAGTGTTAGAATATAGAATTAACAGAGTTAAGGTCTTCTAGTCCAACTCCCTGCTCAAGCAAGAGACCCCATATCCTTTCACACAAATGGCTGTCGTTTCTATTGAACAGAAAAGTTGAAATACAGATGGTATCATTTTTGTCATGTCAGTTCTGAAAAGCAAGTGCAGGGAGGATAGAAATAAGTGACCCTGTTTTTCAGCTCCCGTTGTGATGGGATCCAATTAATGAAAGCAAATTTTGCAGCACATCATTGACGGAACTGTAAGCTAGGGCTTTTTGTTTTGAGACATTGGAAAGGGAGTGAGAACTCAGAACATGAATTGTGAGCAAAGACACTTTGCATCCTTTCCCTCATTGTGACATCATATATTACATTAGCAATGAAGCTAATCTCACATTCAAAAAAGAATGTCACATACCAAGAGGAAGACTGCTAATGTTTTATGCAGGGTGCCTAGGAAAATGAGAGGATGGATGTTTTGACATGTCTGAATAAACAAAAACACTTGTTTTAGACAGCAATTTACTGCTAACTTCTCATATGATGATAAGTATAGTGAAGGAAAACAGTGCTGTTCCTTTTTTTTTGTTTATATCAGTTGGGTAGCCTGCAAAATCTACAGTTGCAAGAAAAAGTATGTGAACCCTTTGGGATTACGTGGAGTTTTGCATGAATTGGCCATAAAATGCGCTCTAAACGTCATGTAAGTCACAACAATAGAAAAACACAGTCTGCTTAAAATAATACTACACAAACAGCTGTTGTCATGTTTTAATTGAACATAAGATGGAAACATTCACGGTGCAGGGTGGAAAAAGTATGTGAACCTTTGGACTTAATAACTGGTTGACCCTCCTTTGGCAGCAATAACCTCAACCAAACGTTTCCTGTAGTTGCAGATCAAACCTGCACAACGATCTGGAGTAATTTTGGACCAGTCCTCTTCACAAAACTGTTTCAGTGTAGCAATATTCTTGGGATGTCTGGTGTGAATTGCTCTCTTAAGGTCATGCCACAGCATTTCAATCGGGTTGAGGTCAGGACTCTGACTGGGCCACTCCAGAAGGCGTATTCTGTTCTGTTGAAGCCATTGTATTGTTGAATTACTTGTGTGCTTTGGGTCATTGTCCTGTTGCATCACCCATCCTCTGTGGAGCTTCAGTTGGCGGACAGATGGTCGTACGTTTTCCTGCAAAATGTCCTGATAAACTCTGGAATTCATTTTCCCATCAATGACAACAATCCGTCCAGGCCCTGAGGCAGCAAAGCAGCCCCAAACCATGATGCTCCCTCCGCCATGTTTTACAGTGGGGATGAGGTTTTGATGTTGGTGTGCTGTGCCTTTTTTTCTCCACACATAGTGTTGTGTGTTTTTCCCAAACAACTCAATTTTGGTTTCATCTGTCCACAGTATATTTTGCCAGTAGTGATGTGGAACATCCAGGTGCTCTTTTGCAAACCTTAAACGTGCTGCAATGTTTTTTTTTGGACAGCAATGGCTTCCTCCGTGGTGTCCTCCCATGTACTCCATTCTTGTTTAATGTTTTCCTTATTGTAGATGTGTCAACAAAAATGTTAGCATGTGCCAGAGATTTCTGTAGGTCTTTAGCTGACACTCTAGGATTCTTCTTTACCTCATTAAGCATTATGCGCTGTGCTCTTGCAGTCATTTTTACAGGACGACCACGTCTAGGGAGAGTAGCAACAGTGCTAAACTTTCTCCATTTGTAGACTGTCTGTCTTACCGTGGACACATGAACATCAAGGCTTTTGGAGATACTTTTGTAACCCTTTCCAGCTTCATGCAAGTCAACAATTCTTGATCGTAGGTCTTCTGAGAGCTCTTTTCTGTGAGGCATGGTTCACATCAGACAGTGCTTCTTGAGACCAGTAAACCCAAAACAGGTGTGTGTTTTTAAAGGGCAGGACAGCTGTCAGCAACACATCCAATATCATCACACTGATTGGAGTCAAGGTTGGCTCACTCCTGGCTCCAATTAGCTCTTGGAGAAGTCATTAGGCTAGGGGTTCACATACTTTTTCCACCCTGCACTGTGAATGTTTACATGTTATGTTCAATTAAAACATGACAACAGCTAATGTTTGTGTAGTATTATTTTAAGCAGACTGTGTTTTTCTATTGTTGTGACTTACATGACGTTTAGAGCGCATTTTATGGCCAATTCATGCAAAACTCCACGTAATCCCAAAGGGTTCACATACTTTTTCTTGCAACTGTATGGAACCCCTCCCAAAAATCAGTTGTAGCTTCTCAGGATCCCAAATGGCGTGACTGGAATTGGTATTGCAATGTTTTTGTTTTCAAAATTGCTGCTGGTGGTGATGACCCTGAGAGGCATTCTCGCCTAACTCATTATCAACCTTACAATTCTCTAGTCAAACTCCTAAATGGTGAATATTTTTCAGGTCTGATTATTTTTAATCATGGGATGGTGTTATAGTTTGCCTCCTAAAGGCTACTTCGCCCCAATATTTTACCTCCAGAAAAACTGCATATAATTGGGAAGAGGAAAAAAAACCAGCCCTTTCTCTTTTTTTGGATGATCTCCTGCAACCCTTGCAATGTTGTCTAGTTGTATTATCCTCTAATGAGGATTTGGTCTGGCTCTAAACCTGTTTGGAAGCCCCACTTAAAACCAGACCTTATTTCACAGTCCATCAATGGGAGTTTGCTTAGTATATGTTGCGTGATTTCTCAGCTTGTTTTCTACATAAATATATGCCATGCTGAGAAAGAGACATTCAGCTTCAATGAAAAGAACTCTAAACCCTTTGCCTGCATCAGGAAGAAGAATTTTACCATCAGCTATCTAAGCCGAGATAAGCAAAACCAAGAAGTGTACTTGTCATTGATGTCAGACTGGGATCTGGGGATGGCCTTTGCCGGAGCCTCTAAGCCTTTTTTACAACTAAAGATAGACATCAAGCCCTTGGAAGACAGTGAGTAATTTTTACTTGTCATTAACGAAAGAGCAAATCATAAAGGTTCTATTCCCTCATACCTTGTTCCCACTTTATTGCAGAGGGCATGTTCCATCAACAGAGTTCCTTATCTTTAGCTTCTCTATTTATATTGTTCTTGGGATGGTGGCTGATAGCTGTTATAGAAGAGAAGGTATGAGTCACAGCATTGACAGATACAGCATTGTTAGGCATAGTCATGGATGGAGAAACAGCAGTAGGGTTGAACAGGTAAATCTGTGCATGTGTGTTTTGGTACATCCCACCCATTGCTTGACTCACCTGAAAGCTATCTGTTATTGGGCCCCTTTTTTGTATGGTGTACTTTACCAGCATCTCTTTCCAGTTCGTGGTATGCAAAAATTAAAACGGCTTAGAACACTGTGTATTCCAATCCCCAAAGACAAATTCAGAATTCTGGGTGACACCTCTGCTGGCTTAGACTGAAATATAAGCTTGAAAAGGCCCTATATTATTTTTCTCAAAAGAAGCAGAGTAAGTGAATTCATGATTTAGTAAATCATAATAGTTGCACTAACTTTGTTTTAAATTTTTCTTATAATGAGGTATATGAACTCTAGTTTGCAGCCTTTTTGGTAGACACCTTTGTCCCTGTGAAAGGGAGAAGGGGGAGGGGGGAAAGGGATTGGCAGAACTGGTTTGAGGAATGTGCTCACGATATCATACTCTTTCAGGCCCCCTGCTAGAAGATTGGGATATTATCAGCCCTAAGGATGTTATAAGTACCGACCAGCTGCTAGTGGAGAAGAGGTCTTTGGCAGCTGCAGCCCTGCCCTTCACCCAGTCCATCATTTCCCAGGTGGGCCTTCAGGGAGTGGAGTTGCTAACTTATATTTTCATTGGGTGGTATTTGCAAGATCTAATAATGCAAAATGCAGTGGCCTCCATTTGTATGAATCAGTTTCTATATTGCTCTATTACACTCTTGTGGAAGCAGGGTGTTGCTGTGCTCAAGATGCTGGTTGCTTTCTTTAAAGTCCTCAGTGGCTTGGGGCCTGGATATCTAAGAGATCGCCTCTCTCTGGTAAAATCTACCTATTTGCTCTGAACAGTCAGAGAAAGGCTTCCCAGGATCCCCATTTACTAGGAGATGCAGTACGAGGAGGCCTGGCAACAGCATTCTTTCTATAGCGCTCTTTGTCCTATGGAACAGCTTATGCTCCAAAGTGAGGATTGATTGGAGAATTGTAAAGGAGCTATCTTTTCCAGAGGGCTTTCAGAATGGATTCAGAAGCCATCAGAATGGGCTTTATTCTATGAAAATATTGTTTTCTACTTTTCTATTATTGCATTATCCCATGTTAATATATTAACTACTTAAAGTACAGTTAGATTGAGGAAGTGTATCAATGTCATAAATAAACATTTAGATTCTAGGACAGAAAGCAATAGAGGAGAAAAACCATCAGTTATCCCCAAACCATCAAATACAGGCTCGTTTGAAGTTACGTGATGAGCGCCCCCTAGTGTTTACAAGCAAGTCCCAAAGTTAACTAATATTACAGCACCACTGCAGTCATTCGCCCTTACAAGTGACTTGAGTGGCACTGCAACATTCACCCTATTTTCCCCCACACACTCCTCCACAACTGCTTCCCCCTCCCTTCCTGCTGCAACGGACTTACTTACTTTACAAAAATCCTCTCTACTGCCGTTTCTTTCCTTTTGAAGGAGAGGAGAGTCGGCTTGGAAGTGCTTTTTGCACCGAGAATGGAAATTTCTGGAGTCCGTGACCTCGCGTGAGTGTTTGAAGCTGTGCCAAATCATGGACCTCAGAGACTTTCATTCTCTATGCAAAATGTGCCTGTCTCCTGCTCCTGCCCCCAGCTCCCTTCTGCCTTGGAAACTCCGTTCTGGGCAGCAGGAGCTTGGAGCAGTCCTCCGAGAGCTGGATCCAGCCTCCAGAGGCATGCAGAATTCCACCCCCCACCCCAACCTCCGTTCCTGGCGCAAACAGCTAGGAAAACGCCTTTGAGTCATGGATCAGGCCCTTGGAAGCTTCCATCCCCCCCATGGCCCGATCCAGGCTCCGGAAGCCTTTTCCATGCCTCTACCACCCAGATTTGCGGCCAGGGTACCCTTCTGCGTCCCCCCCTGCGGCTTGATCCGGTTTCCGGAGGCCTTTTCCAGGCCGCTGCACCCCGGATCTGAGGCCGGGATAGGCTTTCACACACACACACACACACACACACACACACACACTCTCTCCAGCAGCCCAATCCAGGCTCCGGAAGTCTTTTCAGGCCGCTGCGGTCTAGATCTGAGGCTGGGGAACGCTTCTGTGACACACACACACACACACACACACACACACACACACACATCCCTCCCGGGCAGCCTGATTGGGCCTGGGAAAGTCCTCCAGAGCCCAGATCAGGCCAGACAGGGTGCGCTGTACCATTCCCCAGCCTCAAATCCGGGCGGCAGCTGGAACCGCGGTAGAGAGAAGGGAGGGGGAAGCATGTGGTATCTTAGGGGCCTGTTCCAGCACTAGGCCCTCCATGGTCTTCCCCACCCTGAGATACCTCATGTTTACTTAACGAGCTGCGTGCGTTTTAACAAGCAAGAAAGTGATCTCACTAAAGGAACAATATTCACTCTATGAGTTTTCAGGTTACAAGTGGAAAGGGCAGGCTCTATTTCAGGGCTTTTCAACCTTTTCACCCATTGTACCACTTTTAGGGTAAGGCAACATCCGAGTACCACCAGTCACCCAGCAAGGTGCCAAAAACTTGACCAAAAAAAAAAGGAAAAAAATGATAAAGTACAGGTAGTCCTCAGCTTACAACAATTCGCTCAGTGACTGTTCGAAGTTACAACGGCACTGAAAAAAGTGACTTGTGACCATTTTTCACAGTTTTGACTGTTGCAGCATCCCCAGGGTCATGTGATTTACATTCGCATGCTTGGCAACTGATTCATACTTATGACGTTCACTGTCCCAGGGTCATGTGATCACCTTTTGCAACTTTTTGACAAGCAAAGTCAGTGGCTGGGGGGGGGGTCGTGGCCAGCTCATCACTCAGGTTGCAGGGTTCCTGTGGGGGGGGGGAAATCCGTGGGTCTTTGGTGGAGGGGGGTGGGACTAGGCTGGGTGCCTTCCCTCCCTCTCTCCCATTGTCCCTTCTTTTCTTCCTTCCTTCCCTCCCTCTTTGTCCCTTCCTCCTTTCCATTGTCCCCCCCTCCCTCTCATTTTCCCTCCCTCCCCTTTGTCCCTTCTTTCCTTCCTTCCCTCCCTCCCTTCCCTCTTTTGTCCCTTTCTTCTCTCCCTCCCTCCCTCTTCCTTTTCTTTTTAATGTTGGCACAAAGTTTAAACTTGTGCGTTCAGCCCATACATTTAACCCACCCAAAACTGTCCCATTCCGTTGCCAGAACAAGAAAGGGGGCTTTGGGAACCAAAACAAACCAAACTGCCTGGATTTCCTAACCTGCCTGACACCCTCCTGGGCGGGTTGCTCAAGCTAAGCAGCATCGGCATGCAAAGGAAGAGGTGCTGCTTCTGGACAAACGTCCCCCCCCTGCCCGCCATTGTGCCTGATCCAACACCCACCACCAGCAGCAGCCCCCTCCCGCCAGGCGGCGAAGAGAGCAGGAGGGGAGCGGAACGCTGGGAGCCCTCCAGAGCGGTTGGGGCCGGTTGCAAGCTCGCCACCCCCCTCCTGCTCTCTTCACCGCCGGGAGCAGCCACTGGGAGGCCAGCGGAACGCAGCCAGGGCTGGTTCCAGACTTGCCACCTTTCCCCTGTTCTCCTCACCGGCTGGGGTCGCCGCCAGGGAGCCCTCAGACTACTGGGAGCTCTGCAGAGGGCGCGGGACGATCCGGCATCACGCTGTGGGGAGGGGAATCCCAGTGGCGTCCTCCTGGCTGCAGGCATGGACCTCCCCTGCAGTGGAGACCCCGTAGAAACCCCGCTCGAGTGTTTGGGAGGAAAGGCGGGGCTCCCTTCTTTCGGCGAGCGCAAAAGATGTCTGGACGGAACAAGCCTAGCCAGGTTCTACCAGCCACCAGCCCCGCCCACATGCCCTCACCACCCGCAAGCCTTTTTTTTTTTTTTTTACTAACCTGCTTTCAGCTGCATTCCGTTTCTCCGCTTCTCTGGCTTTGCCATGTGTTTGTGGGACTATCAGCAAAAAAGAAAAAAAAAATTCCATGAGGCTTTCTAACTTCTCGCGAGATCTCGCGAGAAGTTAGAAAGTCTCATGGAACTTTGTTTTGTCCCACAAAAACGCGGCTGAGAAGCGAATGGAGAAACGGAATGCAGCTAAAAGCAGGTTAGTAAAAAAAACGCTTTTTACTCTTTTTTTTACTTTTTTTTTTACAGTGCTGTTCAACCGCTCCTACGAGTACCACCAGCCAGGTGCTCGCTTACCTCTAGTGGTACGCGTACCACTGGTTGAAAAGCCCTGCTCTATTACACTCATAACTTGACTACCTGTGTACCATTATCCTCCAATTTCACTGTACCCATTATAGCATAGTATATAATAGCAGTAGTAATAATAACATACTTTATTATGCTACTCAAGGTGATTTACAAATTATTTTGTACCATTATAGTAGTAATAGTCATGCTACTATTACACAACAATAATTGTAGTAGTAATAGTTATTAGGTTACCTCTGGGCCCATTTATTTCCAAAGACTACTGTCTTAGCAGGCTATTGATTCTAACTGTGTGTCACGCTTTTCGATGTGACAAGAACTAAGTTATTGGTATGGCACAGCAGTGCCCTCTCAAGTATCCTATAAATTGATGTCATGTTTGGAGGCTTGAATAGAAAGAATTCACCTTTTTTTTAGCTTTTCATATAATCCTATTTATGTAGCGGGACCCAGGTGAAAATTGAACTGCATCTTTATAATTTCAGCACTGGTCCTTAGGAGGGTTTGCTTAGTCACTAGGAATTTCTAATTTGCCAACTAGGTCAGATGTAAGAGGAAGAAGATTTTGCTTGATTGGCAAGAGCCACGCTCAGCTTCCCCAAAGCTTCCTCAGTTTACACTTATCCTCTGTACTGTATAAAATGGGTCTACAGTGGAAAGAGAGAAAGAGAAAGGAAGAGGAGACAGAAAGCAGGCTCAACATCATATCGACATCTGTGCAGAGGCCCAGATGATTTGCTTTTAGTCATCCTCTCTCAGATGCATTCAGGACCCTCTTGTTTTTTTTGGGATTGCCACAAGGTTTACTAAATTTTGCCTCTCACGTATTGGAAAGAAAAATCTAAAGCATCTTTTTTTTTTACTTTTTTCCGTAACTTGGCTAAAGGGAGAAGTTCTTAGCAAAAAGGTTAAAACTCCAGATGAACAGATTGTAAAAGATATTTATGCAGGTTGCCAGTAGTCAGGTCATTGATCTGACTGATGGCAGTCTGTCATAAGTATCTTTTACCAGAGAACTCTTGGGAGAAAGGGCTGGCCGATTAAAATTTAAATGTGGTAAAATCTGGTGCTGAGTTGAGGACTAGCTCTGAGTCCCTTATGGAGAGGAAGAAGCTGAAGAGAGATCCTCCCTGAAACTTTGCAGTATTTCTCTAGTAGTTGTGCAGCATGTGCTTTAGTCTGGCAAGATTCCTATCTATAAGCGAGCAAGAAGAGAAGAGAAAAGAGAAGAGAAATTTTATTGTCACTTTAAATGTGCACTAATCAGCATACATTAAAATGATATTTCATTGCATTCAGCTCTCGGGAAAATACCATTATGCATAAACCGACATACACACACATATGTGACAGAGAAACATCACAGTCTAGTTTGAACGTATACATATACATGGGGGGAAAAAGAATCTTGTGAATTTACAAGACGGATGGCAGAAGGAGCAAAGCTGTTACAAAATTTTTAATTTATTTTATTTTAATTCCATTTATATCCTGCCCTTCTCCGAAGACTCAGGGCGGCTTACAAGCTTAGCAGTAGCCTTCATTCTATGTATATGCCTGCTTGTTAGGGCTTTCACACACACACACACCCCAAGCGGCATTATTACAAAGTCAGCTTAATTGCCCCCAACAATCTGGGTCCTCATTTTACCTACCTCGGAAGGATGGAAGGCTGAGTCAACCTTGAGCCTGGTGGGATGCAAACCTGCACTAATTGCAGGCAGCTGGTGTTACTTAAGGAGGCATTAGCCCACTGCTCCACCAAGGCTCTAGTAGTCCTGCTAGAAATACTTCAGAATCTTCTCCCAGGCGGGAGCAACAGAAACATTCCATGAAATGGGTGTGTGGGGGGTCTCTAACAATGCTCTGAGCTCTAAGCACATAGAAGCGCTTGTAAGCAGCATCCTGAATAACGGGAGGCAAGCTTCCTATGATCTTCTCCGCTGTCCTTACCCCCCTCTCTGTATGGATGTTCTGTCTGAGGCACTGCTGCCACCAAACCAGACCAGCGATGCAGTTTGTTGAAACGCTCTCCATTGTGCCTCTGTAAAAAGTGGCCAGGGAAGAAGGAGAAAGATGTGCTGTCCTCATCCGATGAAAGAAATGCAAACACTGGTTTGCACGCTTCACTAAGGATAACGTATGAAGAGACCGAGTCAGATTGTTAGTTATCTGCACCCCCTTAATACTGTTAACCACCTCCACAGCTGCAGCCGTGATACAAAGTGGAGTATGACTATGCCGGCTTAATGATCTTTGTTTTATTAACATTCAAAACCAGGTTATTTTTATTGCACCACTCCACCAAAGCCTTCACGTTCTCCCTATAACAGACATGTCAAACACAAGGCCCGGGGGCCGGATCCGGCCCACGAAGTGGTTTCATGCAGCCCGTGAAGCCATCCTGGAAACAGTGAGGGAACGGCCCCCACTGCCTTGGCCCTGGCCCAGAGACCCTCTTTCTGCCAGAGACCCTCAGATCTGTCCCACTCCTGCCCAGGCCCCCATAGGCACCCTTGATGCGAACGATGTAGAGCTGGCCACGCCCACCCAGTAGGCCATACGCACTCTAGCCACGCCCACCCAGTAGGCCACACCCACCCTGGCCATACCCACCCGGCCCCTTGAGGGCAACCGCAATGCTGATGCGGCCCTCAATGAAATTGAGTTTGACACCTCTGCCCTATAAGAATCTTTCTTATCCCAGATAAGACCCACCACTGCCGTATCATCCCCATACTTCACAATACGATTCGGAGCAGACTTGGCACGGCAGTCATGGGTCATCAAAGTGAACAATAACAGACTCAGAGCACAGGCCTGTGGGGAACCCGTACTCAAAAAGATGGAAACTTTCCTTCCAACTCGTAACAAACTGAGGCCTATCAATAAGGAAGTATCCAGTAACAACAACATATTACTCTGATCAGCTCATTGTATGGCTTCTGATTTCTTGTGCCTGACACTAATTACTCTCTTTCAGCCTTCCATTTTTTAAGGAGCAGTTAACTAAAATCTTGCATATTAAAACACAGAACTATTTGTGATGGGTGGCTTGGTTTTTTTCCCCTTCCATCTTTAAGTCATTGAGTGTTTGTTGACCTCAGCTTGCTTTTTTGGCTTTTTGTCAGGTGGGACGGACATTGTCAAAGGTCCAGCAGGCACTCAGCTGGTCCTATGGGGAGGATGTCAAACCTTTCAAACCTCCTTTGAGTGACTCAGAATTCCATACGTATTTGAATCATGAAGGCCAGTTGTCAAGACCAGCAGAACTGCGCCTCCGAATCTTTCACGGTGGAGTTGAGCCTTCATTGCGCAAGGTGAGAACGGACATTTGGGGACCAAGATTCTGTCTTGAGAGATTGATGCGAGATATAATGAGGAAGAGGAAAACCTTCTATTCTTTTGCTTTCACTTTGAAGCAATAATCTTGGCCTTCCTAAGTGCTGGTAGTAGTTGTCCGCTCCTTCTTATAGGGCCATGGTGGTGAACCTGTGCCACGCGTGCCACAGTGGCACGCAGAGCCCTCTCTGTGGGCAGGCGTGCCATCGCCCCAGTCCTGGGTCTCCAGCTGGGTTTTATAAAGCGTTTTTGCTTTAGGCCTCAGCCGCCGTGTGCAAAAAAAAAAGAGGTTCAATCAATCAATTTCAACTCGCGGGAAAAAAAGATCTCACAAAGTTGGAATTGATTGATTGAACTTTTTAGTCCCACCCAGTCTGCCGTTACCACTGCAGCCATGCCCAGCCAATGGGCCACACCCACCCGGCACCCGACGATACATAGGTGGGTTTTGGCTTGCAGTTTGGGCACTCAGTCTCTAAAAGGTTCGCCATCACTGTTATAGGGGAAAGATTTATTCCTGTAGCTGATCCATCAGCTAGTCACTATTGATAAAGAAAGTTGGTTTTAAAGCTGAATCTACCCTATCTTTGCAGGTTGTTTGGAGATATTTGCTAAATGTCTATCCTGATGGCTTGACTGGACAGGAGCGTATGGATTACATGAAGCAGAAGACACGTGAGTATGAACAATTGAAGGGGGAATGGGAAGCACGGACCAACCCTGAAGACCTGGATTTCATCCGTAGTAACGTGCTGAAGGATGTTCTGCGAACAGATCGCACTCATCCCTACTATGCTGGTTCAGATGATAATCCTCACCTGACAGCCCTGCATGATCTTCTGACCACCTATGCTGTGACCCACCCACAGATTTCCTACTGTCAGGGTATGAGTGACATTGCTTCTCCCATCCTGGCTGTAATGGACAGTGAAGCACATGCCTTCATCTGCTTCTGTGGCATCATGAAACGCCTGGAAGGTAACTTTCAAGTAGACGGTGAAGTCATGTCAGTTAAATTTACCCATCTCAAGCTTCTCCTCCGCCATTCAGATCCAGATTTCTACTCCTACCTCCTGTCTCGGGGTGCTGATGACCTCTTCTTTTGCTATCGTTGGCTGTTGTTGGAGCTGAAACGGGAGTTTGCATTTGAGGATGCCTTGCGCATGCTGGAGATCACATGGAGTTCCTTTCCTCCTGATCCTCCAGAGAAGGAAGTGGAATTGGTGGGCCCTCCAGCCAGGCCCGGAGACAGCAGCCAGTCTGTCCGAAGGAGACACATGCTACGCCCCGCTTGTAGTTTTGAGGCAGCTGGGGATCGGCCATGCCAGGGGGCAGTTGCTGAAGAGAAGGTATTAGTAAAGCAGTCTAGTTTTGGGGAATTCAAGTATTACATTGCTCATAATGAAGACTGTTTGGAGGATGACCCGTCTCCCAGATCTCAGCACTCAGTGGATGAGAAGGAAGATTGCACCAGTGAGCAGGATCCATTGATTCAGACAACTAACATGGCTAAATCCTTCTCTGCTCCATCTCTTCGGGCCTTGACACCACCCTCTCGAGATTCTGTCTCCTCCTCAACTAATGGCAACGAGGAAAGTCAGTCAGAGGAAGAGAAGGGAGACTCAGTAGTTAATACCCCTTCTTCTCCTTCCCATGGACCTTCTACTCCTCCTGCCCTAGCCAGCCTCCCTCCTCCGCAAGAATTTGGCAAAGGCAACCCCTTTGTACTCTTCCTATGTCTTGCCATTCTTTTGGAGCATCGAGACCATATAATCAAAAACAACATGGACTACAATGAGTTAGCCATGCATTTTGATCGCTTGGTCCGCCGGCACAACCTTAACAAGATCCTTCACCGTGCCAAGGCCCTGTTTGCTAACTACTTACAGTCAGAAGTCTGGGATTCTGAAGAGGGAGATGAGGCAGCAGCCGAATCTCCTGCGGTTTCATGATTCCCCCTTCGTCTTGATGTAGGGACAGGTTCCCTGCGATCATTATGGTGCAAGCATCGATGTGGAAGAGTGTTCAGTGAAGTAATCCAATTTAGACTCAATCGTTCAGCAATCCTTTTGGAAGATGGTCTGGAGCAACTAGATTGGATTGCCACTCAATACACCTTCTGTATCTAATGTACTCTGTTTTTAACTAAATCTTTGGGCAAATTTCCCATCCATTTTGGTACCCCCTTCCATTCCAAGTGCTAAATAGTCTTTCTAAGAAGATTTACCCTGGAGCAGCCAGGTTCTTCCCATTTCCCCTCCTTAATCAATATTTCCCAAATATTTCTCCCTCTGTCTACTGCCCACTTCATTTCTTAAGATGTTGGTTGCTAAGAGACCCAGCCTGATTTCTGATCCTTCTGGAACCAGGATTTTTTCTTCCACATAGCCTTGCCAAAACATTTTTAATGTTCCATCATGGTATATTTTTATTTTCTGGCAGTTAGAGCTTATCAAGTTCTGCAAAGATGTTTCAGCTTAAAAAATTGCCTCATATGCTTATTTCAGGGTTTTTTTGGTCCAGGTTTAGCTTTTTTTAAAGCATTTTATTTCCTCTGGGGCTTCTGTTCCACTTGTAGCTTCTGATCATTAAAAAAAACCATAATGTCCATGTAAAAACAAAACACACTGGATGTGTTAAAAACCAAAGGAGAGTCAACAGTTTAAAGAGAGGTTGGGCCGTGAGAGTAAATGGAGACCTGATGCCAAAGTGCCCTTACAGAATAAATTGGAGGTGTGCAGTACTTTATGCTGTACTTGCACGTGCCTTTTAATTAGTTGTCTTCCCAATAACATATCATCCAAGACTGACTCTCTGCACATATAACCATGTCTGAATAGGTGAGGTCCATTTGTAGGTGGTTTAGCTGGCCCTTCCTATACAAATCCAGATCCCTGCTCAATGTGGCAGATTGTCATATGATAGCTCTAAACTATGTAGCAGGAAATTCTGTACCATGCAGCTCGACAGAAGTCATTTCTAGTATTATTTGTTAAGCTGACACCAAGGAGGAACACACAATACTGCATGCAATTTGATTTCCTGCCAGAGACTTTTGAATCTTTGAATCTCCTCAGTGGCTATTTTAGGATTAAGATAAAAATAGATCCCTGCTTTTGCCTTTTGCTGTGGTTAAACTAGAGGAGAGAGGGGATCAGAGATTGAAGAGAGTGCTGAATGATGTCAGATCTGAGCTAGGTTGGTTGCATCCTTCTGTCTAGGTCCAAAGTCATCTTGCCTAGAAAACTTAATTCCCATTCGGCTTTAATCAGTTGTGCAGAAAGGCAAAAATCTTGGTATCAACCCAGTGTGTTCCTTGAAGTCAATTTTCTACATGTAACATCATCAGGCAGTTTGAATCCATATTTCTTTTAAGTTAGGCATCTTCTGCATCTGTTAATGTTTTATTTTGAGACACAGGGAGGAAGAAATGTCTTCCCTTAGTAATGTTGGATATACAAGCACATGGCTATTGACTTTTTTCCCTTAGTCTCAACCTTTGTTTATAGATTGGGTAAAGCTGGCATGCAGGTTTTTTTAAATCCATTTTAATTAAATGGCCACTAAAAAGAGCTGTAACTTAATTTAATCTAACCTATGAAGCAACAGTGAAACATGTCTATAAAGTAGGGACAGTCAACCTGTCACATCCACAATCCCTTTCCATTAGTTTTCTTAGCTAGAGTGAATGAGACTTTGTAACATCTGGAAGACTTCAATCCTATTGCGAAGTATTCTTTATCTGTTTGGATTGATAGCATTTATGAAGTTGGATTATTTGCAGGGATGACGATATTTAATCAAAAGATTTAAACTTCAAGCCTTTTGGAGAGGCTAAGGAAAGGGCATTTGAGTTTCCCATACTGATAGTTAAAGTGTGCTACTACCAACTCATGGTTGTAAATGGTGCCTTAAGATCTTTGATATTAATGAGGTGCATCCTCCCACAATGTAGAAGACAACCTGTCTTGCTTTTAAGGAAATCATAGTCTTAATTTACTCAGCTGTTTCCTGGGTGAACAATATGAGTCATGAACACAACATTTGGAGGTCAAAAGCGAGTCCGGTTTTATGGATTACAATTAGCATTCCTAATTATTTCTCAACACTTTCCCCTTTTGTGTAATAATACGATCTGGGACCATCACATGACACTTATCATATCCTATTTTTCTATAGGGTTCTATATCTGTTTCCAACCAAATGTCTCCCTTGCATTGGTTTTAGTGATCTTGAAACCTCAGAATTACTCAGACTGCTAGTTCAAATCTCGTGATATAAATTGCCCTACATTCTGATTCATGCTGATGGTATTCCAACTTGTGTAACAATAGCTACTGTTGTTGGAGGGCAACCAGGCAGACTGTGGGAATGCCAAAATATCAAGACCATCTCTAATTTTTTCTGTGCTCCATGTTGCCTAAGCAAGCTTCCTATCTAGTTTATAACAGTGCTTCTCCATGAAAAATGTTGTTTCTTCTAGAAAAGATTCCTGCCTAAGAATCAGTTGCTATTTTCCAACATGATTTGCCATTAGAAAAAAGTAAGAGTTGTATTACCATAGGTTTACATGAAAGCATGCATGTAATGAACTATAATTAGTTGAGGCTGGAATTTGAAGCCATATGTTAACCTTCTCACATAACATCTGAGAATATAAGAGCGGTCAAGGGATATTATAACATCATGCTAGTCCTTAGATGGTCCAGGCTGACTTGAGACCAGATATGAAGTCTCTAGCCATATTTACCTGCATATTTCAAAATACTAGTGAGAGGTGGGTACATTTTACTGCCTCCCTAACTGAACATTTCATATACTGCTGGTGATACTGAATTGGATAGAATATGAATAAGAGTACCTTGAGGTAGACAAAACTCATGGATTTCCTCAAAAGATCTGAGGCAGTAAGATGACATGGAGCAACAATAGCTATTTCATAGACTTCCATTGTGTGAAATTAATTTTTTTGTTTTAATTTGGCTTGGGCATGTATTTTAATCAACGCAAATTCTGAAGCACTTCAGTTTAGTTTATTTGGCCCAAGCCAACCTCACTTTTGATTCTTGATTTGTAGGTAAAGGGCTAACATTGCTGTGTTTAAGCTGTGGCATTTTTTCAGGAGGCAACCCCTTTTCTTTTTAGCTTATCCCTTTTTAATCAGCTGAAATTTCTAACAGAGCTGTCAGTACAAAATAGTTACTAATGGAACCGTATCTGTTGCATTAGTTTTAAGTGTCTAATTTTCAACAGTAAGTAGATTGCACGCAACATATTTTATTCTGACTTGTGGAGGGTGGATCACAGACTCCCCTTGGTGATTTGCTTCCTCCGTGGTGCTATTGGAGTCACTGTGTCTCAGCCAGGTTCTCTTGGTTATTTGTTTAACTTCCGGACAACTGGTATACAATCTGGATAGCTTTTAAAATGTTTCCCTTTCTTATGAGGACAGGACGGGCCTGACCTCTGCCTTTTCCTATGCTCAGAAAACTTATTTTAGGATTAAATTTGGACCTGCCACCAAGTTTGAATACAGAGGTAAGACTCAATCATAATAATAGTCTGTATGTGTACACTTGTTTTGAACCTTGGTATAATGGACTGACTGATTGGGAGGTAAAGGTGTCCATTTTATCTCAGATGTCAAATCACAAATTACATACTAAATTGTGATTCATCTCTTATGAGGCGAACTCTGTAAGATAAGTAAAACTAACCTGAATTTAAGTTCCTTCTTCAGATTACTTCAGATGCAACAGACATATCTTCAGAGAGATATTCAACTGAAATTTAGTCTCTTGCATCCTAAGTCTTTAAATGGGAGTCTATGAAATGAGAATTCACCATACTGCTTTGACTAAAGAAATCTTTCCTGTATTTCAAAAACATGCAAATCCTTCATGTTCATGAAAGATTAGGAACCGAACACATCTCCATGCAATTGGCAGTGATGCTGTAATTGTATAATTTTCAGCCCCTTTTAATTAATTGCTTGACTTGAGTGACCACCCAAAGTTTATGCTTTGGATAATGGAATTGACTACGGTAATACTATATTGCAAAAATAATTGGTTTTATCAGTGGGAGGAGAAGATATCTTAACAGACTCTCTCTGTATTGTTGAGGTGTCCCTGAACTTTCCTTGCCTTATAATCCCTTGCCTGCTGCTCTGGATTTTCTTCCCTCTCTACTGTTATCACCAACAATAATGTTTTAATTCAGATTTTCCTGTCTTTCTCAGACAGAGAATCTGACTATTGGGCAGCTACCACATGGAGATGGATCTGATCTAGTCATTAAAATTCATTGAAACAGCCTGGTGGTTTGAGTGAAATGAACATAAATTCTTTTGTGCTCTGGTTTTGGTGAGGTTTGCATAAGGATTTTGTCATGATTCTTTAATGGCAGAAATAGTGGTGATAATACTTGTATGCCTTATTTCTGCTTCTTTGATGTACACCAAAAGGTTAGTCCAGCTGGGGATTTATTACAGGGGTCCAAATACTCCCCCCTTGATAACTTTGAGAACTATGTTACAATTGATATTATTTATCAACCAATCTCTGTGTACAAATGCTATAATATTTATATGACTCCATCTTTGGAGCCTCCTATGGTACTTGAAAGCTGGTGGCCAAATTCTGTTGGATTTCCTTCCTCCGTTTCTATTCCCAGACCTGAGAGAAGACTTTTAATTTATTAAAGCGTGTTATTATTCTGTGCTATATTTATATATTTTTATCTTGCCATTGTGTTCTTTTTTTGTGCTATTTATTTATACAAGGGTTTTTCATTTCTTTTTGTTGTGATGCTTTACATTTGTAACGGACTTGTGAAGAGCACTAAGGCTTTAAAGGAAAGTTGTGGTGCCAGAACCCTGGTGCTCGTATATTTGGTCTCGTATCCTTGTAGTGTTACACAGAGTCTTAAAAAGATGGTGAGCTTGTTTAAAACTGAAGAAAACCCTTCTGAAAATTAGGTTTCCAGTAAAAAGATAGAAGAGGGCTGAATAACCTGTGTAACTAAAAGTATATAAAGTGGCCCGCTCAGATAGAGGTGCTTCAGTGCCATCGAGACCCATTGTACCTACAGTTTTGGGAAGTTGCCCTAAGGCACCTGTGAAATGAACAGTAATACAAAAGGAACTCTTCAGTTCATTTGTTTGAGGTTTGCACAAGAACATTCCCAATATCCTCTATAAATGCATAGAAAGGTGGTACGTGGAGTTCCTACCTCAGCATCAAGATATTTTGGCTGCCTATAGTTCTGGATTGTTAGTCATATTAAGGTTTAAATTTGTTGTGATGGGCCGAGAAATTGGAAACCTTTAACCTATATTCTTGATAACCTAGTCGCTTAGGTTCATTCCACTGGGATAATTTCTAAGCTTCAGTGGATCAGGAATTGATTGGTCATCACCAGCAGGTCTGAAGAAGAAATCAAAAAAAGAAGTGACCAGAGAAAGGCTGTATGATATTTAGAATTAATTTTCTGTTTCAGCCCTCACTCCGCCTCCTCAGGACAAGGAATTTATACTGTTGCATGCTTGACAGTACCTTTCTCATATAAACTTTTTCTGTTTGGCTCATGTACTTATGTAACTATTTTCCAATTTTATCTCCTCTTAATGTATTACCATTAAATTCAGATGGCCATTTTTCCTGCTGGGCCTCAAGACATTTTTGTCTCTCTTGCTTAAAACCAATGTGATAAAGGTTTGAAAGACTGAATAAAAAACTGTTCCTTGTTGCCTTGGTTTGTGAATTATAGGAGTGGACCAGCCCAGCTTTGTGCTTTTATTTATTTATTTTATTTATTTATTATTTAAACTTGTATACCGCCCTATTCCCGTAGGACTCAGGGCGGTTTACAGGGAAAAATTAAAAATACATACATACAAAGTTAAAGGTAATTTAATTTGTTAAGGTAATTTACATTTCCTTTGTTATCAGATTCTAATGTCAGCTTAGTGTCTATTGATTAAGTTGTTGAGAACTGGAGGAGAGAAAAAGAATCCTTTTTTTCATATTTTATTTTATTTTCTTATTCTTTACATACATATGTTAATTTTCCAAACAACGTGTGAGCTGAGTTCATAATCCATTAATACTTATACAAATTTCATTTTTTGGTTTTCTTTTCCAACCATTTATAAAATAAGTTCCAGCTTTCATAATATTCTGATTTTTCTTTATCCTTTAATCTCATAGTTAATCTGTCCATTTCTGCACATTCCAGTATCTTCTTTATTAGTTCTTCTTCTGATGGTACTCGTTCATTTTTCCAGCATGAGACAAAGAATCCTTATCTTGCATTAATATAGTGGCTTCAAGACAAAGGAGGATGAGTAGCTAACAAAAGCAAAATATGGCCAAAACAAATACTTAATATTTTAATGGAGAATACCTTAGTCTTAAAAATACTGTATTTTCTGGCATATAAGACAACTTTTTAACCCAGGAAAATCCTCTCAAAAGTCAGGGGTCGTCTTATACGCTGGGTGCTGAAACTTTAGGGACAGGGCTGGCTGGAAAACCTGGAGCGGATCTCCCATTTAGTCTGCGCAGGGAAAGCGGGACCAATTGGAGAAGAAACTGGAGTCTGTGATTTTTTACAGGCTGGGGTCTGGGCGTCTTTCCTTCTAAAGTTGAAGAGCAGCTGCAGTCTATCCCAACTTGAAAGGCAGGTGGGGAATGCAGCAGCCAGAGCAGCTGCTTAGCTCTAAGGACACATTTGACTCAGGAACTGGGCGGGCTGGCTGGAAAACCTGGAGCGGATCTCCCATTTGGTCTGCGCAGGGAAAGCTTTAGAGTGAATTAGGAAAAGTTTAATCCACTTGCACTGTTTTATGTTTACATGTTTGATGACAAACAGCCTTATATTTATAAGCGACAGTTTTCCTACTAAGTACCTGCATGTCATAAGCATTTGAATTAAAATTACCATATTAAAATCAAATCTGATGTTTTTTAATTTTTATTTGGTGTGTGTTAGAAGAGGGGTAGTCTTATACGGCGAGTATAGCCCAAACCCTATAATTTAACAGGAAATGTAGGGTGTCGTCTTATACGCCGGAAAATATGGTAGAATCCTATGGCAATCCCAAATCATTGATTTAGCAATTGAAGAGTTATTGGTTGACATAGATGAACATTTGTCATACAGAGTTTTAAGAAACCTGATCCTGCATATGATACGCTCTGCTTTAAAGCAATATAGAAAACATCTCTGTACAGGTTAGGTAAGAAGAAAGAAAATGGTGCCCAAAACCTCTAGAACGGGTAGGCAACCTTAGCTCTTTTATGGCTCGTGGACTTCAACTCAGGAATTCTGGGAGTTGAAGTCCACGAGTCATAAAAGAGCCAAGGTTGCCTACCCCTGCTCTAGAATGTTGCCCACGGTATTTTGGGATAGCACTGAAAAAGATGCCAGTAGAAAATTCTACCAAACCAATTTGAAAGAAATGTAACAATATCAGCACAAGAAGGGTAGATGGGATGGTAATCAAGATGCCAGACATACAACTTACAGGGGGGGGGATTATCAGTGGATGATTTAAAAAAAAAAAAATCTGTTAAAGAATGGAACAGTAACTGAACATTTTTAAGAATGCTGTACCATTAAAGCATGGGGAAGAAATGGAGGTAGTGACAGATTTTATTTTCCTGAGCTCCAAGATCACCGCAGATGGGGACTGCAGCCAAGAAATTAAAAGACGCTCCTGGGGAGGAAAGCCATGGCAAATCTAGACAGCACACTAAAAAGCAGAGACATCACCCTGTCAACAAAAGTGCGTATAGTCAAGACTATTTTTTTTATTAATTTTTTTTAATTAAATTTATATACCACCCTTTTCCGAAGGACTCAGGGCGGTTTACAGGGTATTTAAAATCAAACAGTACAAAATACAAAAGTTAAAAAAACAATTAAAAAAAGATTAAATTATCCCTTAACTAAAAACCTCAGTTAAAAATTCTCAGCCTGGGCCGGAGAGCTCAAAGAGCCAGGTCTTCAGGTCCCGACGGAATGAACGAAGGTCAGGGGCGGTCCTAAGCTCCACGGAAGACTATGGTCTTCCCAGTTGCAATGTATGGCAGTGAAAGCTGGACCATAAAAAAGGCTGAGCGCCAAAGAATTGAGGCCTTTGAACTATGGTGCTGGAGAAGACTCCTGCGAGTCCCTTGGACTGCAAGGCGATCAAACCGGTCAGTCCAAGAGGAGATCAACCCTGACTGCTCTTTTAGAAGGCTAGATCCTGAAGCTAAAACTCAAATCCTTTGGCCACCTAATGAGAAGGAAGGACTCACTGGAGAAGAGCCTAATGTTGGAAAAGGTTGAGGGCAAGAGAAGAAGGGGACGACAGAGAATGAGGTGGCTGGATGGAGTCACTGAAGCAGTAGGCGTGAGCTTAAATGGACTCCAGAAGATGGTAGAGGACAGGAAGGCCTGGAGGAACGTTGTCCATGGGGTCGCGATGGGTCGGACATGACTTAGCAACTAACAACAACAACCATTACAGCTTTATTCTTTGCTATTTTTTTTGTTCTCAAAAAGTAGAAAATCAATTTAGCCTTCAACCTGATTTTTAATTTTTGTGTTAATGAATATATCTTGATGGCATCGTAGAGCTATGGAAATAACATACCTGTAGATCTTGACTTACACCATTTAGTGACCATTTGAAGTTACAATGCCACTGAAAAAAAGTGACTGTTTTTCATATAACTGTTGCAGCATCTCCATGATTATTTAATCAAAATGTAGACTCTTGGCAACTGGTTCATATTTATGACAGTTGTAGTGTCCTGGGCTTATGTGATCACTTTTTAAAACCTCCTGACAAGCAAAGTCAACCAGAATCACTTAACAGCCATGTTACTACTGAGTTAACAATTGCCGTGGTTCACGTAACAACTGTGTCAAGAAAAGTCGTAACAGAGGCAAAACTCAACAATTGCTTAGCAACAGAAATTTTGGGCGCACTTGTGGTTGTAAGTCGAGGGCCACCTGTATAGAGTATTGCCGCAGTTGGGAAGCAAAACATGCTGGAGCTCACAAGGACAAAAGAAACAATTGCACAGGCTGAGAGTTCAGTCATGATAAATTAAACTCCACGTAGCACAGAAGAAAAAGATTAGATCTGGCTGTCCCAAAGCAATATCATTTTTGCAGTTGGGGCATTTTAAAATGATCTCTGTAAACTCAACAGGACTGAAGAACCTTTATAGATAACATCTTCAAAAGCTCAAAAAACAAAGAAAGAAAAACCCCTCAAATGCAAAGCACAAGTGTACTGTATATGCACACAAAGACTTTCATATACATCAAATCTCTACAAATCAGATATGTCAAAGTCATTTGTGTTTTCATTACCTGAACATACTAGCAACGTTTGTATGTAAAGCACAGTACTACACCTACATGTGCAGGTCTTTAAGTAAAGACTGAAAACTCAACTTTTGACTACTGAAACAGCAGTTTTCTTAGCAATAATGTCAAGTGATTTTGCTATTGCTTCCTGTTGATATACAGGTGAAACTCAAAAAAATAGAATATCGTGCAAAAGTTCATTTATTTCAGTAATGCAACTTAAAAGGGGAAACTAATATATGAGATAGACTCATTACATGCAAAGCAAGATAGTTCAAGCCGTGATTTGTCATAATTGTGATGATTATGGCGTACAGCTCAAGAAAAGCCCAAATCCACAATCTCAGAAAATTAGAATATTGTGAAAAGGTGCAATATTCTAGGCTCAAAGTGTTCCACTCTAATCAGCTAATTAAGCCATAACACCTGCAAAGGGTTCCTGAGCCTTTAAATGGTCTCTCAGACTGGTTCAGTAGGAATTACAATCATGGGGAAGACTGCTGACCTGACAGTTGTGCAGAAAACCATCATTGACACCCTCCATAAGGAGGGAAAGCCTTAAAAGATAATTGCAAAAGAAGTTGGATGTTCCCAAAGTGCTGTATCAAAGCACATTAATAGAAAGTTATGCGGAAGGGAAAAGTGTGGAAGAAAAAGGTGCACAAGCAGCAGGGATGACCACAGCCTGGAGAGGATTTGTCAGGAAAAGGTCATTCAAAAGTGTTGGGGACTCACAAGGAGTGGACTGAGGCTGGAGTCAGTGCATCAAGAGCCACCACACACAGATGGATCCTGGACATGGGCTTCAAATGTCGTATTCCTCTTGTCAAGCCGCTGCTGAAAAACAAACGTCAGAAGTGTCTTACCTGGGCTAAAGAAAAACAGACCTGGTCTGTTGTTCAGTGGTCCAAAGTCCTCTTTTCTGATGAGAGCAACTTTTGCATCTCATTTGGAAACCAAGTACCCAGAGGCACACACTGCAAGATGCTTGAAGTCCAGTGTGAAGTTTCCACAGTCTGGGTTGATTTGGGGAGCCATGGCATCTGCTGGTGTTGGTCCACTGTGCTTCATTAAGTCCAGGGTCAACGCAGCCATCTACCAGGAGATTTTGGAGCACTTCATGCTTCCTTCCGCAGACGAGCTTTATGGAGATGCTGACTTCATTTTCCAGCAGGACTTGGCACCTGCCCACACTGCCAAAAGTACCAAAACCTGGTTCAATGACCGTGGGATTACTGTGCTTGATTGGCCAGCAAACTCTCCTGACCTGAACCCCATAGAGAATCTATGGGGCATTGCCAAGAGAAAGATGAGAGACATGAGACCGAACAATGCAGAAGAGCTGAAGGCCGCTATTGAAGCATCCTGGTCTTCCATAACACCTCAGCAGTACCACAGGCTGATAGCTTCCATGCCACGCCGCATTGAGGCAGTAATTGCTGCAAAAGGGGCCCAAACCAAGTACTGAGTACATATGCATGCTTATACTTTTCAGAGGTCCGATATTGTTCTATGTACACTCCTTGTTTTATTGATTGCATGTAATATTCTAATTTTCTGAGATTGTGGATTTGGGGTTTTCATGAGCTGTACACCATAATCATCACAATTATGACAAATCACGGCTTGAACTATCTTGCTTTGCATGTAATGAGTATCTCATATATTAGTTTTTAAGTTGCATTACTGAAATAAATGAACTTTTGCACGATATTCTAATTTTTTGAGTTTCACCTGTATTGTTTTAATTTCCAAGTCTAGCTTACTATCCTTAGATTTCTTGATGGTCTTGCACCTAAGCACTAACTAGGTTTGATGATGATGATTATTTATTATTATTATTTATTCAATTTGTATACCGCCCTTCTCCCGAAGGACTCAGGGCGATTACGATATATGTAGGTATTGGGGGAATTAGCTGGGCTTGCCTATTTGCATACAAAATCACAACACAATCAATTTACCTTATCTGCACTAACTTTCACAAATCATTTTTTTTAAACAGCAGCATTTACCTGGTAAGCGTATCTCAGGTTCTTGCTTGCTAGTGGCTAAGTCTAGAAAAAGTTTAGAAGAAAGCAATCTTATTACAAGCTAAAACAAAAACTTAAAGCCACCTAAACATAATACGGTGCTAAGGGCCAGGTTTTATTTTTCAGTTCAGTTCATTCCCTCTCATATTAACTGCACTATCTGCCAGCATCTGCTTTCCTCTCTTCCTTGCAGCCATTGCAAATAATGCAATTTGTTTTGTCACATATAGGTGTTGTTTTGATCTCTGGACAAAATTACTAAAAGTAACTTCTTTTTAAACTGAACTCAGAACACTAAAAAAAAGACCTGTTTCGAGATTAGAATATTTGCAAGTGACAGTGTTTTATATTCTGCTTGACATTTTTTAGCTATTGTCAAAATACACTGGGAAACAGTGAAATTCAACATTATGGGCCTGTATCTTCAAAACTGTATGTTATCACTCTATGAATATTTAACAGTCTGTTTTCAAAGGTTTCTTGGGCAGGGGACTTTTCTACATGATGCATGAAAATGATTTTTGTTTATGTAAATATACCATTGGATTCTGTCTCAACAATTGTATAAAGGCTGCTCTGACCCAGCAAGCTTTATTCTTGTGGAACAGCAAATTTTGAGTAGCAAAGTCCTAAAATGATACAACAAACTCTCAATTTGTATCCCAATGACAGATGATGCAGAATTAACAGTTTCTCATTGCATCTTATGCTGTGTGACTGCCATGTGCAGTCCCCCCCCCCAAAAAAAGTTGGACTAAAAAAGTTCAACCAATCAATTCAAATATGCAGGGTAGGTGCATATCTCGCCTTGGCTCCACTCTTCAGTCAAACCCTGTTCTGCGCATGCACGCATGTACACGCATGTGCACACATTTTTTGCGGCTCCCAGTTTTTCCTTTTGTGAGGGAACCGGTTCCGAGTGGCTCTTTCACTGTTTCAGGTTGCTGACCCCTGGTGTAGACAGTGAGCTCACTTCTCATTTTCCCAACATCAACAGCCATGTTTGGGCTAGGAGAGAGTGACTGGCCCAAAGTCTCTCAGCTGGCTTTCATATTTAAGGTGGGATTAGAAATCACAGTCCAACAATTTCTAGTCCAGCACCTCATCCACAACACCAAAATGGTTCTCTCTTCATGTCATCTGTAGGGCTCATTATTCAAACGAAAAGACTACATACAACAGCCCTGATCCTTACTGTTTAGTAATTCACCTTCAGTTTGATTTCTTTGGATTATTTTCTTTTACAACGAATTATAAGCAAGTTCAAAAGTTGTACTGCCATTGCAACTCCAAAGGCCATAAATTTAACAGGGATATCTTGGAGCACTTCATTCTCTGATTATTTGTTATTTCCTTACTCAACACAAGATGGAGTAAAACTCTCAGGAGAAAAGAACAATCTAAGATTGCAAATATAGGCATGCTACATACAGTACTCTGGAGTTGTGAATGCCTTCTTTTCTCTTTTTATATTAAGACAATATTATCTTGAGTATTGTACAAAAAATCAAATTTCTGACTTTTAGCTTGATTCTCGTAATTTATGTTGACTGTAAGGAGAAAGTCAGAATGTGAACCAGGATTCAGCTTCATGATGAAAACCATGTGTTAATCATATAATATACTGAAAACAGAACATGTGCAAGGTCACTTCTCAGCAAGTACTAAGTACAATAACTTGAAGCAGAGTGTATGCTACAGATTAAGGCTTTTAATTGAAGAAGATGAAACTTCTAAACAGACAGAAACACTGGTGCCTTCTTTTTCACAAATCAACCATTAAAACTGAAAAAAACAAAACACAATCCCAATAGAGGTATTGCCAAATATAGAAGGGCATAGAACTCTTCTATTTCTGACCTTAATGTTGTAATACTTAAAGCAAATAAGCAAAGAATTCAAAGGACAGTTAAACACAAGAAGCTACAGAACTGAAATTTCCATCAATAAATCAAACGGTTATCGCATTTTTTCTTGTTTATCCCTTGAGCTATTGGGATGAGTTTTCTCCTTCCTACATTTTATTTCTAATTTTGATGCTGTTGCTTGTCAAGTTCCAAGCAGACAAAACCAACCCAGCTGGTAAATTGAACATTTGCCAGACACCAATAAGAAGTTCAACAGAGCTAAAAGTACCTGAAGCCTCACTGGACATAGAAGCTGCAAAGTAGAAGTCGAAGTAGAATTAATCTCCCTCCCTATCCTTGACTTTTTTTGAGTGCTGTGTACTGAGAACTTATGGTCAAGAATGCTCAGCAATTAAAAATAATAGTTCCTGGATAAATGTAACTGCTTGAGATAGAATAGGATCCTGCCTGTGTCTAATTCAAACATTTTCTGATTTGATATCATCGAACACTCCCTCCATATCCAATTTGAACTTGCCGGCCTGGACTGAGGGACTGGGATTTTAGATTTTAAATTTTAAATTTTAGAACGTGTTTTATTGTTTAGGGCTACTTGGTTTAATTTAATTTTTGTATATTATGTGTTGTATATAGTGTTTTAATTGCCCTGTACACTGCCCCAAGTCCTTCAGGAGAGGGGCGGTATATAAATCCAAATAATTAATAACTAACTAACTAACTAACTAACTAACTAACTAACTAACTAACTAACAGAAAGTACAAAGGCAGGAATTGGTTTTACTCCACTTAGAAAGCAACAAGCAAATGAATTGTGTGTCTGCTCTCATCTCCCTGACAAGTGGTATATGGGGAGCCAACAGGCATCCCCAAGGAGAGAGCAAATCCCTGAAGACTAGAATTAGGCAGAAGAACAACCAATTAACTTTTCCTGATACCATGCAGAGCCAAAGGGTCATGTATTGACATTTCAGGGAAACTAGTTACAAATGTGGAGATTCATGTATTTCTTGCATTTCTATATCACCCAATCCTCCTTTGGGCGACTTAATACAACACTGCATTACAACTGTATCTATTTCTTATGAATATTGTTGGGTTGTTAGGATTGCCAGGTTAGGGTTCACTTGGGCTTGAGTGTTAATAAAAATTTGTCAGTACTGCTCAGTATAAAAGCACATGACACAAAGCCAGTGGTGTTTTTGTTTTGCAAACCTGCCCTTTTAGCATTGCCCAAAGAGCTTAGATGTCTCAGTCAGTACAGAGCACGCAAGGAGCTCTGAAGATGGGGCAGGAGATCTTTGTGCCTTTGTGTAACCAGCTGTCCAGAGAGGGCTTTGCCCCCAGAGCCAAGGATCCTTATGCCTCAGCTAATGATATCTTCCCTTGGCTGAATGGCATTGAGCCACCATTCTAAGTGGAACTATATGACTGGGGATAGGTCAGGAAGTAAGTTTAATTGAATTGGCATGATTCTTTCTGTAGCTAAAGTAACCTCATGACATGCATGAGACATGGCACCTGAATGCTGCTTGCAGCTCCCTCTTCAACCTCAGCTTTCAGAATCCCTGGAGATTAAGGTTTGGTACAATCACATTTTAGTACAAGGATGGCCTATCCTTTTCCCTGTCTGCCTGCCTGCCTGCCTCTCGAAGTAAAGGCCATTTAAAGACAAGAAAAAGTAAAAGGAAACCCTATTACTATTATGTTCAATGGGATGTTCTCTCAGGTAAGCATAAATATATGTAGGTTTTCAAGCAAAATAGCCAGGTTTGTTTGCAAATGCTTGTAAAATGTGTTTATACTGTTCCAGCCCAAATGATTCTAAGCAGCTTACTGGGCTGGTTCCGCCCCAGGCGCCTTATGGACCCAGAACGGTTCCAGATAGCGCTTGGTTCTATACCCATCGCCCTCACTCACTGCCCAGTCGATGCCTTGGTGGATGTCTGGGAAAGGGCGGCCGCCAAGGCACTTGACTGTGTTGTACCCTTGCGACCCCTGACCCGGCGCAGATCCCGCTGGGCTCCATGGTTTTCTGCGGAGCTCCGGGAGATGAAGCATCGGAGATGGGGTCTAGAGAGCGGTTGGAGGTCCAGCCGATCCGAATCTGACCGATTGCAGCTAAGAGCCTTTATAAGGTCTCATCTTGCGGCGATGAGGATGGCGAAGGCTAATTACTTCGCTGCCCTCATCGCGTCTGCAGATAATCGCCCGGCCGCCCTGTTTAGGGTGACTCGCTCCCTTCTTAACCAGGAGGTGAGGGAGGATCCCTTACAGGGATGGGCCGAGGAGTTTAGTCATCATCTGACGGACAAAATCACTCAGATCCAGGCTGGCTTAGACTCTGACTGGGCGGAGTCTGACGTGGAGGAATCGGACAGTTTTGAGCATGTTATCTGGACTGAGTTCGATCCTGTTTCCCCTGATGATGTGGACAGGATCATGGGGAGGCTGAGCTCCACCACCTATTTGTTGGACCCGTGCCCCTCCTGGCTGGTTTATGAGGCCCGGGAGGAGACACGAGGCTGGTTCCAGGCAGTAATAACTGCTTCTTTGAAGGAGGGTGTCTTCCCCGCCGCCTTGAAGGAGGCGGTGGTGAGACCCCTCCTCAAAAAGCCTGTCCTGGACCCGGCTGTTTTAAATAACTATCGTCCAGTCTCCAACCTTCGCTTTTTGGCGAAGGTTGTTGAGAGTGTGGTGACGCATCAGCTTCCTCTGTTCCTGGAGGAAACTGATTATCTGGACCCATACTAATCGGGTTTCAGGCCTGGACACAGCACGGAGACAGCATTGGTCGCGCTGGTGAATGATCTCTGGCGGGCTCGGGACAGGGGTTGTTCCTCTGTCCTAGTCCTATTAGATCTCTCACCGGCTTTTGATACCATCGACCATGGTATCCTACTGCGACGTCTCAGGGAGTTGGGAGTGGGAGGCACCGTTTTACGGTGGTTCTCCTATCTCCTGGGCCGCTCGCAGTCGGTGTTGACGGGAGGGCAGAGATCTACCCCGAGGCCTCTCGTTTGTGGAGTCCCTCAGGGGTCAGTTCTCTCGCCCCTCCTATTGAACATCTATATGAAGCCACTGGGTGAGATCATTTGTGGTTTCAGGGTGGGGTATCATCAGTACGCTGATGATACCCAACTCTTTTTCTCCACCCTGAACCAACCCAGCGATGCCCTCGCTGTGATGTCCTGTTGCCTGGAGGTGGTCCGGGTCTGGATGGAGAGAAACAGGCTTCGTCTCAATCCTGCCAAGACTGAATGGCTGTGCATATCGGCATATCGGGTTAACCAGACTATTCCACCTTTAACGATGGGGGATGAGGTGTTACTCTCCGTTGATAGGGCTCGCAACTTGGACGTCCTCCTGGATTCACGGCTCAATTTTGAAGACCATATAGGAGCCGTGACCAGGGGGGCTTTTGCCCAGGTTCGCCTGGTGCGCCAGTTGCGACCCTACCTGGACCGAGATGCCCTACGCACAGTCACTTATGCGCTTGTGACCTCCCGTTTAGACTACTGCAACGCTCTCTACATGGGGCTGCCCTTGAGGACCACTCGAAGGCTTCAGCTGGTGCAGAATGCGGCCGCGCGAGTTGTGATGGGGGTTTCCCGATACTCCCATGTAACACCTCTACTCCGCGAGCTGCATTGGCTTCCAGTTGCCCTTCGGGTGAGATTCAAGGTGCTGGTGATGACCTATAAAGCCCTAAATAGCCTGGGTCCGGGATATCTGAGGGAACACCTGTTGCCAGCATCAAGTTCCCTTCGTCCAGTGCGCTCCCACAGGGAGGATCTTCTTAGGGTGCCGGCGGTAAAAGATTGCCGGCGGATAACACCCAGGGGGAGGGCCTTCTCTGTGGGTGCACCTGCCCTCTGAAACCAGCTGCCCGCGGAGCTTAGGACTGCCCCCGACCTTTGTTCATTTCGCCGGGACCTGAAGACCTGGCTTTTTGAGCTTTCCGGCCTAGGCTGAGAATTTTAATTGGGGTTTTTATTTTTTAGGGATTTGATTTAATCTTTTAAATTGTTTTTTAACTTTCGTATTGATTTTTGTTTTAAATACCCTGTAAACCGCCCTGAGTCCTTCAGGAAAGGGTGGTATATAAATCCAATAAAATAAATAAATAAATAACCTGCCCATAAAAATGTAGTTGCTTTTCATTTTAATATTCAAGATAATTGGATAAAACAAGGTCCAGAGCCATCCCATCTGTCTTTCACAACTGGGATCTCAGATTTCTCCTTTAATTCTCCAGAGCATGAAGATCCCTGAATTAACTTACAATATCTAACCCTCCTTTTGTTTCTTCCCCAAAGGGAGATACCTTTTCGTACTAGGAGCCTTCAGAGTCTCTTATATGTTTTTTAAGAGAAGTTCAGAGTTCTTCTTTAAAATTCACCTTAAACAGCACTTCCAAAGAAAAAATTGGACAAGCAATCCTAAACTATTAATTTATTTCTAAAGACTGGGATATAGAAAATCAGGCCTGCCTCCTTCAGCTCCCAATTCTCATTGTTCAGTTTTATTTGAGCTTTAACTGACTCCAGACTTTCACCTAAATTCAGCCCCCCACTTCAGTTTAAAGACAAGGCTTTTAGGCCACATCCTTTTACAGAAGATTGTATGATTGACTTCACAGAGAAAAAAGGGGGGCCTCAAAGCCTGTGCCATATGCAGTTCTTTGCTCACGTCAATGAACAGCCACAGGCCTTGTCCTCAAGCATCTGGCATCTTCCAAAAAAGGAGAAGGGCTGGGCTCCAGACACAAGCGTCAACTTTAGCATTTTCCACTTCGGAAGAGAGCTGCTTATTTGAGGCCTATCTTTTCTGCTTTGGAGGCAACAGCAGCTGACTGTCTGCACAGATTCTCCCCCATTGGCCCATGCTTTCATACTGTATCCATCCCAGGAAGAAAAGCTCAAAGCATATTGGTTTTCCTCAACATGGCAGTTTTCAGATGTGTTGGGATAGGTCTGTTGCTCCTGGAATTCCCAGATTTGTTATTCTAACACCTGTTCTGAATATACTCACTTTATGAGCTTTGCTGGATTCACACCTATCTACTAAGGGCAGGATGATGGTTTCATATGTTCCATATACCAAAGCAATGGTGATTTATTCAAGAAATCTTGATGAAATGAACCATGGCTTGGTGTGATGTGTACAGAGGATTTCTGTGGCTTGGGAAGCGAGCCTTGTTTGGCCAGATATTAGCACAACAAGGAACTGTACTCTCTAACCTTGTGGATCTGAACCTGCACTCAACTAACAGCTTGAGAAAGGATCAGTCAGAAATCCTACTGCTGTGTCTCTGGTCGCTCTAAAAGGCTTTCCCTGGAAATGTTCCAATTCATAGGCAACTGGCAGCTTAATCATTCCAAGAGAGCAAGTGAGGAGAACTTGGGCTAATTAAAGTCAATGTTAGTCTCTCAAGGGGCTGTGGTGGCCTTTTCAAGAGTGTTAAGTACAGCAAACTGCCTCACTTTTCCAGTTCACCTGGGGCTGGTAAATCAGGATGATTTGGGAAGGTGGGGTGGGGGGGAGACCTCAGGATCTTTTTCATGTGCTTGGCCAGTTTCCCTCTTTCAAATTATCCTCTTGAATGTAATTTTTGCTTCATTTGCCAAAGAAAAGGTACTGGATCTTCTGTTGGCCTGAAAGCTTTGGAACAGAATGTAAGGGTGGTCTGCATTACCTGAATGGATTAAATATACTCTGCCTATGCTCAGAGGAATTCTAAAGTTCTTCTCTCTTTCCATATGCCATAGGGAAAGCTTTGGTAAGTAAGTCTAACTCCATTTTGACCATGGCTTTGCATACACCACACTTGGGCCTAATCTGTTCAAGGAAGCTCCTCACACGGTGTCTTCCAAGACCAGGATTTCCTGTAAGGGCAGTGAGGAAAGATGAAGCAGCATCAGGCCATTGATGCATGCAGAGCCAAAGGGTCTGTGTCCCGCCAGGCCCTTAGCAGAACAATGAGAGACCAGATCTCCTGTGGATGGCAGGAGCTCCTGGAATTTGAAGTGAGGAAATGGTTGTATATGTGGCAGCAGCAAGAGAGGAAGTAGGAGTGGAGCTCCTGCAGGGTAAGAACATGCCTGTGGTTGGTCGATTTTGTTATCTCCATACTCTTGTTTCATGGGAAAGGCCCTGTGGGCAGCAGCTGCAACAAGAATGGAGTCTTGGTTTGCCAAATTTTAACTGTCTACCAGGTGGGGCAAAAGAGGAGTTGAGCCTAGAGAAACAGAATGAGGCTTCAGTCTTAGAAAAGAGCATTGTACACAGTGTCCCAGAATACTTTGCATCATCACAGCTCACCCTCAACACCCCTAGGATTAGGGAATAATAACTTCCAGGCAATATCAAAGTTCAATATCCTTATAATATTTTTGCATTCCAGAGTATTATAGACCAGAGAAACCAACAGGATAAAATTCATCATTAGGTAGCTCAAAGTAGAACATAGTATCGTTTGTGGATATTGATCCTTTGTATTTATGACAGAACCTGAGGCCTTCCCCCAAATTTGTCAAGCTACAACTCCTAGTACTGTTGGGAGTTGTAGTTCAGTCGCTTCTGAAAGGGCATAGGCTTGCCTATTTAATAAGCTTCTGTCTGACAGGTCTTATCAATGTGGGGAAGTTATTTCTGGGACAAAGAGATTGTCCTTTGAAGGGAAACGAGTAACAGTTAACAGTTTTACCAGCTGACTGCCAAATCTAATAAGCAACACAAAAGCAAGAAATCAAATTAACTATAATTGCAGAAGTGTTGCTTGAATGGAAGACGGAAAAGAGCAAGACAGCATTGACAGCAAGACAGCTACTGCTAAGCTTGTAAGCCGCCCTGAGTCTTCGGAGAAGGGCGGGATATAAATGGAATTAAAATTAAAAAAATAAAAATAAAAATTTATAACGTAAAAGGCTCTAACAGTGCCAAACTAAATATAGTGTATAACATCAAACAAAACACATTGTAATCAACAGAACCAAAGGTAGAAAGTGAGAAGGAGGGAAACGGGAAGGGAGAGAATTACATGCAAAGAAATAAATCTGAAAATGTGCTCAGGTCTCTACTTGTCCAAATGTTCATCTAAACCACTTGGGCAGACTTCAGTTGTCATGTTAACAAAGCAGTGAGTAATGTGAGAGTAAACAATTTTAAGTCTGAACCTTTTTTCTCCTTGACTATTTGAAGTATTGACATGAGGCCAGCAGTGCTGGGACTGGGAAACGTCCCTTGCAGAAACTCTGGTGCCTCAGTAGGTTCTCTTGCCATTTCTTCTATTGGAACCAAATCTAGTCACATGAAACCGGGGACAAACTTTGCCAGCCCCTGATAATATTATTCTGGTGGTTTGTGGTTCTTCTGAGTGTGTCAGCCTGCTATGAGACCAAGTAGGAAAATTCCTGACAATCAAGCAGTGAAACTGTAAGCCAGCTTTCCCAAGTAGCTGTTAGCAGACATGATAGATACAGGTAGTCCTTGCTTAATGACCAGTCCCTTAGTGACTATTAGAAGTTAAGATGGACCTCCCCAGAGCTGTTTACAAGCCAATTTTGAAGTTCCAGCGGCCGCGCACACATACTGCCCATGGTTATGTGATTGCATTTTGGATGGCAACTGTTTTGCATTTATGGCTGTTCACATGACCACAATTTTTGGTGGTTTTTTGCCAGTTTCCAACATTTATTTCCAATTTCTGGCAAAAAACATGCATTGGAGAAAATTGGTTTGCTTAATGACCACCACATTCTCTGAACAACCACTACATTCACTTAAAGGCTGCCAAAAAAAAGGTTGTAAAATTGAGCGTGGATACATGGTGACTCATTTAACAAAGGCCATGATTTACTACCCTAATTACAGGCTCAATTACAGTTGTAAGTTGAGGATTATCTGTAATAAAGGACAATGTAGGAGAGAGATGGGAGGAAAATAAAGTTGAAATAGTGCTAACCCAGTAATGCCATTGAAGAA
>NC_139513.1:169004123-169306623 GCF_947247035.1 Vipera ursinii | reverse complement strand
ATGTTACGATAAACGGTGTATTAGTGCTGCCAATGCAGGTAGCTCTTGACTTATGATTATAATTGGGACCCAAATTTTGGTTGCTAAGCAAGTTTATTGTAAATGAGTCATGCCTGATTTTTATTACCTTTTTTTGCCATGATTGTTAAGTGAATCTCTGCAGTTGTTAAGTGAATCATGCAGTTGTTAAACAAATATAGCTTCCCCCATTGACTTTGCTTGTCGGAAGCTAGCTGGGAAGATCACAAATGGTGATCACATGACCCCAGGGCAGTGCAACCATGGCAAATACATACAAGTTGCCAAGTGCCTGAATGCCAATCAAATGACCGTGGGGGATGCGGCTACAGTAATAAGCATCAGGACTGATCATACGTCTTTTTTTCAGTGTTCTTTAACTTTGAATGGTCTCTAAATGACTGGTTGTAAGTTGAGGACTACCTGTAATTTTAATATTACTGTATAAAGGGACCTATCACAGATAATGGGAGGATAATTGAAAAAAAATCCCTCTAGTCAAGCTTGGCTCCTTTAAAATTGTTAGTAATTTCAGGGACTATTTGTACTGTCTGTTAGAGACACCAAATATCTCAGGCTATTTTAACTGGTGGATTATTAAATTCTGGGTTTTGATTTGACAAATGGTCTAGGGAAGGAGTGTTATTCTGAGCAGCTTAGGGCAACTCCCTCAACCAAGTGCCCTCTGCACTTGTTGGACTTCAGCTCCAATTTCCAGCCAACGAAGCCAAGGGAATTCTAGAAATTTCAATGCCCACTTCTCTGAAAAAGTTGGTTAGCAGACAGTACAGAGCCTTTGTGCATGGAATATTAGGGAATACGTGCAAGATTGCCACATATATTTCCTAATAACATTCCATGTGAATTATGTAATTTGTATCAGTTGTGTCATTTGCACAGTGAAATCATGTCATATGTGATGTCAGCCCCCCACCTCCTGATCGACAGCTGTGATTCCACTGAAGTAATTCAATGCCTATATTTTTCTTCTTCTTTCTCATTCTATACATTTAGCATGGTTCAGAGTGGTTACTCTGTTTCATGCCTTGTGCATTTTTTAGGCTGGTTTAAAATGTAGTGAAGGATAGTAATCAATCTGTATTTAGTGATCCTTTATAGAAATATCTTCTTTGTTGCAAGATTCAACAAGATCTTCTCTGTGTTTGATTGCATCATATGCAATTTAATTACTGTTTAAACACTTAAAGTTAATGTCTTGGCTACCAAAATAAGAAAGAGATTGAAAATGGGGAGTGTGTGCGTGTGTGTGTGTATGTGTTTCTGCTTCACTAATTAGTGTCCATGGGACAGTTTTGATACCTTCCAAATCCAGCAATAGATCTGAATTTAACCATAGATAATAGATCAGCATTATCTGTCCCTTGTCTATTGATTGCCTTCTTTCGGTATTCATCAAATAATGGCAGATTTATTTGACACCCATCCTCCCATCACCACCATTAATTAATAGGGCAAACCTAAAGGGTCTTTTTAATATTCTTTGCAAATAGAGTACCTGGTCATTTAGATCTATTTTCCACATTTATATGTGGCACTTTTTTTTTTTACAACTTTGCCTACTTTATTAGGCAACAGTGATTAAGTTTGGAGCTCCTGCAAAGTGCAACAGTTTTCTGCTCTTCATTAAAGTGGTTTCATTAAAATAGGATTTCAAGTGAGCCTAAAATAAAAAATTGTTGCTTCTTGCTTCTGTAAGAAATCTACTAGCTACTCTTTTTCTAGCTATCCCAAGTCTTGTGATAGGGCGGTTTAGACATGTGATAAATAAATAAATAAGTAACATTTCATACAGAAGTTTGAAAAATGTCCAGATCTTTAAATACATATAATAGAGTTGTGCAAAGGCTGGAGCACTTTTTCGGAATCAACTTTCAAAGCCCGCAGAACCCTAGGAATTTTTTTTTTCATATGCCACATTTTTGCCACATATGTATATTTTTTTAGTGCTGTTAAAAAAGTCTCAACATGTAATTAGGTGTGTTTTTGAAAAGTAAGAATTCACCATTCTACCTCCACTACTTGTTCATCTCTTCCACTCAGGTCCTATTACAGGTAATCCTTGACTTACGATTGGTTAATTAGAGAGTGTTTGAAGTTACAGCAGACCAACCTGGGGGCTACTTATGGCCTCAATTTAAAGTTCCAGTAGTTGCCCCCCCTGGTCCCATGACTGGACTTCAGGTGCTCAGTAACCAGATTACAGTTACGGACATTTGCAGTATCCTGCAGTCACGTGACCGCATTTTATAACAGTTTTGCTGAAAATCAGCATTTCCAGTTTTTGGCAAAACCACACCCATAGTGAACCATTGTTTTGCTTAACGGCTGCAGTGTTCATTTAATGATTGCCATAAAAAAGGTTGTAATGGACAGGCTCCATAACGGTCATAAGTCAAGGACTACCTGTATAGAAGACAGTGTAGTGAGTCTGTTCTTTCTCTCCTCTTCCTGCTTGGGTTTGGATTCAAAGAATATATTTATTTTTAAATCTAGATGAGCTTTATCTCCATTGCTGGATCCAAATGGAGAATTGCCAAGGCTCAAATTTTCCTTGGAATTAATACTGATTCACAGTGGGAGAATGTGTTTCTCTGCCCTTGGTAGTCAGCAGCAGTTTGCAAAGATTACACTGGAAATAATCCTAGCTGCATTCATACATTGTGTCAGGGGTAGGCAACCTTAGCTCTTTTATGACTCGTGGACTTCAACTACCAGAATTCCTGAGCCAGCATGGCTGGCTCAAGAATTCTGGGAATTGAAGTCCATGAGTCATAAAAGAGCCAAAGTTGCCTACCCCTGGACTAACTCATATGGGGGTTAACTTGGCTTTGATTTAGTGCAATGGGTGAACGTAGCCCTTTGTATTTGTGGACTTTTGTTTATAGGTTTGAGTTTATATTAAAATGAATATACTATAGACCAAACTACTTTGCAAAATGTGTGAATTCATCTTGGTTGTAGTTTTTGCTGTAATGATACATTTGGACATGTAAGTAATCATTGGAAGTTGTGTTTGTCTGAACCAGTTTTGGAGGACTGATGCTCAGAAGCATTGTAGAGTAGGCAATATGAACATTATAGCTGAGGGGGTTAGATATTTGTAACCCATATGCTTAAAATAATGGAAAATTTGAGTCATCAAACAATGTGTAAACAGCTCTGAGATGTTATATAGACTTAGAAGCATTTTTCCTAGTTTTATTTTGGGCTTGGTTTCAGCGCTGAAGATACCCTGGGAGGGCTAAGCAGTTGAGCTGCATGTAGATTGCTGCCAGGGTCTTTTAGGGTCAAGCTGCATTCCTGCTCCTTTCAACAAACTGAGATCAACCTGGGACCAAACAGAAATTGCGTAGGGCTCAGTTACTCTCCCAAGCCCCAGCTAGTAGGTTGATTTCATTCATATATCAAGCCCTGTCATTTTCTGGCCTTTGCAGTTTTTTTCCATTGGCCTGGAGTACACAGCGACCATTCCATTTTGCGTCTAGACAGTAATGCTCAGTTCTTCTCTTGCAAATGGAGAGGTGGGCTTTCCAACTAATCGGGGAAGCAAAATACAGCTCACAACAAAAACTTTACCCCTCCGCCTCAGAAAGGGAGTGGCTGTAGAGTGCATAATCTTCCCCCAGTTTCCATGCTCAGCACTTACAGTTTAAGTTCGGGAAGGCGCATTTTTGTCTGGTTGCCCTCATGCGCCTACAGTTGCGTGGGGGGGAAAACGGAAGAATGAAGCAGGCTGCATATGGATACAGCTGGAAACAATTTCAGCACTTTTTCCAGACCGACAAGAATAGCTGCAGTTGTCTTTGGGCCTAGCCTGGCTTATGCTAATGTTTGTCAGCACCTGGATCCTGGAGAAAAACACTCAGGGGTGGGTCAATAAATACTCTTCCTTTGGGAGATCCTTTAAACAGCAAATATGGGGAAAATGCTGGTTTTAAATCTTGGTCTGCTTCCTGCCAGCTGATGGCTGTCCTCAGGGTGTCGTGTGTTTTTTGTTTAAAGTGGATATGCACTATACATGTCTGTGCTGCCGCGTATTGCTCCTTCCAGTGTTGTCACCTAATATGAAGGTAGCACATGGAGCTTATTTCGAAGTATCTATGCATCGGAGTGGGGAAATTGGCAATCTTTTCAGAGAAGGCACTTGCTTTGGTGGTAATGGCTATGGACCTTTTAAATCATCTTCCGGTTCCCAATTTAATTTTGCCTTTAGTGCTATCCAGAGTATGGAAAGACCACTTGCAACTATAAGTACCAGGTGAGTCTTCTACCAAAGTCTTTCTGGACTAGGAGGATGTATTGAAAAGACCTTCTCACACGTAGAGCTGCTCATCACAGGTTGGATTTCAAGTTTGTACAGGTAGTCCTCGACTTAACAATCACAACTGAGCCCAAAGTTTCTGTTGCTAAGCAAAACATTTGTTAAGTGAATTTTTGCCCCATTTTACAACCTTTCTTAGTTGTTAAGTGAATCACTACACTTGTTGAGTTAGAAAACCCGGTTGCTGGCTTCCCCATTGACTTTGCTCATCAGAAGGTTGCAAAAGGGACACAGCAATGGTCATAAATAGGAGTCAGTTGCCAGGTGTCCGAATTTTGATCAGGTGACCATGGGGATGTTGCAACGGCAGTAAGTGTGAAAAATGGTCATAACTCACTCTTTTTCAATGATGTTGTAACTGCATGGTCACTAAACAAACTGTGATAAGTTGATGGCTACCTGTATACTGTTTGCTAGTTGATGAAAGCCACTAAATGAAGGGTTCTAATCCTACCCAAAGGGACATGGTGGCTCAGTGGGTTAGGACGCTGAGCTTGTAGATCAGAAGGTTGGCAGTTTGGCGGGTCGAATCCCGAGTGCCGCGTAACAGAGTGAGCGCCTGTTACTCGTCCCAGCTTCTGCCAACCTAGCAGTTCGAAAGCACGTAAAAATGCAAGTAGAAAAATAGGGACCACTCCGGTGGTAAGGTAACAGTGTTCAGTGCGCCTTTGGCGTCTAGTCATGCCGGCTACATGACCACGGAGACGTCTTCGGACAAGCGCTGGCTCTTCGGCTTTGAAACGGAGATGAGCACCGGCCCCTAGAGTCGGAAACGACTAGCACGCATGTGCGGGGGAACCTTTACCTTTAATCCTACCCAGGGGAGAGCTTATCTTGCTTCTTTGGTCAACATTTTCTTCACACTTTCAGGTAGCATCCCCATAGAGGAGCTATAGGACTTCTTGAATAGCTCTGCAGAATCAGGAATTTCTGATAAGAAATCTGATAAGAAGGGCCTTCCTGTACGCAATGGGTACATTGATTTGTAAAGAGGGAGGGACAAAAGAAGTCTGTTAAAGTCTTTTTTTTTTTAAAAGTGACCAAAAAAAAAGAGACAGACCTTACTTCTGAATATACAAAAGAGATATTTTTAAGTTCTGAATGTTTCTTGGGAGAAAGAAAAAAAGATGAACAGAAATCAAGTTCTGGGACTTTATTTGAAGGGGTTAAAAATCAAAATTGTTCAGAGCATAGGGAAGGAATATATGGTTGGCCTATTCAGTCGAGGTTAACATTGATGATTAACTATATCTGGTATCCCTTACTCAACTTTTGTTGATAAGGAACAATGACACAGTTTTTGGATTTTGAGTTATGGGGCAAAGACAGCATATGTTGTATTAAGAGATGGTGATAAGCTAGTAATTTTTTTTTACATTTGCTGGGGTGGAGGGGGAAGCTACTTCTTTCCCTCCTTTTTTCTTTTCCTTTTTCTTCATTCTGTTTTTCTGCTTTATATTTTTTGTAGTCTCTATTAGTTTTTATTCTGTTTGAAATCTTTAGCAACATTACTTGGAAGAAAGATTTGGAAAGAGAGAGGGGTGGCAGACCTCACTTGCATCACTAATACTTGTAACAGGAGGGTCAGAAAGACCTTAGCACAGTGGCGTAGCATGGGGGGTGCAGGGGGGGCCGGCCGCACCGGGCGCAACATCGGGGGGGCGCGCTCGCACTCGCAGCTCTCTGCCCCTGCCTGGCTCACTCACTCTCTCTCACTGCAGTGCTGGCTGTGCGAATCCGATCCGAGCCTCTGGGTCGCTGCCCACTGTGGAGGGGGGGGTGCCAGGCGTGCGGTGCGGAGAGCGAGGGACTATCTGGGGGAGGGACAGTGCAGCGGCCGGGTGCTTGCCCCGGGTGCTGACAACCCACGCTACACCACTGCCTTAGCATCCCTCTTGCTCCGAGGTCCTAAATACGTGACACTCCAGAAGCCAGTGGTAATCAGCTCTTGCTGGTTTAAGTCCATAGTCCTCTGATTTTGGCATTTCATTATCAATTTCAATATTTAGGTTAGATATTTTCTTTGGTAGATTAACCAAGCTCAAATTTAGGAAGCATATTTGGACATAAGCCTTGTTGAAACTCTATGAGATTTACCTCCAAGTAAATATTGGTAAGGTTCATTTTTAAATTATTAACAACATTTAGGTAATGGAGCTGAATATGATGGCTGTGTCTTCCCTGGGTAAATTAAGATTTCATTTGTTGACAAGCTTATACTTCCTTATCATCTACAGAAATGCAACCAATATTTCTATGAAGTTTTTCATTAAGCAGATATTCATGAAATCGGTCATTAAATGCAAAAATTGTTTAAGCAGCTGGTTTGGAAGTGGACCATTTTATGCCCTGGAAAGGAAAGTAGAGCTGAGAGAACTAATCAGAAGGTTTCTCTTATTTGTTTGTGTAACTTAAGAGGTTTTTGTGGAACTGGTTGAGACAAAACGCAAACATACACTTTGATTTATTTTTGACAATGAAAGAGTGTATTTTTGTTTTGTTTTGTTTTAGTAAGCATTTGCAATGCAATCATTTCCTGGCTTCCTTTGAAGTTAACATTGGGTTTACACACAATGCAATTTTAGTGCTGTGCACAATTTTCTAGAACCAATGGGTGCAAAGGGATTTACCTCAGAATAAGAATGCAAGGGTTATGCTGTTAAGCCAGTCCACATATCAGTAGCTGGAACTACGGTTTGCATCCATGCAGACAATTCTTTATAGTTTAGCATTTGTTACTGGAGAGTGTCCAGTTCCTTTTCAGAGTTCAGGATTTTTTTTTAATTACTTGACTTAACGGCTAGGTTTGATCTACTCTTGTGCGATCCCCAGACATATAGAAAGTCACATCAGATCTGATATTTGGAGGACAGACTAGTAATTGGAATCTACTTTTGGAATCTCTCCTGATTTTCTACAATATTGGGTTTTATTGTGCTCACGACTCAAATGTCTTATTACTAAAGTACACAGATTCAAAATTCTCACACTTTCCTGGCCCTGTTTAGCTTGGGTTCGTATACAGAACTAAAATCTGTGATATACAGATTTTTATAATAATAGTGTGTAAATTTATAGAACTATAATGATGTCATTGCTAACATTGCATTGTAATTAGCGTTTGGACTTGAAGTGGGGTGTGTGTCCCTACTTGACCTTGAAATCCACCAGGTGAATTAGTCTCAATCATTTTTCTTAGCACAGTCTACTTCATAGGGTTGTTTTGTGTAAATAAAAGAAAGGTGATATCCCTCAGCCACAAAGACACCTGGAGCTCCTTAGAGGAAGGATGGAATATAAACTAAATCTCTTACACTCTATGACTTTACATGATAATACCAACTCAATATTTTAAATCATAAAACCTGGACAACCCATGGCCTTCAAATGTTGATCAGCTCACAGCAACTCAGAGCAACACGTATCAGCTATACATGCCATACTTGCTAGGAACTGTAATTGAACAATATTCAAAGTCTTATGTTTCCTGCACTTGATTCTCCTGTCACACATGTTTGCTGCTAACTGTAGTTATAAAATAGGAAGGCAGAATGATTCAGAAAGCAGTTTCTCTTCAATAAGAGATATTCACTTCAGTTGATTTCATAACATTGGCTATTGGGCAAAAGAATAAAGACTGAACTTTATGCAATGACCATCCATTTTCTATAAAAGAAAGTCCAGGAGTGAATATGGGATATCTCCTTAGTTATAACTAACAGAAACCTGATGCCATTCAGATGTATTTAAGATATAACTCTTATCAAGGCAGATAGATAGTAGACTAAATGTAGGAAAATAGCCTATAACCAGATGTGAAACATCTTATGTATTACTTTGCTGCATTTCTGTGTTTATTTCTTGAAACGTCCACATAATGTTCCAATATTAAGTACTTCTTTGGATTTATTCCAAACAATTTGCTGGATCCCACTCAAATTATTAAGCAAAGAATGTATTGTATTAAAACTGCTATACATTGTTCCTGCCTCCTTCAGCCTACCACTTTTTCCATGGTGTTTCTCCTGGATGTGTTAGTTATTGTGAGCATGTTTTCAGGTGTTTCCATTGTCTTTGTGTGCATCCTGGTCCAATTCAAGGTTCTGGTGGTCATCTTCAAAGGCCTACAAGGCTTGGGCCTGGTTATTTGATGGACTGTCTTTTCGTTGTCACATCTACATGACCCACCAGAGTAGGGAGGCAAGGAATGCTATGGATCTCCTCTCCTAAGGAGGTCCATCCAACAGGACCAAGAAGAAAGGCCTTCTCTGTACTAACTTCCTCCGTGTGGAACATCACTTCCACAGAGATTGGCCCCCGCTCTGACTATTTCGCAAGACCTTGAAGACTTGGTTTTGCCAAGGGGCCTGGGGAGCCCAGAGTAGGATGGAGCCCCTCAAATGGCTTATTTGATTGATTGATTGATTGATGTCACTGTGGAAGTGGGAGGTTATTGAATTTTGTTGTTTTTATGTTGGGATTTTATCCTTGTAAGCCACCTGGAGTCACTGAGAGTGAGTTGGTCAGCTATATAAATTTAATACATACATACATGCATATATACATAAATCAATCAATCTCCTTTTGTCAGTAGAATTTCAGAACCAGAAATGCTTTTCATTTGCTCCAGCCTCTGCTGAGTCCTCCTGTTGTGATTGTTTTTGTATTTTGTATCATAGGAAGAAACCTTCTTATGATAGTATAAATTTAGTGAACCAATCTCCTGCAACAGTGAAAGAAACAACTTACTTGTTGTAACAGGATCCTTGGGGTAGCAAAGTCAGATTGTTGTGAGAAAGAACTCATTCTAAAGATTAGTGGTCTGGAGAATTATCTAAGAGTTTTGTGGTTATTTTGCACACCCATTTCCCTTCTGCAGAATTAGTGTCATCATACTGACATTTAGCAATAGTTGTTTCTTAATGTTCTTTTTTTAAAATTCTGGACATACACAGGAATATTCTACTGAGAAAATGAAAAATAGAGCTTGCTGCAAAATGTGGATTGATAGTTTGAATTGTAGTTTCTGAAGAGACTGATGATTAAAATGGTAGACGTGGACAGGAAATCTCTGGGTGATATTCTCACTTGACTCTGAAAGAATATAACTGTTGTAGCCATTAACAGCCTGATGAAGAAGGATGAAGAAACTAAAACCTGTTCTTTTAGATTTATTTATTCAGGTCAGGAATTATAACCCATCTGCCTGCTCTTCTGCCTGCATTTTCCTCAATTTTGCAACCCTCTAAATTGATTAGGCTATAAACCCCCTTCATTTTACTTGTCCTGGATAGGCCAGTCTGCTTTAGAGGACCTAGTTGCAAGATCTTAAAAAATTGCTAGTTGTTTTTTCTTACTTCTGTATTATTGTACTATTCAGAGATAACATATTTATCTTTATATTTTTCATGTATCTCATTCAATTTTGCTGTATTTGTGTATATATGCAACATGTAAATAAAAGTGATTTTGAGGTAAATTACCTAATATGCCCTCAGTGGTTAGAAATGTCATCTTTGGGAGGACATTTCAGAAATTTGATACGAGTTGTTTAATTGTTCAAAAGTCATGATTGTGCCCAAGGCTGCTTTGAGGGAGGTGGTTCCTATCTATGCCCAATCATTGCTCTCCTTTTATTAGTTAAAAGTAGGAGGAATCTTGTTTGTTCAGAACACTTCTAACTTGTTTTTTCATTATTAAAAACTATTTTAGTTTGGTGTGGAACAGGTCATTTGAAATATAACTTACATTTATTTTCTCTATTCTGTTGGCTTTCACTTCATGACCGATGTACCTAGTTGAAACCATTATTTTGCCATAATTTTGTATGTATGCTTACGTATATCTTCTTAAATATTTCGGCTGAGATCAGTGAGAAAGGCCCATGATTTTCTCGATGTTTTCATTCTTGCCCTGTTAACTCTTCTTACATATATTTTGCAATTTGATCCTCATTCACTTTCTTTACTGTATATGATATATTTTGATTTCTCTTTAAATCATATAGATCATTCAGCTATATGATTATGCTACTTATTAGCTCATTGTTCACGTTGGACACTTTTGTATTCAATTTAAAATAATTCATAATCCATTTATTTTTTATTTTGGCTTGTTATCACACAAATTCCCCATTGCCACTGCATTCAGTTAACTTCTGTATTTCTCCTGAAACATCCAACTCTCATTTTCATATGGCAAAATAGCAGAAACATGCTTCTTTATACTGTAGATAAAGCAAATTTTGCTTCTTAAACATTAATTTCTCATATGGATCAGGCTATCTTTTCTACTGGTACTGTACATCTTAACATCTATTTCCCATGTTTTGTGAACATTCTATCAGTATACATCTATTTTAATTTATCATTATGTATAATGTGGCATTGTTCACTTCTTTTTTCTCTGTCAAACATAGCTACCATATTTTTTTATAATACAGTTTTTTAGATCCAATACTCTGTATTGCATCGTACAATCTGTTAGACATTCCTTGTAAATAATTCAGGTTCTCAACCAACCACAGAGCAAAAAAATGGGAAGAGAAGAAATGGAAGTTTGTGTGTCTTTGTGTGCATGTGTGCGTGTGCATATGATACAAAAGGAAATAATCTTTCTGGCCCTTCTGCTATTGGGTACAACCATTTTTGGTTGATTTCCCATCATAGCTGACAATCATCTTTTGAGAGTTTCCTTGACGGATTGGGGCCAGAGTCTAAAAGATTTTCTCACAACTTTAAGATAAGCATTTATCACTTTATAATGTTTGCAAATCAAGATGATATTTCAGACCTTGAAATGGGGTGAAGACTGTGGGGGTGGTAGTGCTGTGCTGTGGTGAAATGACAGCCTAGTCATGTTTGGCTGTTCATTAAGAGTGCCCAGTTGTGTGCACAATGAGTCTGTCCTTCCTGGGTGGTTTAGATGTATTTGATTTCAAACCAATTTATTGATACTTAGAAAAGGACTGACAAAGTTCCCTTGCACTATGATCTGGACTCATGGTTTGCTTGTGGTTTATTAAACAAGCTATGATTGGCTGCATTCATTCATACTAAGCCGTAGGTTTGCAAACTATACCATTGTTGCAAGCAGGGTTTAGACAACACTTGATCAAGAACAAAACCATATTAAGGCTTTGTGCAATGTGTAAACCTCCTGTTGTCATCATCATTAGCTACAATTAATAAATCATGGTGTTTAATCAGATGTTTAAAAACACTGGGTAAAACTCTTAAAATTTTAGGTAAAGGAAAGCCTCATACAAAATACTATTAAACTTAATGATATAATTCTTTATCTTATGTACAATTCTCTGAGAAGAAGCCACTCTAAACACAATCGAACTTAAATAAACATATTTAAGTACCAGTCATAGTTGTGTTCATGGATTGTTCGTTAATAGGAACAATCTCTCTTCCCACCTGTTTTACTTTAGGAGTGTCCTGGGAATAGGTTTTTGTGGGTTGCATGCATTTTCGTAGTCAACCCCATCAGGCCAGCTTTTCCTTTTGCCCAGGCTCCAACTCCCATGTTTGCATCCTGATTTATACCCTAGGTGTCTTTTTGGAATACAGTTTCCCAAACTGTGAGGTATATACGTCCCTTGGGGAGGTACAGGCAGAATCCAAGGGAGAGGTAAAGAACCTTTCAATTACCTTGTTAGAATAAATCCAACTTCCCTATAGTTTCAGTGTATTGTTTTCAATGCTCCTTTGTATTCTTCTTCATATTTGGATGTTTAGGGGAGGTGTATATATTAAGATTACACTAAAAGGAGGGGTGGTGGCAGAAAATTTAGGAATCCTTGACTTAGAATCACAAGTGACATGACCAAATGGAAACACCAGGACCAAAGCTGGGACACCAGTCAGCTGTGTTTGCAGGACAATTACCCTTGGTTACTTAACCATGGTTAACCCATCACCTGGGTTAATGAATGATTAACCCAACACACTGAACAACAAACTACTCAAGGGGGCTAATTTCACATAGGTCATTGAGCTTCAAATCAGCCTGCCATGTTTTGGAAACCTAGCCAACCTTTGTTTTGGAAAGAACATACCACTGGACCGTAAACTTTATGCAGTTTTTGCATTCACCCCTTTCATGCCATAGTAAGGACAACAACCCTCCCAAGTGTTGCAGCATTGGACAAGTTGGCTGGAATGGCTATTGTTTCACAATATTTAGAGGGCACCGGTTCTCCGCAGTTGCAGTTTTGTACCTCCCACAACCTGAAAGAACTGAGGAATCCAGTCACAGTTATTATTCCCAGCAGTGGTAGGACCCATTGGCTCATCCCACCAGAATAGAAAGCTCTTGTTCTGTTTTCTGTGGGAATATATCTCCAAGGGAAGGATGCGGTTAAAGATCAAGGCACACCAATCAGACATCTCCATTTGCATTTTTGCCCCACCCAGCCTCAGAGCTTTTCCCAGGTGGCACAGTTAACCCTTGGATTCCCAGGTCCCACAGGCAGGTGTGCCTCTCTAAACCTGGGACTATTCCATTAGCATTGATGGGAGTTCTCTTCCAGACATCTAGAAGTGGGAGGGATTGATTGGATTACTGTGGAGTGGGATGAAAGTTAAAGGTCTCATTTACCTGACACCTCTGCTTTAGGTAGTAATATGAAGATATAAGTGTGCCTTAGGAATGCATTAAGGAATTTTGCCTTCCCCATTCCCTCAGGATTTCTCTTATGTTAAATGTATAGTGTGGTGCAGTTTAGAAACCTAACTGTCCTTCCCAATAATATTACACTGCAGAGGTCTGTTGCTATCCTCAGTTTTAGGGGGTCAGCAATCTGTGGCTTTTGTACAATTTGCCTGGCAGACGTACACTACATGTTTTGTTTTTGTAATTTTCAGAGTTGGGTAAAAGATTTTAACTCTTGACTTCAGCTTGTAATGTAAATAAAAGACCTAAGATGCATACTGCTGGGTGGGGCGGTGGTGGGAACAGTGCAGTCTTTTATGTTAATTAGGCTCATATGGCGCCTGCTTATTCAGATTTGCCAGTCTCACATTTCTGCATGCTAAATAGAGGCTAAAATCTCACCATTTTCAGGCTTTTGGTCAGACTGCCTGAACTGAACTCCCAACATCAGTTTTTTCAGATTACTGCCCTCCAATCAAATTTTGGACTGCAACTTTCATCATGAGTTTGATTTCCACCACTTCTGCCTAAATTATCCTATAGAAACCACTCACTCACTTATTATAGGAGTTAGTGCCCAGGGATAGAGGAATCAAAAGTTGGAATTAAGATTGCCGGAAGAAATATCAACAACCTAAGATATGCAGATGATACCGCTCTAATGGCAGAAAGTGAAGAAGAACTAAAGAGCCTCTTGTTGCGGGTGAAGAAGGAGAATGCAAAACTTGGGTTGAAACTTAACATTAAGAAAACCAAGATCATGGCATCCGGCCCTCTCAATTCCTGGCAAATAGATGGGGAAGAAATGGAGGTAGTGACAGATTTTATTTTCCTGGGCTCCAAGATCACTGCAGATGGGGACTGTAGCCAAGAAATTAAAAGACGCTTGCTCCTGGGGAGGAAAGCAATGGCAAATCTAGACAGCACACTAAAAAGCAGAGACATCATCCTATCAACAAAAGTGCGTATAGTCAAGGCTATGGTCTTCCCAGTTGCAATGTATGGCAGTGAAAGTTGGACCATAAAAAAGGCTGAGAGCCAAAGAATTGAGGCCTTTGAACTATGGTGCTGGAGAAGACTCCTGCGAGTCCCTTGGACTGCAAGGCGATCAAACCGGTCAGTCCTAGAGGAGATCAACCCTGACTGCTCTTTAGAAGGCCAGATCCTGAAGCTGAAACTCAAATCCTTTGGCCACCTAATGAGAAGGAAGGACTCACTGGAGAAGAGCCTAATGCTGGGAAAGGTTGAGGGCAAGAGAAGAAGGGGACGACAGAGAATGAGGTGGCTGGATGGAGTCACTGAAGCAGTAGGCGTGAGCTTAAATGGACTCCAGAAGATGGTAGAGGACAGGAAGGCCTGGAGGAACCTTGTCCATAGGGTCACGATGAGTCGGACATGACTTCGCCGCTAACAATATGCTGGAAACTGTTCATTGAACTTAAGGGCTACAGAGTATAATGGTCAAATGAACAAGTATTTTTGCCTCTAGGACAGCACTGTTAATTGATATTGCAGGTATTGTGTGAGACAGCAATGTCCAGTGATGCTGAAGTGGTTAGCAGCAAAACAATACAGACAAACAGACACAGACAGAGACAAAACAAAGCCCTCTTCCAAAAACTTTGACAAATATAAAACAACTGGAAACAACTGGAATAAATTGGCTGTTTCAGAAGTCTAATTGCAGAGATCCCAAAGATCAAAAAGCGTGGGGTGGAGGTGTAGCATGTGCGTGTATTGTATCCCCAACCTATCCAGAGAGCACCAGGTTGAGAAAAGTGGAAGAGACTGGAATCTTTGAGAAATCCAAGAGGAGAAAAAGAAGAAATGGCTTATGTGCTTTCCTCCTATGAGTTTTAGTGCTTTTTTTCTTACCCGAGTGTGTAATATTTATTAGGGGAGGAGGACTGATTGAGCAGTTTGTGCACCACCCAGTATGTGAGTACGTGCCATGTTTCTTGGCAGTAACATGCAGATGTGTGTGAAAATGCTTAGGGAAGCAGCCTGCCAATTCATGCTTAAAGGTGTGGATGGGAGAGGGAACAGGCTAACATCCTTCCTCACCTACCCTCTGTCAGGACAGACTCTCCTCCAGGCATGGGGTTGGAATCGCTGTATGTTTCTTGGCGTGCTTTTTCATTGGAGTGGCAGAACTATTTTGGCAGTGCCCCTTCCCCCCATTCCACACCCTTTCTGCAGCTGGGAGTAGAATATTTGTATTCTTAGTACTATCTAATTCCAGGCCCTCCCCCCCACCCCGCAGTATTATTGAGTGCTGCTTCTTGAAGTCTTCTCATGTCCTCAGGTATCCTGCTGAACCCATTTCATTGCTCTTGCTGCTGCTGGCGGTTTACTACGTTACCCACATCTGTGTGCAAACACCCGACTGACTGCGAAGATGGAACTGCAAAAACTGGGAAACGAGGTTGGCACTGAAAGATTCAATGGTACCATACCTGACAGTGACAAAGCAGCTGTCCTGGAGGACGGGTGAGTCTTGGGGAATGGCAGAGAAATTGGTTGGGAATACACCCTCTATGGCGTAGCGGTTAAGATGTTAGACTGGGACCAGGAGACCCAGATCAAGTTCCCACTTGACTGTGAACCTGACTGACTGACTTCAGACCAATCACATTGTCTCAGCCCTGCCTACCTCACACTCAGAAGGATAAAATAAGTGGGAGACTCTGTATGTATACCACACTGAGCTCCCATTAAAAAGGTGAGATATTAATGCAATAAATCAACGTACAGGTAGTCCTTTCTTTTTTCTATTTAAATATTTTATTGGATTTATAGGGTTAAGGATAAGAGGTAGTCCTTTCTTGACTGTGGTGATTTAGCCTGGCAATTCCATTGTTAAGTGATGGGGTCATAAAGTGCCACACGTCACTTTGCCAACCTACAATGGCAATTGTGGCATTCCCAGGTGTTGTGAATCCAACATGGTTGCAGTATCCCGTGGTCAGTGGATCACCATTTGTGACATCTGCTTGGCTTCCCCTTTGACTTTGCTTTTCAGAAATCAGCAGTGAAGCTCACAATTAACCATGGGATGCTGTGACATAATTGTGAGCTGGCTGCCAAGTCCCCAAACTGTGATCACATGACCGTGGAGACACTGCAACAGTCACAATAATGAGGACCTCAATCAGTGCCATCATAACTAGTTGCTGAACAAGCAGTGGTTTAATCAAAATGAAAATGAACCGAATTCACAACTTTGCAAGTTTTGCGAACTGAAGCATGCATTTATGTTCCTGCAGTATCTCCACTTTGCAGAAGAAGGCCACCGCTTAGAAATACAGCACACAATGCAAAGATTATTGCAAGGGGAGATGAGCAGCTTACAAGTGAAAGGATAACAACAAGAAACAACATAAAATATTAATTACGATTAATAAACCAAATACTTGTGGAATTTATATTAGGAAAATGTGTATATGAATTGTGGATTTTGGGAGAAATTTGCATATTAATTGTATATATATAGTTTTGGGCAGCCTTCAAAACAAATATAAGTAAGTATAGAAATGGAGCAGAAAAAAAAATTAAGGCTTGGGAAAATGGTGAAGAGAGTGAAATCGACAATTTATATATTCTTAGTTTGGAAGTTATGAAGAAGAGAAGGTTGGGCATGCAGAATTGGGCAACATGGGAGAAAGGTGAAAATTAACTGAGGCAGGCAGAATCGAAGCCAGAAAAGCAGGAATTCAGGTTAGGCAAAGAGACATCAGAGTAATTCCCCCACATGTGGAAAAATATTCCTGTAACATAAAGAGCCCTGGAGGTAATACAGAAAAATACAGATTGAGAAGCAACTCCTTCTACTGGTAAAACTAAAACGCAGATCATCAAGTCTCACCTCCAAAGTGTTAGAAACGACTCTGCCAGCAACAAACAAACAACTTTCGTTAGTTGCATGTTCTGTCAATCTTCCAATTCAGGATCCCCCCCCCCCCATTTTTTATTTTCAATAAAACTACTCAAAACTGTTTCAGTTCCCACCTGGTGGTGAAGATGTGTCATAGAAATACTGTGAAAAGTCATTGGCTTAATTTATTTTTTATTTTTTTTTTATTTTAATTCCATTTATATCCTGCCCTTCTCCGAAGACTCAGGGCGGCTTACAAGCTTAGCAGTAGCCTTCATTCTATGTATATGCCTGCTTATTAGGGCTTTCACACACACCCCAAGCGGCATTATTACAAAGTCAGCTTAATTGCACCCAACAATCTGGGGCACTCTCACAGGTTCTTTGCACTGGCTTCAGGGAGCACCATTTTGCATAATCGACAGGCGCTTTCAGTTAGCAAGGGTACTAGATTTTCCAGTTGCTTCTTTGGTCCAGGAATTAATGGCAGATATACATGTGAATAACTATTTTTCATGCTCCAGATTGGCCACTGGACCACTAAATGGCAAGTGTAAGTAACCATACAGAGTCTGATCTCAGGTTTGATATATAGACACATCATTAAAAAAACACCAGCAAAACCAGAACACAGGACCAGAAACAAAAAGACCAGAACACATCTCAAGCACCCAACACCCAGCTATGCAGGTATTAATACCAGATAAACAATCAAGGAGAAAATAATACCCTAATTAAGGGACTATCAAGAAGAAAACCACATTCCTACCAAGGCTGACACGGAAAGCTACTTTACATAAACAGGGAGTCAACTAACTGATGATGTTACTTAGTTGGGTAATGAAATATCTGCAAGCAAACGACCAAGCTCAGAGAACACCCAAGGATGCCACAGTTCAATCCTGAGCTGCGCATTGTATAATCTCTTACGTTGGAAATGTATGCAACTGTGGGACTTGGTGATAAAGCATAGCTGACGTCTGTTTAGGGATAGATCGATAAACCAGCTATGATGTCTAAACAGAGCCTCCAGTTTGAGAAGAAGCAGGTCTGCTCTATGGAAGTTAGTAGTAGAATTGCATAGACCAGTGGTCTTCAAACGTGGCCCTTTTATGACTTGTGGACTTCAACTCCCAGAATTCCTCAGCTAGGCACGCTGGCTGAGGAATTCTGGGAGTTGAAGTCCACAAGTCATAAAAGGGCCACGTTTGAAGACCCCTGGCATAGACCTTTTAGCTCATCTATTGAGAATTCTTTGAGAGGCAGAGCAGAGAGTAAAAGCTCATTGTATCAGCCTCACTGTATCAGCCTTGGCTGATACCAGAACATACTGGAGGCTTCATTGAATAGCTCATATTCTATCCTCTCTGTACATGAAACCATTTTGGCGAAAAATGGATGTGCTGCAAGTCCACTCCCTCAGCAGCCTTCTATGGTATTTTAAAATCTGCTTTTAACCATGCTGGGGGATATCAGAGGCTATATAGAGGGCTTGAGTAGAGGTTTGCTTGTATGAATGGCAGTTCAGTTTAGGCTCCAAACTTTGACTGCCCATAATGTAAGTTAGAATGATTGACAGTGTTGGTTTCTTTTCCCGTCACACACACACACACACACACACACACCCATCCATCTAGCCTGTTCATTAAGCAACAGTAAGAAAGCCTTATGCCACTAAGAGGTTTCAGATTACTAAGCTTTCTATCTCATGCCATTGGCTGTTTATTAGGGATTTGGGGAATTAGTCCAGCAGATCTGTAGGGCACCAGATTGGGGAAGGTGGTCTAGCTGTTCCCAATTCAAGATAATTGTTACAACCTGACATAGTAATTATCTCCAAATATTTGAAGCAAAGTCAAGGCTTAGTAACAATTTAATTCATTAATATTAGTGCACTGGCTTTATTGTATGGTTACATCAGAATTTGGCAAGAGAATCAAAATTGCCATATATATACATATATATATATATATATATATATATATATATATATATATATATATATATATATATATATATATATATATATATATATATATATATATATATATATATATATATATATATATTTAAATTAACCCACTGATTTTTATTAGAACAACCAAACAATATATAAATCACATTAATAGTTCAATACTTAGGCTAAGTCAGGGGTCGGCAACCTCGGCTCTTTTATGACTCGTGGACTTCAACTCCCAGAATTCTGGGAGTTGAAGTCCACGAGTCATAAAAGAGCCGAGGTTGCCGACCCCTGGGCTAAGTGCAATAACACATGATGGTTCCATCTACTTTGTTTTCTCTCTTTTCATTCCTTTCCATCTTCTCTAAAGATTCGGATACTTGAATTAGAACAGAGCACGACCTGTATAATATTTAGCTTGAGCCATTGATTTATGATGATAAACAGATGCAGTTCTGGTATAGGACTCCACTGACCTTTTCTGCTTCTTCCATTTCAGGTATGAGGAAGAGGAACGTATTTCAGCAGAACAAGATGGCTTCTTGCCTAATGCTGCCAGCAAGAAATTCAGCCAATTCACTGATGTAGGTGATAATGTCTGTCAGTCATATTTTCAACTCAGCTGTGTCCACAGGGAGTCCAGAACTGTGATGGAAGACTTACTGTTTTATATGTACTAATAAAGGAGAATAATTGTAGCTCAGGGTTGACATGAGGGGTCCTTGGTGCTCTTTGAGTTTGGTTGTTTTCTTGTAGACATCTCATTACCCGAACCAGGTTACATTATCATTGCTAGTCAAGCACTGTGCTAGTACTCAGCAAGCACCAAGGACCCATCTTTTATATGTGCAATATATTGCACTTACATACTGTACAAAAGGGCAGAACTTGCAGTGGGATGTCATGACATTACTTCCATCATGGAAGCAACCAGCTTCTGTTGATTCCCATTCCTCTACTGATCCTTGAAAGTAAAATTCAAATGTCTCAGCTATTTCTTAATGCAGTTTGTAAATGTCTACCAATCCAGCAAGACCTAATGGAACAGGATTGAAGTATTTTCCTTGTACAAGTGTCACTTATTTATTTATTTTTATATGGGGGGAAAACGTCATTGCACAACTCTTGCATTGAGACATAAGATATGGTTCCAAGAATATCTCAGACTTCAATTGGACATTGCCCATGCTGTGTCATGTTTCTTCTTGTTAGCATGAATATTATATCATGTAGATTTTTAGAAGTATTACCTCATTATATTTTATTATCTATTAATATCATATTTATAATTTCCAACAAGGCTTAACCAGCCCCACCTTATAGCCTTCTGTTATCTCCTTGTCTATTTTCATTTGACTGTCATTGCTTCCTTCTGTTCACCCTGAATCATCTCTTCTTCTGAGAACAATTTTATGTTGTGTCTTAGAAGTTTTTATTCTGCTACGTTCCCAGGCTTGAGTTAAATACAAATATATGGAATAAGGTACAGATCTGTAAGAATCAGACTGGTAACAGTGTTGGCCACTATATAATGGTAACTTTATAGGGACACTCATGCAGGCCAGGTGTTCTGACATTTCAATTTTCTTTTCTGGATGACCCTTGCTATTTAATGGTTGGTATCATTTTTGCACTTCACCCTCATTTATTATACTTATATTAGGATTAGTGCTTTGTTTTCCACATGGCCCAAAGGCTTTTTTCCACCCCATTTCTGAAATTTGGTTTTTGTTTCTTTTCTTAAATCTTGGCTGCAGTTTGAGGGAAAGACTTCGTTTGGGATGTCAGTCTTTAATCTGAGCAACGCCATCATGGGGAGTGGCATCCTAGGCCTGGCCTATGCCATGAGGAATACGGGAATCATCCTCTTTGTGTGAGTGTAACTCCCACAGTATGGTACCCAGGAAAAAAAAATCGCAATCCAAGGGGGAGGAAGCAAGTAGAAATTCAGCCACAGTTTCCACCTGTGGGTCTTCTGCTGAATGGATTATAAGAACTAATTCCCAAGCAGGGATTGGATAGAACTTGTGAATTCAAGTAGGGTTGGGCTAGAACTCACAGTCCAGATGAGGACTGGAAAGAGTTCTCTTTGTCTCCATAGAAGAGGCATTTCAGAGTTGGTCCATTTCTGTGAAAGAAGCATTGGGCTGACATTCATTTTTGTCCTTCCAGGATCCTTTTGATCTGCATTGCTTTGCTTTCCTCCTATTCCATTCATCTGCTGCTGAAGTGTGCTGGAGTTGTTGGTAAGTCACAGTTCAGGAGACTCCATAATATTTGTTACTGGCCACAGTGTAAGACACTGAACTTAGCCATACCACACATTGAAGGTAGAAATGGAATTAATAGAATGCAGGGGTGCATTCTGAAGGGATTTCAGAATGGTGTTCAGAAGCTTTTACTGTTCTTAGAACCCATGCCTTCTATCAGTTTGCATCATGAAAAGTCTTGTTCTTCAAGGACTGTGGCCTAACAAGAATTAGTGCAGGCTATAGATGCCTTGAAATGTGATTTTGAAATTGATCAGTGAGCCATGCAGGAAGCTGGTCTGGCAGCTTGTGGCTGAAGAGCACAGTTTGTCCTTAGGTTCTCATTATTACCAAGGAGCTGCATGCTTTTTAAACTCAGTATGTTGAGGAATATGTTAATTCCTACCAGAACTGGATTGATGAGCTTGACTGCTAGTGTGAAAGGAGCATAATTTGAACAGTGGTTAAGATGAATGGACTAGTAGTGTTATCACCCTAGAATTACAAACCAACCTATCTGAACCCCTTTTCTCTTTCTCTCTCCTATTTAGGAATTAGAGCATATGAACAGTTGGGATTGAAGGCCTTTGGCCATGGGGGCAAAGTGGTGGCTGCTGTCATAATCTCAATACACAACATCGGAGGTAAGGCTTTCCCACTTCCCTGTTGGGTCAGAAAAGGAAAACTAAGTGGTGTATATTTGCATACATTTGCTTCTGATTGTGTGTGTGTGTGTGTGTGTGTGTGTGTGTGTGTGTAGTTCAAGGAAGAAGGCTGAGTAAAGGATTCTGGGGGATTGTGATCTTGACTTCTACAAACGGAGATTTGTGACCAATATCCAGTGTTCAGCATGAGGATAAGGGTGGGCAATCAAATGCCATCTCACAGTTTTCATTCTTCCTCAAAAAGGAAATTCAGGAGATCCTGACAGCTTTCTCTTTTCACAGCTATGTCCAGTTACTTGTTCATTGTTAAATCTGAACTTCCACTTGTGATCCAAACCTTCTTAGGGCTGACAGCAAACAATGGGTAAGCAAAACTCCCCACTCTTCTTCCTCCTAACCTCATTCTGTTTGAAATAACACAGGACAGATGAACATGCAGCAGTTCCTCAGTGAAAGGGAGAGAGGGAGAAAAAGAAAGAAAGAAAGAAAGAAAGAAAGAAAGAAAGAGAAAGAAGAAAGAAAGAAAGAAAGAAAGAAAGAAAGCTGAATTATATCATTCTCCCCATATCTGACACTCTGTTGGAGTATAATTCACATCATCTCAAGTCAACATGGATAGTGCTGGTGGAAGTTGTAATCCATATTAGGGGAGGTTAAATTAAATGCCTCCAAAAATAATGTCAAAGAAACCTACAGGTAGTATCTATTGTTTTGGTATTTTCCAGGGTTAAGTGGTTAATTAGGCATTGCTGCTACCCTTGGGCATTCTTCAGCCATAGCATGCTAAGTTTAGGGTGATTCCCAGTTGAAAGATTTCTGGATTTTGACAATGTCCACTACAGTTTTAATTATACATTGACTGGGTTCACCAAACATGCTTAACCTCTTCACTGAGTTGATAAATTTATTGTGTTTGCAATATATGCATTGAACACAAACTCTCTAAATAGGTTGAATTCGCACAGTATGTTAAAGCACCAGAAAATGTAAACAAGATTAATTCTAATCAAGCCTAGCATATTGGATGAATGGATCTACTATCTGATCCAGTTAAGTAAGTTTTGTGACCTCCAGGTAAAACCCAACCAGATCCATGATTATTTCAGGACTTGAACCCTTAGTGACCTTCCCTTATGGAGCCAGTTTATGGCCATTGTGATCTGAAATGAAATTAGAGATGGTATGTATGTGAGGACCATGCCTCTCCCTCTTCCTCTTTCACTCTGCTGCAGGCCCTTTTTTCAGAGCTGCTCTAAGGGGTTTCTGAGTAGTTTTATGGAAGGAAGCAGCTGGTCTTATTGGCTAATTTTTCCTTCTATATAAATGGATCTTCTGGGGCTTGCTGCCTTATTCACATTCCTCCCCTGATCAAGAGAATTTGGGACCAAGCCACAATGCTCTGCTGCTTGGAGGACTTAACCCCCATTCTCAGAAACAAGATGGGGGAAGAAGATACAGAGATTATTCTCTTGTGAATCATAAACTCTCCCCTGAGTTTCCATTTAGGGGTGGAAAAGAATTTCACCACAAATTCTGTTGAAATGCTACTGGATGTCGCCTTGGGGCATATGTTAGGATTGAAATCCACTAATATTTCTCTTTCTTCCTTACAAGATCACAACCATGTCTGAAAGAACTATGTTGTTGAAAGTTAAAAGGAACAAGGGGCAACTGGATTTAAAGGAAAATTACATTGTGGGAATGTCCTTTTAAAAAGCTTGTATCTAAGGCCATTTATGTGTTGAAAGACAAAAGAAGTGGTTTTTTTTGTTATTTTAAAAAGGTTACTAAACAATCAGTGTTCATGTGTAAAGTTGGGAAGATGTTTAAAAGCATTCCTACCTTACAAGATGTTATAAAAGTAAAAAGTTATGACATTTTGTGTGTGTACTAATTTAAACTGTAGAAAAAGTTGTTGAACTGGAATATTGCCATACTACCACAGACAATAAAGTGGACAGAATTTCTAGAGTATATTTATACATGTCAAAATACAAGTATGTGTGATGCTATCTCACATTTTTTAGCTCTAAATCAGATAAATGTGGAAGTGAAGCCACATTTCATCTTTACCTTTGTGTTTTTTTTTTAAAAAAATCCTTGTTTTTCATATGGACTGGGCTAAAGATGGAAGAGAAAAAGATCTGTAAAGTAGCCTTCAAATTTATTTATTTATTTAAATTTTATTGATTTTCCAATTTTACATTTAAATACTTGAAAAGCAATGTGGCACCTGAGTTGGTCAATAATTTAATAACATACAATTATCTTTAGTACAAATCTCAGACTATTACATTAAATGTTTCCTCTCTTTTCCCCTTAGTATGTACTGTTTCATATTTAAATTAAATTAATACAATTCTTATTATATCAATTAAATAAAAAATAACTTTCTTACATTTATCAATAGTTTTTAGTTTTTATATATATCTTAATTATTTTAACTTTCAATCGTTTTAGACAATCAATGACCTAGTGATTTTTTCCCAATCTTAATTTTCGATTAATATTTAAAATTAACGTATAATATTTATCATTTCCAAATTTTAAATGACCCCAATTCCCTTTATCACAATTCATCGGAAGATCAAATGTTCAGGATACACATCTTATCTATTTGAGTTCTTACCATCTATAATATTCTTATTTTCTAATAGTTTCCAAATATCTTAAATTTGGTAACCAAAATTTCTCTTATTTCAACGTTTAATACTTCCTCTCTTTTCTCTCTGTATCTACTATCTCATATTTAAACTAATAGTTTTTATTATTACCACTAAGTAAAAACATATTTATTACATTCATCAATAAGTTTTTGGCTTATATATATCTTAATCACCTTTATATGACCTTTATAAGGAAATCAATATTCAAATTTAACTGTTAATATTTATACTTCTAAGTTTTAAATGACCAAAGTTTTCTTTATCTCAACTCGTAACAATATCTTATATTCAAAGTACACATCTGTTTGAGTATATGCTATTTTAATTCTCATAGGTATGTTGAAACCCCAATTTTCTTCAGTCTTATTCTAGCTTTCTTTCTTTGCCAAATTGTCTTCCATGTCTGTGCTTTTGAGTCATCAAACAAGTCTCCTTGTGTTGTTATATATATTGTTTGACATTGAAAAAACCATCTGGTCACCATTTTTTTGAGAGGACGCATAAGTCGTCTCTCTATTTTTCAATCTCGATGTAGTTGTCCTGAAGTGTTTATCTTCTCTTCAGTCTGTTCTTCTTGATCCTCAGATTCCTTCTGATTTATATAGGAAGTCTATCCTTTTTCCATATTGTCAATTTCTTTTATGGATTTTCTATTGTCTGTCTGTGTTGAGCAGTTAGATCTTCTGTCATGATGTTTAATTGTTCTACTTTTTCTGTTGTATTCTGTATAATTGATTTTTTAGTTGTAGTTAAAGTTTGAGTTTGCATATCTGGGGTGACTTCTTGTTCTTTTCTGTAACTTCTTATTTCATCATCAGCTGTAAGGAGAGTTTGATGAATTGCTTTCAACATAGAAAGAATCTGCTCCTGGTCTTTATCCATGGGAAAAATTTGTTTCTGATCTTCTTCCATAGTGGTATGTTAGGCTAAAAACTTAACAATCAAGGAAAAAAAATTTCACTGAGTAGGGAACACAGCTGGGCTTTTCACAGCTGATGTTTCAAGGTTATATGAGTCTTATCTATTTGTCTGGGCTGTTAGCCAACTTTCTTTTAAGCAATAACAAGTTGAGGTTTCAGGTTTAGCCACATGTCGCCCCTACCATTTAAAATTTTTCTTTAAGTCCCAAAGTTATTATCTTTTCAGTTTTGCTTCTTTTTTATAAATAAAAACCCAGATCTTCAGTAAAAATAGAAAGTAGAAAATAGAAAATCTTTTAGTCCACAAACTTCAAGAAATAAAATTCCATTTGGGATCCAGTTATTCTTTCAACATTTTAAACTGCCCTGGATAGTCAGTTGCCGCTGTTTCTAGGGGAGGGGGTAAAATTTCCATTCCCTCTCCACGGGGAAAAGTACTTTAGGCAGCTTATGCAGGTAAAAGAGTAATTAGGATTTAAGAAAGGTAGATCTCACTCAGTCTTATCCGTGCTGCTTTAAAATTGCCTGATGGTAAATGTGACTTTAGCTGTCTGCAGCCTAGTGATGAGCCATATTACAATGCCCGGTCTTTCGTCCGCCAGTTTGGAGCGCTGCCCTGGATCAAGCGGAAGGGCTGCCACCCTCCCGCAATCTAACGGGGATCCCTTCCTTGCTGATTGCCCCTACAGGTCAACTTTTGACCCTTTCCAGGGTCCCCTAGCAAAGCAAAACTGGACACGGAAGATGGTGCTCGTCTTCCAGATGACCATGGCGGCTGCGTCGGCAAATTGGAAGCCAGTAGCTTTCAAATTTAAATTAGGTTATGTCAATACCATTGCACTCCAATTCTTTGCATGTTAATCTGCTTTAATTGATCTAATAAAAGTTTGTGATTAAAAGTTCCATTACAAATAACAGATTATTTCTTTATTACAAGCAGAATATCACAATCTTCATGTTAGGATATTATAATGGATTCAGGGCAGTGAACAGTTGTAGCATTTGAAAATTTCTCAAATGTCTTATCTTTAATAATGTATCAAACATGTATGTGCATGTTTATAGAATAAAGCAGCGGTCTCCAGCCTTTCCCGCTTTGCGGATGGGCGGGGGCCAGAGGGGATGGTTCCACGTGAGTGACCAGTGAGCGTGTACGTGCGCAGAGCTCCATGCAAATGGAGCTTCGTGCATGCTCGCCTGCCGTTCCTGTGGCCCAGTTCTGAACAGGCTATGGCCCAATAATAACGGGCCCCGGCCCTGGGGTTGGGGACTCCTGGAGTAAAGAGAGGGTGGTAAGGTTGGAAGAAAGTGTGAGGAAGAAATCTGCCTACCTAGAGGAACAGAGAAGAGTATGTTTCCTTGTAATAAAATACTTACCAGATTGGTTGGCCAACTCTGCAAGCAACAAAAAAGAAAAGAAATGGCGTAGTGCAGGAGAAGTCTCAAGTCACTTTGGTTATTGACTGCCCACTTATTTAAATACTGTCATGCTTATGAATGGCTTCTGAATTTCTGGTCCATCCCATGAGGGCTAACTGTAAACAGATAGAAATTGTGTTGATCAGTAGAGAAGTGTTACTTCTACTCCAGCAGTTCCTCCCAAAGCCTTTCCTAATCTTGGCGCCCTGCAAATGCATGGATCTCAGCTGTAAAAAAAATTTTTTAGCGACAGCTGCATTGGCTGGAGAATTTCGGGATTTGAAATTTATGTACCTGAAGATTATTCAAGTTGGGAAAAATGGTCTTTTGGTGCCTTTTATATCCTCTTGTAGAGCCAATTTGGTGTAGTGGTTAAGGCAACAGGGTAGAAACCCAGAGACTGTGAATTCTAGTCCTGCCTTAGGCACAAAGCTAGCTGGGTGACTTTGGACTAGTCACTTTCTCTCAGCCTTAAGAAGGAGACAATAGCAAACACTTCTGAACAACCTTGCCAAGAAAACTACAGGTCTGAGAATCTGACACAACTGGATGAGAGAAAAGAAAAATGCTCCCTTATCAGTCCAACCTCTATCCTTGATTTCTCTGGGTGACTGTCAAATGTTGTCAGTGACCTACTGGGGCTGACACCTATGTCTGGCCTCTAACGGGGACACAGTGCTTTTCCATGTACAAAGTGCAGTATCTGTAGAGTTCTTTTGAGTTTTGTTTTTTTTTAAAATAGGGCTAGTTATATTTGCTAACTAAAGTAAATACAGATTTAAATTTGGGAAAGAAATATCCAGATGCAAAAGTGTATTATGTTCTATGCTTTTCAGTCTATATGAAAAAATGATTTTTTTTAAAGATAAAAGAATGAAAAAAAGATAACACCTGCCAAGAGTCTGCCTGTCTGTAAACACCCAGGAGCTAGCGCTCTCTCTCTCTCTCTCTCTCTTTCTCTCTCTCTCTCCCTCCCTCCCTCCCTCCCTCCCTCCCTCCCTCCCTCCCTCCTATTGTTCACTCTCTCTGGGTGTGAGACAGCAAAAGAGAGTGAAATAAATTTAGTGTTCATGGATTAATCCAACTGTGGTGCTTTATTTTCAGCGAATGGTACATGAATGGGCAAATTTTAATAGTTGTCGTCAGCGTTAGTGTCATCCTGCCATTGGCTCTGATGAAACATTTAGGTAAGTGACAGAAAGTGTTTGTTCTGTGTTCTGCTTGTGTGTGCTTGGATAAATATTGCCTGAACGTGTGTGTACTTTTTTGCGTCACCGCTGGTCTTCTCCCTTAGAGTTCAAGGCAAGATTGTGTCATTTCAGTCTGTGAGTGGAGGCACATACATCAGTGTTACTCCCATCTGGAGGGAATCAGCATTGCTTCCTATGAGGATCTTATACGGACATTGATCTTGTAACCTATTGTTGCAGAGAATTATTTGGGGCACAGAAGAATATTAGCAGAAAAGCAATGTTCCATAGTTCCCCCCCCCATTATGTGCATTGCCAAATTCAATTGCATTGATTTTCCAAATTGGAGTTTTGATTGAATTTAAACTGCAAGCTCAAATCTGATACATCTAAATTCATTCAATTAATCTGGGCTGATGGAAGATTTTCACCTGTGCATGCTTGCATTTTTATCATCAGTTTAACTAAATTAATACAATCATAGAATATAAGGGTTGAAAAAGCTCTGGGGAGAGCCTCTAATTCAAGCTCTCATTAAATGTAGTAATCCAATACTACGGCATTGAATTGGTCCAGTTTGAATGTAGTTGATCACCCTCTGTAGTGAACTTAACATTCAAAATCAAATCAACGATTCCATACTAAATCAACAATTATACATTTTTTGTAATAAATAAATGTAAATTGAACGAAGCCCAATTTGAACACCAATATGTCAATTTGATAAATATATACTTTAAAAAAGTGTGTTTTTTCTGGTTGCTCTGTTATTTTTGTTTTCTACAATTGGAATTGTGGCTCAGTGGGTTAGGACGCTGAGCTTGTCGATCAGAAGGTCGGCAGTTTGGTGGGTCGAATCCCGAGTGCTGCGTAACAGAGTGAGCACCTGTTATTCGTCCCAGCTTCTGCCAACCTAGCAGTTTGAAAGCACATAAAAATGCAAGTAGAAAAATAGGGACCACTACGGTGGGAAGGTAACAGCATTCCATGTGCCTTTGGCGTCTAGTCATGCCAGCCACATGACCACGGAGACGTCCTCGGACAAGCGCTGGCTCTTTGGCTTTGAAACGGAGATGAGCACCGGCCCCTAGAGTGGGAAACGACTAGCATGCATGCGCGGGGGAACCTTTACCTTTACCTAATTGTTAAATGTCCTCCAAGGCTGAACCCACTGCCCTCTTTCTCCCAAATTTTTTTAAATTGTTTTTAACTTTTGTATTTTTTATTTTAATCACCCTGTAAACCGCCCTGAGTCCTTCGGGAAAGGACGGTATATAAATGTAATAAAATAAATAAATAAATAAATAAATAAATAAATTTTCCATCATAGCATAGATGTTGAATTTGAGAAGGCCATTGCATCAGTTTAGAACTAAGGAAGCTGTCTGAGTTATATTATTTTAAGAGCAGTTATATCTAATTAGCGAGGGCTTCCTTTCCCATATTTAGCTTTCTTTGCTGTAAAATCTTTTGAGAGGCTTTTTATCAAGATGCTGTATATAAGATTGATGCACTTCCTTTGCTCCCTTCCTTCTTTTTACAGGTTACCTTGGTTATACCAGTGGACTTTCGCTCACCTGCATGTGTTTCTTTCTCATCTCGGTGAGTTACCTAATTCCCAGAAACTCTGGCTTCTCCCAGGAAGAAAAGGTGTCAGATTTAGATAGGAAATATGTGTCACAATCCTACAGACATGTCAAACACAAGGCCCGGGGGCCGGATCCGGCCCACGAAGTGGTTTCATGCGGCCCACGAAGCCATCCTGGAAACAGTGAGGGAACGGCCCCCACTGCCTTGGCCCTGGCCCAGAGACCCTCCTTCTGCCAGAGACCCTCAGATCTGTCCCACTCCTGCCCAGGCCCCCATAGGCACCCTTGATGCGAACGATGTAGAGCTGGCCACGCCCACCCAGCAGGCCATACGCACTCTAGCCACGCCCACCCAGTAGGCCACGCCCACCCTGGCCATACCCACCCGGCCCCCTGAGGGCAACCGCAGTGCTGATGCGGCCCTCAATGAAATTGAGTTTGACACCCCTGCGTATGGTTGCTGCTTTTTTTGCTGCTTTATGTCCCATTCACCCCTTCCTGATGCTCACCATCCATTTTCCATTCCTACCACAAAGGTAATTTACAAGAAATTCCAGATCCCCTGTCCCCTCAATAATACTGTGGGAATCAATAGCACCACGGAGTCCGGTGATGATATCTGTAGTGCCGAAGTCTTTCCTCTCAATTCTCAGGTTAGTATGATGGTATTGGAATCTAGTGACATTGAACACATTAAGAGTAATGGTAGAGCAGGGAGATACGATTTGGCTATGGACTATATGACTCCTACCATATTCTAATCACACAGTACGTTTTGTGCCAGAAGGAGTGCTGGAAGCTCAATCTCTATGGACTTAGTCCAGCATCTTAACCTCTGTAGAACATTTCTCTCCCCCCCCCCATTTATTTTATTGAAGTACATCTAGTACTAAAGTCACTGGGATGGGGGAGCAATAGGATTCCCAGATTATTCCTAGTGATCATACCTAGAATTACAGATTTTCTTTGAGAAGGGGGACAATATTCTGCAAGTAGATTATTTGGGGATGGAGATGGGATACAATCTGAGTGTATATGTAAAAAAATTGAGTATACATCCTTGTGGAAAAAAGACGCCCATTTAATAACCTGAATGTTGAAAATAACTTATCGGATGCAGAATTTATACATTATAAAACTTAATATTTAAATTGTAAAGATGTATTTGGTATACAGGGCTGAATAAATACTTGGACTAGATGAATTTCCTCAAAATCCTCTAATACCCTGGAAAAAATTAACTGATCTTTTAACTGAACATTAATGTAAATATCATTTAGCAGCATCCTGGAATAAAGATGGGATAGCTCTTTCTCAGTTTAAAGATTATGTAGATCTATTTATATCTTAACTGTAAACATCAGAAATAAGCTTCATAATTGCAAGGATGGTATCAAGCTATTTAAATAATGTGGAGTGTACATCCTTAGAAATGACTACTCGTCTTCTTTCATGCACACAAAAATTCATTAGTAACTTTTCGAGAAGCTTTTTGGGCTGTACCCAGATTTTTCAGGGGTGCCTGTAGCTTTGAGGTCTCAGGCTGTGTACCTGTGTAATAAATCAGTAAGCAACTGTGAAGGTGATAGAGGTAGCAAAAACAAATGTTAGGATAGAATGCTAGTTCCTATTTTTCCCCTGTAAAAATATATACTGTAATGTAATGTATTTATAATACAATGAAAATTATAATATACATTTACAAAAAACTAACCTGGCTTTCTAATTTTACTAATAAGAGTTTTAGTAAAATAGTCTTACTGCTGTTCTCTGTAATCTGCTCACAACAACTTCAATACATATATGAGAAAGAGAGCAATCTAGAAATTCTGAACTTCAGACCTGGTTAGAGCAAAAATTGACTCCCCTCCACCCCTCTTTTGTTTTCTAGACAGCATATGCAATCCCCATATTGGCATTTGCCTTTGTTTGCCATCCAGAAGTGCTTCCTATTTACACCGAGCTGCGCAGGTAAGAAAACTTGACAGCATCAATGGAAAAGTCCTGAATTTTCTGAAAGAATATATGGAATGGAAACCAACAGAAGGACAATGTGCAAAATAATTTGAACTTTGTGGAGAGAAAAAAAACGCTAAAAAAATGATTCACTTAGTCATGTCCCCAATGAAAATGGGAACAGCAGTGCTGGATAGGGAAGAATCAGCACAGTTAGTGGCACTATACACAGGGGCACATCATTCCTAGTTCTCCAGTGTTATACCTTCCAGATTTGTGAGCTACCATGTCTGTTATTGTACCACTTTACAATGCCTTGGTAAGGCCACACCTGGAATACTGCATCCAGTTTTGGTAACCACGATGTAAAAAAGATGTTGAGACTCTAGAAAGGGTACAGAGAAAAGCAACAAAAATGATTGGGGGACTGGAGGCTAAAACATGTAGGGAACGGTTGCTGGAATTGGGTATGTGTAGTTTAACAAAGAGAAGGGTGAGGGGTGACATGATAGCAGTGTTCCAGTATCTCAGGGGCTGCCACAAAGAAGAGGGAGTCCAGCTATTCTCCAAAGCACCTGAAAGCAGGACAAGAAGCAACGGATGGAAACTAGTCAAGGAGAGAAGCAACCTAGAACTAAGGAGAAACTTCCTGACAGTTAGAACAATTAACCAGTGGAACAACCTGCCTCCAGAAGTGGTGAATGCTGCAACACTGGAAGTTTTTAAGAAGAGACTGGACAGCCATTTGTCTGAAATGGTATAGGGCAGACATGTCAAACACAAGGCCCGGGGGCTGGATCCGGCCCGCGAAGTGGTTTCATGTGGCCCGCGAAGCCATCCTGGAAACAGTGAGGGAAGAGTCCCCTCTGCCTTGGCCCTGGCCCAGAGACCCTCCTTCTGCCAGAGACCCTCAGATCTGTCCCACTCCTGCCCAGGCCCCCATAGGCACCCTTGATGCGAACGATGTAGAGCTGGCCACGCCCACCCAGTAGGCCATACGCACTCTAGCCACACCCACCCAGTAGGCCATGCCCACCCTGGCCACACCCACCCGGCCCCTTGAGGGCAACTGCAATGCTGATGCGGCCCTCAATGAAATTGAGTTTGACACCCCTGGTATAGGGTTTCCTGCCTGAGTAGGGGGTTGGACTAGATGACCTCAAAGGTCCCCTCCTCCTCCTCCTCCTCATTATTATTATTATTATTATTATTATTATTATTATTATTATTATTATTATTATTATTATTCCTAGTCAGTTCTGTTAGGGATTATGGGAATGATTGGTACAGTAGATGTGAGGGTAATACTTTGGAAAAGGCTCAAATGAAATACTTTTCTTTGGGACTTTTTCAATTACATGGGGGAGGGGGGTGAAAAAGAAAGATAAAATGGAAGAAATATAGGAGAGCAAAAACCACCTTCTGAAGCTTGGGAAGTTACTGGGGGGCTAGGACTTTCGCACCCAGAGTTTGAAATCATCATAGCACGCCCCCCCTATCTGTTTCAATCATTTGATGGGTGGTCATGTCTTGGAGGAGGAAGTATCATGATTCTCTGAGAAAGATAGTTCCGATCCCTGACTGATTGTGCTCAGAGACTAGCATTTGACCAAAGAAAAGAACATTTGTCGGGATGTGAAGTTTTTGTATAACATCTACCAAAAAGTCTCTTACACTAAAAAATAAAAATAAAAGTACAGTGGTCTTTGTCAGGTAAGCATCAGCCTCATGTGTAGTTTGTTGCTGAGTGATGCAGCAGGACCTGAAAAACGAAGAGTTGTGGCCAGATGGACCAGGCTCAAGATTGCGTAATGCAGATCAGAAACAGGCGAGCACAGCATGCGCTGGTGATAGAAAGGGTAATAAAATGCCGGCTATTCCCCCTGTTCTTTCAGGGTAAATGTACATAACCTTAGTGCTATCAGTCCAAAGACAGTTCATTTTTCCTGCTTTTTGGATGTTTTTTTATAAATGGGGGAGGGGGGGGGAGAAAACATGGCAAAGCCTAGATGGGTAGTAGCTATTGAACCCTGTCATTTGGACCTTCCTTTCCTCCCTGGCTGAATTCTGAGATCAAGCAGGGGGATGGTTAATGGGACTGTGGATTGTGCATCATGTTCACTGAAACAGTGATGTGAAGGGCAATTCTAGAAGGCAGTTTGAACAGCCAGACATCACAGTGGGGAGAAGATGAAGGAGCTGCTTACAAGACGCTGAAGATGCATTGTTTCCTAGAGAAAATAAAGCCTCTGTCGAACTACCTCTTGATTTTGAAACAGTAATCCGGATTTCTGAATATGGATATAGTGCCAGGTTGAATGCAGGTTCCGAGGTTGTGGAATGGAGTAAAAACAGGTAGCATGGCCCTTTAGGTTCCCACAAGGCCTCTCTTTGGAAGGAGGCCCTCGTGAGACTCAGTAGGTTTCAGCAGCAAGGATAAGAAGGCCAAACTCCTGATTTGGATTACCAACTCACTCATCCACTTTGTGGAGACCTAATTAAATTTTAATGAGGTCTAAAATTTTGTGTCTCGCTTAGGGCTTCAAAGCGTCGCATGCAGAATGTAGCCAACGTCTCCGTCCTGGCCATGTTTTCCATGTATCTGCTGACAGCTATCTTTGGTTACCTCACCTTTTATGGTAAGGGACGGTTCCTCTCAGGAGGTACTATTGGGGGCGCCACTTAATTCTCTTTCATACACAGGAAAGGAAGAATTTCTCTCTCTGCCTCACCTCCATGGCTACAAGAGGTATGATGCTTACTTTGATCCTTTGTTACGCGTTGTCTTTGTTTGTAGTCCTTCCTTTTATACATGCGGACGACAGACTGGAAATAATAGAGGCAAAGCATAAGCATAAAGCAATAATATATAGCTAATATCTCCTTTGATTAAAACATATAATAAAACAGAGAGGATTTCCTAATTTTTCCATGGAAATCGAAGGAAGGAAAAATTTGCTATCTATATGCTTCACCATTAAGAAGCAAAAATGTCATAAATAGATCTCCTCCCCTCACCAGCGATGGGAGATATTTCTTAGCTGGCTTCACAGAGCTCTTTCTCATCCCACTTGAGAGAAGAAATGAATTCTCATTTGCATTGGTTGAATCAGGTATTTCAGAACAGCTATGTCTAATGCCGAGGTCTCCTACCTTGGCAACTTTAAGACTTGTGGACTTCAACTCCCAGAGCTGGCTGGGGAATTCTTGGGAGTTGAAGTCCACAAATCTTAAAGTTGTCAAGGTTGGAGACCCCTGGTCTAATGGACTACACTTCCCTTCTCCAATAGGAACATATTTGGAAAGGAGAGGAACATTTCAGAAGTCTATTTTCAGAAGTAACACCTCTGTAAATGCTTCTTTTTATATTGGGTGTGCAAAATGTTTTCACATGTTATGCTTCCTCTATTGGCATCTTCTTTTTCTGTGGAAAAGCTGAAATAAAAGGAGTACATATGCCACAGGTTTTTTTTTTAACATGCAGGCAATAGGATAAAAATACCCTGTAGGAATGTGTACATATCATAACTGTCAGATCCAATGGCAACGTGACCTGCTTCCAGCCTGTTTGCAAGACATTTCTTGTTCTGTTTGTTTTTCCCATGCAGTTCCATCTTTGGACTAAAGGCATCACAGAGGCTGAATTTCTTTCTTGAGGATGTTTCTAGTTGGAACCTTTCCTCATTTTACTAATGAAAAATATATAGTCCTTTTAAAGGAGGACAAGAAAGTTACTGCAGCTCACTCACATCTATACAGTATCTCACAGACTGCGGTGAGACGTTCATGAGCATTTAGTGAAGTGTCTGGTGTCTGTAATTCTCCAACTAAAAATACACACTTCTGAACCTTGTGTAACAAGAGCAGTAGTTGTGTTTTTAAAGCTTGTATCAAGAAAACTTACATTTAAAACTCTTTGTCTCTTAATATAGCAAATTCACATGTTTAAAATTTGGATTTTAAACACATTTTAAGCATAAATGAAGAACAAGTATGGGGAAGCCCATATACAACTACCATTAAAGGTAAAGGTTCCCCCGCACATGCGTGCTAGTCATTTCCAACTCTAGTAGCTTCCAACTACCATATATTAAGGCAATTGCAATTCTAAACCATTTATACATTTTATCAATATGTCTTTTTAATACAGTGGAACCCCTGAAATGGGCCAGGCTTGCATTGATTTGCAGAGGGTAGCAACTATATGATCTTGGTAAGAAGTAAAAGATCAGAGAAAGGCAGAATATACAAGAGCTACAGTGGAAGTTGTATTTGTCTGCAACTCCCATAATTCCGGAGCCTTGTCTGGAAGTGCTAGTGTTTGAAAATATTCCTTTAAATACCAGAGTTATATATAAAAAATTACAGGAGAAAGTCCTGGGAGTTTTGTTCTTTCCCCCCCCCCCAATTTTTTTTTTACAGCAGAAGAGGAGTGGCCTTTTAGTGGTCAAGGGTCAGAAGTAATATTGAGGCTGGGGCAGAGGGCCACAAAGGGGTTGAGGTTTCATCTCGTATGTCGGCAAGATTCGGTTTGGGGAGTTTCTTCCCTTGCTTATTTGTTCAGCTGTCATTACATACTTCAGGGTTTGCATGAGAATTTTATTCTGTTTCTCATCTCAAAAGAATGGGGGAATGTGCTATCAGCTTTCAGTAGCCTGACCCAAAGGGGATTCCATAGACACCCCTCCCAAAGAAATTAAGGGAACACCGGTTGCTCTGAGGCCAGAAGTTTTCCACTCCTATTCTGTAGCCTCCTTCTTTCTGATATATAAGCGTCCCCCTTCTGTTTTTTCCCAGGGAATGTTGAAGCAGAGATGTTGCATACCTACATCAAAGTTGACCCTCTAGACAAGCTAATCCTTAGTGTGCGATTGGCTGTACTCCTAGCTGTGACGCTCACTGTGCCAGTGGTTCTGTTCCCGGTAAGATCTCTCTCTGCCATTGTAACTTATAGTAGTTTTACCGCCACTACTTCTTAATCCTAGGCCAGGGAGCTCTGTGTGATCTCTCTCTCTCTTTTCTGCTCTTCATCCTTCCCAATGTCAGATTTGGAGTTGGCAAGTTTAAACCCTTAGTAATGAGAATAGGTATTTGGTCTGTACCTTTACGTTAAATTTTACTGGGCCTAAATTTGTGGGACACAAGACTTATAAATATTCTTACCATGTTTTCTCCTGCTTTCATTTCCCAATCTTATTTCTGTGTTGTAAGCTCATTGTAATTAAGGACCTTTCCTCTTACTCTTTGTCATGAGACGTAAATAGCCAAAAGGCTGATGATAAAAGCAAACAACCATTGTAGTTTATCAGAAGGAGGCAAGCAGCTTCATGTAGATTATTTTCGTAATGATAGCTCTGAAAAATAGGCTAACTTGTTACCTGCAATAAGAAATGTGAATGGAGAAGAAGTAATGAAACTTTACCAGTTCAAAGTAATTATTTATTTATTTATTAATGGGACTTATATCCCGCCCTATCTCCCGAAGGACTCAGGGCGGCTAACAACAATAGCATATAACAGAAATTAAGTTAAAATTAAAATTAAAGTCATCTGTGCAATAAATTAAAATTAAAAATTAAAAATAAATTAAAAATTGTAAAGAATAATTAAAATGCCTGTCAGTCCAGGTCAACCAGGTGGAAAAGGAGTGTTTTGAGGCCGCGGCGAAAGGACCGGAGATCTTGGGCCATCCAAAGCTCAGGGGGGAGCTGATTCCATAGGACTGGCGCTCCCACAGAGAAGGCCCTTCCCCTTATGCTTCCTCTGAAGTGCCATAAGTTTAGGAAAGGGGTTGAAAGGGTTTTCAGATAACAAACCACACCACCAACTAGTGGTGATTTGTGGTCCAGCCTAGAAAATCGATAGTGATAGTTCTTGCTTAGTGACTGCCTCATACAACAACGGTTTGCAGTTACAACAGAATGAAAAAGTAACTTTGTGATCAAACCTCACTTTTATGACCTTCTCAGGTGAGTAAAACAAAGGAAAGCTAAAGTAAAATCATAAGCATAGTTGCAGTTTCATTTAGTGACCACTTTGTTTAATGATTTTCCCATCCCAATTATGGTCACAAAATGAGGACTACCTGTAATTGAGTAAATTATGATTCAATTAATTATGGGTAAAGAATGTTGTGTGAACTGAATAGTATGCTTCATTCTCCATCTAGACAATTGCTTATATGCCCTGAGGTAAAGCAGGTATCTCTGTACTTAAATATCTCTGCTAAAGTCATCCTGTACTCCTAGATTCGCAGAGCCATCCAGCAGTTGCTGTTCCCCAAGAAGGATTTCAGTTGGATCCGTCATGTCATCATTGCCTTCTGCCTGCTTTTCATTGTCAACCTCCTTGTCATTTTTGTCCCAAACATCAAGGATATTTTTGGAGTCATTGGTAAGCAGGAGGCACTTTTCTACCTATATGAGATTGAACTGTAGCAGAGAATTTAGTGTCAATGCTGTGTTGGGTTTTTTTCATGGGCTGAAGGAACAGAATTATCAATAACCCAGTTCTAGGAACATGTTGCCTCTTCATTCTTCACTAGCAGGATACATGTAGTAGTTGAGTTCACACATTGCATTAATTTGAACTATGGTTTGTTTAAAAGAATATGTCGGAAAGCTTGCATACATTGAATATAGACATTTTTGCCTAGCGTTAAATGACAGTGAAGACAATAATGAGGCAAAACAGAAAAGTTTATGACAAGAGTTGTAAACAACACGGTTGGTTCATATTATACTCTTTCTTGCTACAATATCTCAGTTTCAAATTTTGCTTCCCCCATCTCAGAAATTTTGCCCCATTTCAGGATTTTGAAAGCTTGTTTGCTAAGATAAATACAGATCTGGAACATGGAGGGTAGAAAGAAGCTGGTAAGGTGATGTTGAGTAGAAAAACAGGTCGCAGGAAATGAGTTCAGGATTACTCCCATGCCTCTTCCTCTTCTCAGCCCGTTCCCTAGAGCAGGGGTAGGCAACCTTGGCTCAGCTGACTCCGGAATTCTGGGAGTTGAAGTCCGTGAGTCATAAAAGAGCCGAGGTTCCCTACCCCTGCCCTAGAGACTTCTTTTCTTTATAGTCGTGCACAGTAAATAAATTGCTGAAAAATGGACTTACCACTTGGAGTAGATGTGCAGAATTCAGAAACAGGGAAACAAGCATTGCCATCTGCAGATTAATACATGTTCAGCACTACGGCTACATGAGATGCCTGATTTTGGCAATTTTGTCCCCATGTCCAAAACAAAAAGTGACCAAATAGGTAAGTGGATCTGAAGACTTAGTGCCACTGCCTTGGAAGGCATCTTGGCTCCTCTCAGCTTGTCCTCCCAATATAGAAAACGGGGTTATGGAGTTGACAGCCTTTGGCTTTAGAGGAGATTCAGCTTTTAAAAACAACTGTGGGCTGGAGAAATCTGTCTCGTTTCATTTTATGGTTCTGAGCTATCACTTTTCACCAAAAAAAAAGTATTAGGATCAGATGGACCCAAATGCATGCTGGTTATAGGCAAGTATGAAAACACTACAACAGGTGTGAAAAGATACTATCCTACTTTACAGGCAGCTTACTAAATCCATCCATTGGTTTTTCAAGCCAGTATTATTTATAATGTCTGGATTCATGCATCATGAATGCCAAACACAAACTAACCCTACACAGTGGCTTGGTGAAATCCAAGATCATCCAAGAAAGATCTTCAAAGAAAAACAAGAATGTCCAGTTGCTTCCTGAAAAAGCATCTTTGGGACAACCATGACCTGGATGATTGAGAATCTCCATAGACATGCACAATACTATCATCCACTGTGGACAGCAGCCTTAAGCTTCCTCATTAAGTCCCCTTCTTCTTGATTTATGGTACAGTACTGAAAAAAGAGGTTGAATACTGATCTATGGCATAGCATTATTATATATAGTATTAGAGGTACAGTGTTGCAGTTGTCCATTATGGCTATTCTATAAACCCTAATTTGAAAATCTTGGTTTGGTAATTGACTGGCAGTATTTCTCCAGGACTTCATACAAACCAGAGTTTGTCAGTATTACCTGGAATGCAACGAATCTGATACATCTGCATGCAGAACATGCCCTTTACCTCTCTGGTGTTACCTCTTTCCTTAAAAAAAAGATAACTTTCTAATGTATTTACTTATTACATTTCTATCCTGCCATTCATTTGTGCAGCTCTTTGTACATAGTACCCAGTATTCTCTCTTAGTTTTCTCCATAACAACAAACCTGTGAGATAGTTTGAGTTGACAGAGCGAGTAATTGACCTAAAATGACTGAGGATGGACTTGAACTGAGGCCTCCTTGGTTGTAGTCTAACATTTAAACCATCACACTACATTGGTTCACTACACAAGCTTTTCTTAGCTTTATGATCTATTTTCCCCCCATGGCTCAATGTTTAGGACAGCTGTTCATCCAAGAAGATGTTCTGATATCTGCAGTTTTAGGGAGAGGCCAATACAGTGGAAATCTCATCTGGAAGCCCTCTGTATTTCACATTGGGGTCCTGCTTTCTACCCCTTGGAGTAGTAGCGTGCTGCCTTCGCCTGACTTCTAGGGAGCACCCTGCCTATGTCCTTCTTGCCTAAGCTCAACATGTGAGAAATATAGGGCTCTTGTATCCTGTGGAAAATGCTATTCTGCCACTCTTGACGATAAAGCTCTAAAGTGACCAGAGATATCAGTCCTTTGCTTTAGGACAGGGGTCCCCAACACCCCGGGCCATGTATCGGCACTGGACCACAGCCAGCCAAGAATCAGGCCACACAAGCTAGCGAAGCCCCATCTGCACCACGTGGGATCCAGGCAGCATGCGAAACCACGCGCCCCTAGTCTGTGGAAAAAATGTCCACCACAGAACTGGTCCCAGGTGTCGAAAAGGTTGGAGGCCGCTGCTTTAGAAGATATCCACCTCACAGGGTTGTTGTTGTGGGGAAAATAGGAGGAAGAAGGAGTCTTATGTATGTTCACCACCTTGAGTTACTTATAAAATCAATAAAGATGGGATTTAAAAAAAAATCTAATAAATAAATCTAATCTCATAGGGAATAAACCACATTAAATTTTATTTAAGTTCTTTTTTTAAGTTTAGAAGTTTAGGTGCTTTTTGATTAAATGTTAAAACGCAGATAATCAGTGCTGAGAAAGATAGATTACAGAGCTGAGCTGTTCTAATCTAGGGATGCAGTAACTGCAATCAATTGAATAGGAAAATATAGAAGTAAAATAAGAATTCATTCAGACCACAAGATGGCACTGATCTGCTACCAACAAGACATGTATCTCGCTTTTAAGAGATCAGTAGGGCAGAATTTCTGAATGTTCGGTTCAAACTGACAGAAAAAAAACAGTGCCGTTAATCTGTGCACACATAAAACAATGACTGAGCTTTGTGTAGTTCTAACTAGGCATTTTATTTTATTTCTAGCCAAGAAATAGGTCTGTGTGTCAGATTTTTCCATTTCTTATTCAGTTTATTCGATTTTCAATTCCATTTCAATTTATTTCTATTTTTATTTTCTGAAAATTCCAAGGATTAATTGGGAAGTGAAGAAGAATGATTTCTCCTTTCTCCTCTCCGTTAGGGATCATTATTTCTTAGTTGAATTCCTTGCTCCAGGGAACAACATACCCAAGTTCTCCTAGAAAAAGAGGGAAAGGGGAAAATTCGCTTTTGCATAGTGCTGAAGCCCATAACTATGGGAAGACATGTATTGGGTGTATCTGAGCCAATCCGGTGTTAGGGCTGGGAGGGGAGCTGTTGCATTGTGAATGCTGGGTGGCCATTCACAACATCTGTGTACTTTTTCCCAGGAGCAACATCAGCCCCCAGTCTCATCTTCATCCTTCCTAGCATTTTCTACATCCGAATTATCCCCAATGAAAAAGAACCACTGCGATCAAGACCCAAAATCCAGGTATTGGCAAGCAGATTTGGGCGGGGGCGCTGTACAACATGGGAGTTAAACTAGAGCAGAGCTTTTCAACCAGTAGTACAGGTACCACCTGTGGTACATTGGCATCTGGCAGGTGGTACGTGACCATCCTAGAAAAGTGGTAGCGGGGGAGGGGAATGAGCTGAACCAGTGGCAGCACCACAGAAGCCTGAGCGAGAGATGGCTGGAGCTGCAGGGCTTTCGGGGCTCAGCGGAAGCGCCAGGATCAGCGCTTCTTCGGGGCTGTCAGGGCTGAGCGGAAGCACCAGGATCAGCGCCAGGCTCCAGCTGGAGCTCGGCACTGATCCTGGCGCTTCTGAGCCCAGAAGAAGCGCCAATCAGCTGGAATGCTGCAGCATCTCCAGGGTCTTGTGATTTACATTCAGATGCTTGGCAACTGATTCGTATTTATGACGGTCACAGTGTCCCAGGGTCATGTGAAGTGACCAAAACCTGCTGCAACCACCCAGCAGATGGGGGGGGAATAAAAACCAAACACACCCCACCCCACCCCCGCTGCCAATCCTCAACAGAAATGCTCACCACAATGAAAACCTCGGACAGGAGGAAGAGCGCCGCCGGGCGGACAGGCAGGCGTCTTGCTCGGCTGTGGCTTGGGGGGCACTTTTTTCCGTGCCGTTGTAAATTCAAACAGTCACTAAGCGAACTGTTGTAAGTTGAGGACTACCTGTACTTCATCACTTTTTCCCTTTTTTTTTTTTTTTTGGGTCATCAGGTTTTGGACACCTTGCTAGGCGACTGGTGGTACTTGGATATTGCCATATCCTAAAAGTGGTACAATGGGTGAAAAGGTTGAAAAGCCCTGTACTAGAGATTTGGACAGTTCTGTAAAGGCTTAGTGCAGGGGTGTCAAACTGCCGGCCCGTGGGCTGGCTGCATCATGCAGAGGCCTCGCCCACCTCAGCTCCGGCAATAGAAAAAAAAGTCGTGACACGTCACGTCATGTGACACGGCAAGTTTGACACCTGTGGCTTAGTGCAACAGGCCAGCGGGTTGGCGCTTATTCAAGAAGGTGGGTTCTTGTCCACCCTCCTTTAGATTTTCTCAATCTTTAATCAGTGCAACTAGATGAGGTGGTAGTTTGGCACCCAGAGTTAGCGTGAAACAATGTTTGTGGAGAGGCACTTGGGAAGCTAAGGCTGTTAAAACCTAGGTGATTGGGAAATTGCTGGATAGAGGAGATAAGGAATGTTTTCTTAGAAATTTTGTTTGGGTCGCCGGGGGGGGGTCCTCTTGTTCCCTCCTGAAAATTCTGTGAAAAAAAGAAAAGATGATTACCGGGATGAGGAATTGCGATTCATGAATTTCTTTCTCCTCCCGCAGGCTGCGTGTTTTGCTGCCCTTGGTTTCATTTTCATGGTGATGAGCCTCACTTTTATCATCGTCGACTGGGTAACCACAGGGAAGAGCTCTGGAGTGAATCACTAGCGAAGCCCACTCCTGACCCCAAGAGACCGGGTGGTTCTAACCAGGGAGACCGTTCAGTGCCAGAGAAACAAGTGGTGCCTTTTGCTCTTTATCCTCACTCGTCCTGGAGACACCATAATTACCTGTCCATCACTTTGGAGAAGTGTTAGAAGGCATCCCTTTGGTGCTGCGGCAATGCAAAGTAATTTGGAACAGCTCCGGGGGGCTTCTTCGTTAACAGCCCTTCTAAGATGCAGGCCTTCAAAACAGAGCCTCTGAATAAGCTCCCTTCATTTGCTGGCTCCTGTGGTAGCAGCATTATTTTCCTGGCCTTCGTTTTTTTTTCCTTCTCCCTGGCGATACTGTGCCATCACTAACAATTGCATGTCTCGGGAAAAGCACGTGGGGTTTGGTTTGGGGTTTTCTTTGACCAGGATTATCGTGCTGCCTCTCAACAAGGCTTTTCCCCCATTCTCCTCTTCCTCCTTCCCCTCCACTGTTATGGAAGGAATTTCAGGCTGGTTTTTTCCTCACTTGTCATTGTACCAAATGGTGCCTTGATGTCTCAACAATTATGACTCCTTATCCTTTGCTATCCAACATGGGGTGGGGGGGAAAGGGGGGGGGGCTGGTTGCTATGGAGGCATAGTGTCTGATATCTCTCAGTCTCCTGCCTCCTATTACTTTTAAGACCGCAACAATGAGAGCAACTGACAGCAAAAGAAATGCCATGCCTGGATGGGTATGATCAAAGCAATGGACAATCTAATTTATTTGCTCTTACTTAATTTCGACCTGGCTACCAGACCAAAGAGTATAAATAACATAGCCATTCTAATGCCTATTTAATCCATGCCATGATTCCAGGTTTTTCTGACATAGATGGGGTCTGGGAATCGAGGGAGGGAGGAGAACTAGGGACCCTGGAATTCTGGAAATCTTCTCCCATCTAAGCAGGCAGAGCAGAATGGATCACGTAGGTACAGCAGGAAATTCAAGGGCTCAGAGTACTCTCTGATAGCGGGAGGGGAATGCAATTCCCTCAAATTGTGGGAGAATGTTGTTTGCTGTCCCCTGAATGATGCTAGTTTTTTTTTTTCTGAGGCTATCCAGAAAAGTAAATCTACATACACTACAACACCACCTGGTGATTTCCCATTGGTGCATCTCCCTTGGCCCCAGGGATTAAATTTCTAAGTGCTGCAGCTGAGTTTAGGATTCCATCACTTCCTGTTTGAAAGTTCTGAAGTAACGGAATCTGCTCTTATGGCTGAGTTAATTTCAAGTGGTGCTGATATGCAAAACGACAAGAGCCTTGGCTGAAAATCGTTGCAAACACACTAGGAAAAAAATACAGGTAGTCCTCAACTTACGACCACAATTGAGCCCAAAAGTTATGTTGCTAAGTGAGAAATGTGTTTAAGTGACTTTTGTCCTATTTTACGACCTTTCTTGCCATGGTTGTTAAGTGAATCACTGTAGTTGTCAAATTAGTAACACAGTTGTTAAGTGAATCTGGTTTCCCCATTGACTTTGCTTGTCAGAAAGTTTCCAAAGATGATCCTGGGACACTGCAACCTTCATAAATGTTGGTCAGTTGTCAAGCATCCGAATGTTAATCACGTGAGCATGGGGATGCTGCAACGGTCATAAGTGGGAAAAATGGTCATAAATCACTTTTTTCAGTGCTGCTGTAACTTCAAATGTTCACTAAGCAGATTTTTGTAAATTGAGGACCACCTGTACTAACATAGAGACTATATTTGCACAACACACTTAACCAGGCCAATTACAAATCTAATGGCTGAATTTGCATAAAATGCAACACATGGCTAACTTTTTGTGATTTTAGTATGTTGAGTAAACCCACCTAATTAGTTTAGGGCTCAGTATATATGTGAAAATGAATTAATTGAGAAAATAAATTAATTCAGTGACCATGTGATAGAAGCCAGCAAGTCATTCCTAGATATTTTTTCCCTTCGGAACTGACAACACCAGATTCATTTTTCCCCAGCATCCTTACAATGATGTCTTAAATCTTTGTCTTCCAGTATTTTCTCTATGTAATTACTGCCTTTTTCAATTCAGAGATACTGAAGTGGAAGTTAGAGGACAATGGTAGATCAGTTTGGCTAATCATGGATCGCCTTTCACCTGCCTGAACAGGTGTAGTTTTATTATGTGCAACGAAACTATTAAGGAATTTAATAAGTAAGAATAAATCTGTATACATATCTTCCCTATCATCTTCATGGTCACTGACAATCTTTTAAATTGCACTTTTCAGGATTTTTAAAAATATTCCCTCTCCTTCCCACCACAATAGCACTTACATGTAAAGATAGTTTAAGTAAACTAAATACTGCTATTCCAGCAGAACAAAGCCACTTTATTTTTGTATTTTGAGACGCTTATATGTAATCCCCCTTTTTTGTGTAATTGAATTAGTTATGTTAAAAGGTGTCATAGTCAAAACTTGGAAAAGGGTTAAAAAAGCTTTAAAGTTGAAAGTTGATGCTTTCATGTGACTCCTTAGTCCTATAATTCTGAAGATTAAACATCCCCTGAATTATGGACCTTTCACTGCAATTTTTCATGCCCCTTGACAGTGAATGGGTGGGAACTAAATCTTTTGATAGGAAGGCTTTAAGTCTAGCCTGACAAAGACAACCTCCATTCCATTATTCTTTTTTTTTTCATTTCCAGTTATCTGGTATCTTTCTGCCATTTGTTCCCCCTCTATTTAGCTTTTCCTTATACCGAAATGTCAGAAATTATTCTTTATTTTAGGTGTATATTTCATCGTGTTAATACTTCTTGTAGCAATGCCCGATTGTGCTAATTGCTTGCTCACACTTAAAGGTTATCTTTTTAAATGCACTTGTATGACATCTCTGATAAAACCATCTAATGAAAGAAAGCCTGTTAGATCGAAGGGAGCTTGCTTCTCTGTCAGAGATCTCAGGAATTGTCTTCTTTTTATACAAATTCTCTCGTAATCTGAACCTTTGACTAGGGTCAATAGCCTCTGAAACAGGAAACAAATTTGATCTATCGTCTGCACAAGACCCTTAATCTTAATCCTGTCATACCACAAATACCTCAGTGTGATTTTGAAAATGAAAGAAGATGGAAGGGTTCCTTTACCACCCTATCTCTAGTTTATGTAATAAATTCTGCGTTATGTACATTTATTCTTCAGATTTTTTTTAGCTTCTATTTGTTGCTGCTTATTTATCTATACTTAAAGAATTGTTAGAGATTCCGTTTTTTTTCCCATTGAGAAGGTGAAATTCTGGAGGAGTTAATTAAATATTATTATATAATTATTCCTTTAGATAATATTTATGCATTTTCCTCCAAATAACATGAATCGCACCTCGTAGCTTTTCTCTGCCGATTGCCATACACTAAATAAATAAATCTGTGGATTAATTTACCTAATTTGAAAAGGAAATACCCTTAGAAATAGTGCAGTGTGGTACATATTGTCCAGAACAATATTCATTATTTGCGCTGCAACATACTTAGGCAGTACACGGAGTACTCTCTCCCTTTAAGAGTTGACAAATGGAAAACCTAAGATTAAATTGGAAGTGGCTTGTATCTTTACAAAAGATGCATATGCTCAAGACTGTTGCAAGGTATTAAGCCTCTTTTCCCTCCACATCCCCATCTGGAAAGTGTACATGAGTTAACTTTAAACCATTTGCAGTCTATAAATAGAGATCTAATCATTGGAAATCCTGCTGGTACATTATAATAATTATCCAAAGAATTTCAGCAATGTTATTTTATTTTATGGGTCATTCCAGAGGGAATACCTCTAGCCTTTTCCTCCCAAAATAATCTGTTGCATCATTCATCTTGTACTTTCCTGTTAGAATTAGAAATTGTCATAAGACTTTGTTTAGACCCTACTTTCTAAAATATGCAAATCTTATGATCAGAGGACTCCGTTTTATTTAATTTCTATGGTGTATTACAAAGTAAGCCCCATGTTTGGTATCTTTTATCTTCTGCTACATATCTGTAATATACATTGAACTTTGAAATTCTAAACGAATTCGTTACTTGGAGAGGTGTTCAATCAATCCTTCCCAACTGTGGAACAAATATCATCCTTAGAAGCAGCACAATGTCACAGGGGAAAGGAGGGTTGAAGAATTCTGAAGTGGAGGGTGACTGGCACAGCACAGGATGCGGAAACACTCAAGTTGAAGTTTTGCATAAGGGGGGGACGGCGTCCTTTGCTGAATCTGATTGTCATATTGCTGCTCATAGTTTATCAGATTCTGAGGAGGAGCAACTTCACACAACATAATTGACCTGTGCTTCTTCAAAACCAATGCCACTGACTGTCATACTCCTATTTAATGGGGAAATGCCTGAGCTTCTTGCTCTCCTTGGCTTACTAACTTTGACTTCAGAAGCTGACTATAAGGTAGTCAGATGCACAACAGGTCCTAATAGCATTTACAAGAGAAATTCACTAGAAAAGGATAGTTGCCAACTCTCCCTCTTCAGTGCAGCTATTGAGATGCAGGAATCAGCCTTTCTGCCTAGATGCATGCTTGTAAGCATCTGAGGAGAAAGTGAGGTCATGTCCCCACTAATGACTTGAAGTATGCTTATAGCAACACCAAACTACAGTGAGGCAGGGCCTGTTAGGGAACAATAATGGTTGGATGATTCTAGTAGAAAGTTGCTATAGTGGGAGGAATGGTGGCTTAGCAACTGCAGCCTTTTCCTCCTAGCCCAACTGTAATTCAAAATATTGGGAATGCAAGGTGAAGCATCTAGTTAGCAGCATTCACATTTGAGCCCCTGGCTTGGAAACCTGATGCCTTTGGCTCTACTGACCCATGGAAATCCACACCTTAATTTCTTATCCAAATGAAATATGTACCTCACTGCAACACTTCTACCCCACTAGGATCTGGATGGCCGCAGCTTTTTTTACTTCTTTGTTTTTTTTCATTAAACGGGGCTGGCTTTCTGCTTGGAGTAGTAATGGGATCCAGATTTTAAGGGAGGAGGGAACACATTCAAAATGTGAACTTGATGTAAGGACACAGTATTTGTATAATTTTGGTATTCAATAAAGAACTGTTGACCTTGTACTATGTATTCGATTTGTTTTTATTATATAGAATAAACTCCTTAACCCAACTTGGACATGATGGTTTTATATGCGCCCATGTGCTCATTTATGTGTGAAAACATATTCCTTTCTGTGGAGATAACCTACTATAAGTAATCCTTGTTTAGGAACCATAATGGGACCAGCAACTCAATTCTTAAACAAAATGGTCGTTTGTGAAATCACAGTTCTGCTTATGATTTTCTTTCAGTTTTCCTTTTCTTCACAGACTGGAAATGTTGTAAATGCGAGGATTGGTTGCTTTTTCATCACCCTCATAGCTGTGAATGATTGTTAAACGAGGCAGTCACCAAATGAGGATTATCTGTATAGAAATGTTTAAAAAAGAAGGGGAGACTCAGATTCAGTCGTATCTTCTCAATTTCGTGTCCTTTACGTATTCTGCATCACTGTCCAGTTGAGCACAGGTCTCATTTCTAGTCTTGGTGAAATATGTAAGAACTGTTTCACCTGCACCCCACTATACTGTTCCTTTGCATATATCATTTAGTGAGATGGATGGCGCCTAAGTTTAATAAATATATAAAATCTTACTGATACTTTCCTTTTGGTTCTTTGTGATTAACAACAAAGCCATCCTTGGCGCCATTAATTATTTAATTTGGTAAGTCTCCTTTTGTTGGTTGTGACCTCACTCAAGGCATTTTGTGTCACTAGGATTGTTGTTATTTTAGGGAGCAGAGAGAAAGGAGACCTGAGACCAAATACTTTTTCCTGAAATTATTTCTTGATTCTATCTTTGTAACTGTATTTCTGTCCTACTTTACCTGATGTCCTTGCTTAGAGATTTGCTACATTGGCATACAATTTTTAAGCTAAAATTTCAACCCTAATGCTATGAGGCCCTCAGACAGGTTCCACCCGGCTCTCCTGAAAGATTTATCTTCATCTTCCCTACAATATACAAAACATCCAATTCCTGAGAAAGTCTGGAATCATTCTACTAGATCTGTGGACATTCTACTAGATCTGTGCCCACATATGCCTCTTTTTATTCCTGCCTTTTTTTCTGGCTGATCAGGGGTCCCCAACCTCCTGGCTGCGCAAATGGGAACTGGGCCACCTAATGTTCTGTACCAGCCTGCTACCGGCCCTGCAGAGAAGGCAGGGACAACCCCTTTACAACCGGCAAGAGGCTGAAATTACGCCTGCCAAATTTATAGCTACAAAAACAAACAAGACACGAACCAAGAAACAGGAGCTTTAAGAAACATGAACCATCGGAGGGGTTGCCTTCAGCAAACCAGCCCTCCCAGACATTCCCCTTATATAGAGTTCAGGGCGTGGCTTCTCTCTGCCTCCTTCCGAGAAGCCCCATTGCCTTCCTCTGTTTACTCCTAATTGACTGCCTTCTGCGTCAGGCGTCCTTGAACAGGGCCAGCTGTGGGTCATCTTCATCCACACTGTCAGGCTCACACAGCTGGGTCTCCGTGGTGACCAAGTGGGAGGGGCCTGGCTGAGGGCTATCATCAGCAAGATCTTCAACCCCCTCAGCAAGGTCTTCAACACCCCTCTCCTCCTCCTCTGAGTCGTCCGACCCAACTGCCGAACCCACAGGCTTACCCTGAATCACAACACCTAAGTGGCAGGTGACGAGAGAAACTTCATCTGCACATGCACGGAATCTAGACTGTGTGCAAAGCCTCCCCAGCCCCCCCTGCCCCCCCCGGCGATCTGCAGAAGTCAATCTTTCTTCCAAAAGCTGCCCCTGGTGCCAGAAAGGTTGGAGAGTCCTGCTTTAGATGATACTTAGAATCGTGAGTCTGCAAGAAAACACTTGAGTCTGCTGAAACTTTCTGCATACTATGCGAGTCATAAGAGAGTGGTATCTCTTATGATTCCCAGGCTCATCCCATGAAACCACCTCCTCCTCCTCCTGCTCTATCTCAGATTCTAAGATTCTTGACTCCAAGCTTGATTTGCACTTTTTGGCTGGAGGCTTTTCTTCAGTGAAAATGATTTTCCTTTCCCCTTTCCCTTTAGATGCTTTAAAGTCCATTGCTGAATCTGAACACAAGACATGACTGCCTTGACCATTGTGCCCTCTTGTCACACTAAGATCCTGTGCCTTTTGGTAAAGGTGGGAATCCTGGACTGACACTCTTTCCAGTGCCATTTATGTGTGTGTGTGTGCCTGGGTGTGTCTGTGTTCAGGTGACTTGTTGGCAGAAGACCCTTTCTTGTTATGTTATAGAAAGAAGCAAGGCTATTAGCCATTCATATGATCAGCCCTAATGATATGCTTATCCAGTGTTATTTCCATTCTGAATTTCAATATACCATTCAGGAATCTTCTAGGGATAACAGGACTGTGGTCTGGAAATTGGGAGAGAGCAGTAGTACTTCAGACATTTACTTTTTCCAGTATTCAAGATCCCCACTGGAATGTGCCTATCCTAAAGTCTGACACCTGAATGATTACTACTAGCTCCAGCTCTTGTCTTGATCGGTCACCTTTTCTGGTAACTGTGATAACTTCCCCAGATGCTTCTCCAGAAGCCTCTGCAGATGTCAGTTCGGAGGATGAACCAGTCCAAGGCATGTCAGGAGGGGTTGGTCAATGGCTCTAAGGCAGGGGCTGTGAGTCCCAAGTGAGGGGGAGTGATTGAGGGGAGAGAAATTGGATCAGCAGGTGGCTGAGAGTGATTTTGGCTGAAGCACAGCTGCAGCAGGAGCCCTGAGTGTTATGTATGGGGATAATAAAATATAGCAGCAGCTCAGTGTGACCATCAGTTGGCGCTGTACTGTATCTGGATTGGCTGGTAGTGCTCGGCGGGAAAACCTAAATAAGGGATTGGCTGTCAGTGCACCTGGCCAAGTATATAAGGGGGTACAGGTAACCCTTTTGCCCTCTTCGATACTGCTACCAATAAAGAGCTGCCATGCTGAATCCTTTGTCTGTTGTCTGACCATGCGGCCAAGAACCCACTACACAATACTGAGGCTTCAAGTGAGGAAAGCACACAGCTGCAGCTGGTCAGTGATGAAGAGGAACTGCCTTCTGCACCTGATCCAAGAACATGTAGGGCTGAGAAAAGGCAGGAGTAGCGAAGATCAGCCTGACTACTTGCGAGGAGTCAACCTTGTCTCTTTTGATGAGCTGTGTTAGAAGCTGGCTAGTTGGCACAGCAGACAGATGGAGATGATTCTGGGAACAATGTATTCTTTGTGTGTTTCCTGGTTGGTGTGATTCCTGCCTTGCTTTAGATTTGACGCTGCCTTCATTTTGGATTTATCTTGCCTCACGAATCCTCTTGTGTTGTGGATTTAACTTTGCCTGGTGGATTTATCCTGTTCGGGAAACTTTCAAGTGCCTTGTGGACTCATGGGCCATTGCTCTGTGGATTAACATTGATCTGCTTGTGGCTGGACTTAATTGGGACTGTTCTGGATTTTTGATGAATGGGACTGCTGGGGAATATTAATAAACCCACTAAACTACCATTACGTGTGCATGTGAGCAGAACAGCACAGTAGCCAATCTTCACTATCATAGAAACAGGAAAAAGCTTTCATTTGGGCACTAGATGACTTCTTTATTCTTGAGTAAACCTGAATGGTCAAAAGTTAGCAATCTTCACTGTAAGCCGTAGAAATGGCAATACAATGTAAATACCAGTTATTTATTTATAATTTATTTTTTTAAAAGAAAATTTCTATTGTAAGAAAAGAATGAAAAAGGACTATATTGAGAATGTAGTAAATGTAAACATCACATAAGAGTTTCAAATGAAATGAAAAAGACACACAACTGTTTTCTTAAAAGTAACATTCAGTTGGAACAGATATAAGCAATCTGTTTATCTTTTATCAGTTTAACATTATAAGAGCTAATTTTAACTTAAAATCAGAAATTGACCAAAAAACAGTTAAGAGGATAGTCATGGCACAACTGTCTTGAGTTATTTCATGCCCGCACCAAGCTACCCAGATAGACAGCTGAATCAGCGGGAAAAGGAGTCAATTTGCTTCTTCCTCAAAAGACTGTTTACTTTGAGGACCTGGGTAAGATTTTGATGGCTGCAACAGATGCTTCCCATCTTGTATCTATTCAATTGAACAGCCCTCTCTCAAGAGGGGGAGGAATTACGACACCAACTATCTCCTATTTACAACACAGTCCTTTCTGCAGTTCCAAGAAGACTCCAGAAACATTTGCATTTTGATTCAGGTGACCCTGAGGGCACAGATAAACCCCCAAGTGGCCTCAACAGCTCTCAGAGAGAGCACTAAAAACATAATCCAGTTGCTTTTTTTGAAAAAGCACCTTTGAAACGCTGATGTTCGTTGATGGTGATGATGAGATTGCATGATACATAGCACCAACTTCCAGCATCATCTTTATGTGCCGATGGATTCCAAGAAGCATTGTTCAAAACAAAAAAAAGTTTGGAAACATGCATGTCCAGTTGGCTAGAAACGACGAGAAATTTAGTGATACTAGAAGTCTTGGTTTCTGAAGCTTCTACGAAGGGTGGGGAAGCATTCTCATTTCTCAACTGCCAATATTCTGTTATATGAGGGTGTGCCGGTTAATAAACCAGGACAATTAATAAATAAATGAGGTTTCTTCTTTCATACACCTTGCAATCAACCATTTAATCAACCATGCATGTTCCATGTATTTTATCTCCCTCAACCACAAAATAAGCTCCCCTATGATCATCAGACATTGAGAAGCGGAGTTCAAGCAGTGTCTGATCCTGAGAGCAATCTTCTCTTAAATTCAAATAAATATTGAGAAATCATAGGGATGTATTTCACAAAATATATGTTTATACTTTTCTGGACAGTTTTATGACCTCACCCGCTCCCCATCCCCCAAAGTATGAGGAACTGAATATAATTTCATAATTCTTTTGCTAAGGTTACTATTCAGTCACATTGGTCTAGTGGTGAAGACACCAGGCTAAAAACCAGGAGACTGAGTTCTAGTCCTGCTTTAGACATGAAAGTTAGCTGGGTGATTTTGGGCCAGTCTCATGCAGTCCAATCTACCTCACAGGACTGTTGTTGTTGTTGTTGTGGGGAAAATAGGAAGGAGTACTGGGTATATTTGCCACCTTCAGAGATTTATAAAAATAATAGTGGTGGGATATAAATAAATAATATACATTAAAATAGTTTTGTAAGAAAACAATCTTTTATCTTCTTTTTTTAAAAAAAATGGAAAATACAATACAATAAAAACACAAATTAAGAAAAAAAGGGGGAAAAATCTATCTTACATTTTATACTTAGCAATAGTTACTGGTTTACCAGTGAATTCTCTACCATAATATGAACAAGATATTATTTTAAGATATCACTGAATATCTGCTATAAACAACTGCTGCGTGCTTTGATTAGTAGAAAATATTATCTTTCCCGAAACACATAGATCAGGGGTGTCAAACTCAATTTCATTGAGGGCCACATCAGCATTGCGGTTGCCCTCAGGGGGCTGCGTGGGTATGGCCAGGGTGGCCGTGGCCTACTGGGTGGGCGTGGCTACAGTGAGTATGGCCTACTGGGTGGCCGTGGCCAGCTCTACATTGTTCGCATCAAGGGTGCCTATGGGGGCCTGGGCAGGAGTGGGACAGATCTGAGGGTCTTTGGCAGAAGGAGGGTCTCTGGGCCAGGGCCAAGGCAGTGGAGGCCATTCCCTCACTGTTTCCAGGATGGCTTCGCGGGCCACATGAAACCACTTCACGGGCCGGATCTGGCCCCCAGGCCTTGTGTTTGACATGTCTGACATAGATCATACATTTCTGGCAAAATAATTGGTCATAAGCATTCTGTTCTGTACAGTATCAGTATTTCTTAAATGGAAAATAATAAGCAAAGCTTAAGAATTGGAAAATAGCTTTCATTTCTTTATAGCCATTAATCATCAAATACTGGATTGCACCCCCTGTCATGTAGTTCCCTATGATCAGCTTTTTTGTAATGCATCTTCCTGGGCATTTCCCCATTTCCTTTTCAATTTTTATATTATGACTCCAGCATTGGAGTGAGAGGCAATGTGTCCAATCGAAAAGACCGGAGGTTGAAGCACTGTCATTTCCATTTCTGTAAAAAAAAAAAAGTAATTACAGAAATGCCAATCTTTCTCCCCCCACCCTGATGCAATTGCATGATCGTGACATCAGCCACTTGGGATTCTGGTGTCGGCCTGAGACTTTACAGCTAGTCCTCGACTTACAACAGTTCATTTAGTGACTGTTCAAAGACACAACGGCACTGCGGGGAAAAAAACCCCCTTATGACCATTTTTCTCACTTCTGACCGTTGCAGCGTCCCCATGGGCACGCAATCAAAATTCAGGCGCTTGGCAATGACTCATACTTATGACTCCGGGATCGTGCGATCCCCTTTTTGCAACCATAAGACAAAGCAAAGTCAACGGGGAAGCCAGGTTCACATAACAACAGTGTTACTAATTTATAACAACTGCACATCTGTGGCAAGAAAGGTCATAAAAGGGGGCAAAACTCACCTAACAAATGTTTCACTTAGCAACAGAAATTGGAGGCTCAGTTGTCATCGTAAGTCTAGGACTGCCTGTATTAAGGTGCTTTTTTTTTTTTTAAAAAAAAAAAGCCATCTTGATCAAACCAATCGGGACAATTGAAAGTCTGAATGCTGTCACTCTCCCTATGTTCCCCCTTGGCAGAAATTTGTTATAATTGACATGCCAGAGAATTGCATTGGGCAACACACTGCTGATCTTTCCAATAACCTACCCCCCCCACCACCACTACAGAAGACTGGGACCCTTGCCACTCAACAGTTATAGCGTTGACAAGAGGAAGGCAGCCAGGTGTTTCCCATATGTTTTGGATTACAGCTCCAACCAATCCCTTCATTAAGGATTATTGAGAACGGAAGTTAAATTTGGAAAGCACCAGTACAGCCTATTCTTGATTGATATCCCCTGTCCTTGAAATTATATTGGATGACCTCTTATTCTTTCATCTGGGACTCAAGCCAGACCCTTAGTTTGGAAAGGCTGTGCTTTGCTCACTGGCTGCCTTGTAATCCCATCGCCAGTCAGCAGGCTTGTTATTCAGTCTGAATGAGGAGGATGTGGAATGCTTGCTGGTAACATTTATTTCTGAGAAATTGTCTGCACAATCCTACAAGTCATTATCCTGTGCGGCTGATATCTGGGAATTTCATTGATTATATTTATTTCACTGTGAAAGAAATGAATCTGAAAATCCTCTTCTTGAGCTTCAAGCTTAGGTGATGTAAGGCTCTTTATGTGATTGGTTGTTCACTTTCTTTATTCGCTTTTCCTTTTTCATCTTGCTAAGGGGTACCAGATCTTGTCTGCAAATATCCAGATAACTATTAGATGTCAGCAAAGATCTAAGGCAGAACTTTCCCTCTGCTGCCTTCTGCGAGATGTGCAAATATTTGCAATCCAGACCAGGGGTCCCAACCCCCGGTCTGTGAACTGGCACTGGTCCATGGCATACCAGAAACCGGGCCACGCAAACCAGCAAAGCCCCATCCATCAGATGCAGGCAGCACACAAAACCATGCTTCCTCCAGGCCACAGAAAAACCTCTCTAAACGGAACTGGTCCCTGGTGTCCAAAAGGTTGCAGCCTGCTAATAGGTGTTTTTTCACCTATTCCAAGGTTGCCAATATGGATTAGCAGCAGTTCTTCAAACTTTGAAGCCAAACCTACAGTCTTATTTGGAGGTGGGAGTATTGTAGAACCTCCTGAAAGCAAATTCTTTACCTTATTAAATTCTAATCAGAAAAAAAGCATGTATATTCCATTTATGGGACAACAATACTTTTTGCATTCAAAAACTATAGAATTGGTGTCTGAGCAATCTGTACTTTTTAAGGACACTATGGGTATTTCTATGGACCAAATGCTTTTGTTTCTTAGCGATATGGGCATTTTCAGACTCCTTCACCCACCTAATCTGCTCTGGTTTCTCTTTGTATTTCAGTTTCTCTCAGCCTTCAGGGTTGCCAGGGCTTTGAAGCAAGATAGAGAACTCATCTATCTCTGGATGAGCCTGGTGGTTTGTTAGCTTCCTGTTCAAAGAAGCCTTTACAATACGGAAGTTTGCTTTGTGAGAGCCTTTACAACCTGACAGGGCTGAGATGAGCCGAAGAAACAAACCTGGAGGCCGAGGACAGCAGGAAAATGTGTCTTCTTGCCTCCTTGAGGAACTTGAAAACCAGCAAGTGTTCGATCTTTTGGGCAGGAAATGCACGGTAATTCTTGTTATTATTCAAGGGAGGAAAGTCCATGGCAGAATGTAGAGTATGCCATGAATGGGAGAGAGAGAGGAGCTTGTCTCTGAGAAACTGGGGAGTTATATGTTGGAATTTCATTGATGAATTAGGATGGGAAATAACTTGGAAGAAAGCAAGCCTACAGCTGAGCCAGTGTCTGATTTCCAGCATGATCTTTCCCCCTAGAAAGTTGCTCAATGGATAAATGAGAACGTGCTAGAAAATTAGCAGGATTAGTAGCATCATTAATAATTCGAAGTTGAAAAATATAGAAGAAATGCCCCCGTGGCATTTACAGAATTACAGTAAGTATGTCTCCTAAGAGTCAATTCCTGCTCATTACATATTTTACTGTGTTAATCAGTCTGAACATTTGCTTTATGGTCTCGCAGTCAGTAGAAATAACAATCGATGTGATTGAATTAGCTGACAACACTTTTGATATAGACTGTGGAACCATTGGGAAATTTTCTCTTCGCTTTTTAAATCTCCCCCAAATTCCATGCAGAAGCAAGAGGATTTTTTTTATGCTGAAAACAACAGCTTGATGTGTTAAGAGACACATGCCGTCTCAAGGCAGGAAGTGGGGAGAGAAAACCACTTCCTCAAAGGCCTAGCAAAAAGCTCTGGCTAGTTAATGACACACTGCCAGTCCTCAGATGGGGGGCGAAGTCATACCCCCCTCCGGCCCTACCCTGTGTCTTGCTGAAAAGAAGCCTAGTTCAAAACAATGGGCCAGACAACAGAAGAGGAAATATCTTGGTCCTGGATGAAGCTGTCAAATGATATTTCTTTTTCTTTGAATTATTTACTACATCAGGCCTCATGACTGCATGGCAAAATCAGTTCAATTGCTGTAAGGTCCTCGCAATGTATTTTGGGAACTGTATTTTTGTGGGTATGCTGAGAATTCTCATTTGCCTATTCTGTCAGCTTCATAATTTTATCTATCCAAAATGGGTATCAAGATATTAAACAACATTAAGGAATAAATAAACAGCATTTTACACACACACACACACACACACACACACACACACACAGAGGATTAAAAACCATAGCCAGGAATAAGAACAGTTCAGCTCACATTTTAAATCAAAGCAAAATCTTTCTATTAGCCTAGTTTCTGATTCAAAGCATTGTTTCTCTTAGCTTCCAAAATATTCGGAAATATTGTTTGATTCCAAAATATATAAAAAAATACAACTCGGACCCTAAAAGAATGTGTAGAGTTACTTTCTGTCTAAAGTGCTCTGAAAGATGCCTGATTTAGTTTAGTCTGGCTTATTTCCAGGTATATAAGCTTGCTGCTTAATCCTCATACAGGTGCTTTTGGAGAATGAGGGTATCTCCAAACATTGCAAAACGGGGGGAAATGGGGATTGGGCACTGGAAGAAAAAAGCATTTCTCCAAAACAATATTTTGGATGATTCCACTCACCTCCAGAAACTATTTTTACCATATTCATTCATTCATTCATTCATTCATTCATTTTGTACCTTGCTGTAAGCAAAAAAGACTCTTAGTGTGTGATGAATTGGATTTTGTGTGTTATGAATTGGATTTCCAGTGCCTCTTATTTTGCGATTGATGTAGAACAATTTTTCTCATCCTTGGCAATTTTAAGATGTGTCAATTTCAATGTCCAGCATTCCTCATTCAGCATGCTGGCTAGGGAATTCTGGGAGTTGAAGTAGACATATCTTAAAGTTGCCAAGGTTAGGAAATATTGGTACAGAGCAATTATTTTCTGAACTTTTCTAGACTTCCCTGTGCATTATTCCCTTGTAATGTATATTACTGTAGATTTTACAGTTTCTGTGATGTGAAATTCATCACATTTGTGACTGGATAATGCTTTCCCATTTTCCCCATTCCCAGTTATATCTGTTTGAAAAGACCAATTCCTCAGGTGTATGTCATTTTTGATCGAATTGGATGATTAATTTGTAACTTTCCCTCTTCTGATAGACCATGGTCACAACAGTGGCCCAACTCTTTCTGGCTTTGCCTCAGAGCAGCAGAAACTGGTCCAAGCAAAGTTCTGGAGTGCTGTGTTTCGTAAAGGATGTCCCTAAACGTTCTTACTTCATCCGCATGTATGATCTTAAGGTATCAACTGTTTTACTCCATTGTGATACTTCCCTGCACCTCATTCTGACCATAGGTACATATCTATTGTTCATTCATTGAAATGATGTTACCCAACATCTATTTTCTGGATATTTTATTACTAGAATTCTCAACCAGCCTATTCTTGTTCAGATAGGAGAAAAGCCATGCTTTAATTTGCATTGTTTTCTTGCTATTTTTTGCTAGTACTCAGATTTACACTGAATTAAGTAATAGGGTTTATTAGAAAGCGATTGGAACAATCTGATGTTTCTAAGTCAGGCAACTGAATGTAGTTTCCTCTGCCAATCTGCGCAGGAAGCAAAAACAACTTCTTGACAAGCCATCAAACTTGGCTGCTGCATTTTATTCAGCTTGTCCTTTGGCAAATTGTTCTGGGAATGCCCAGCTAAAAGAGAACACCTGGTTGAATAACTAATTGTATGTGCTAATGAATGTATATAGGAATGCAGTTAGAAATAATTAGTACAATACAATGCATTGCAATATAATATAATACAATGCATCTCTCCATAATAGGAAGACCTAGATACGGTAATCTAATCTATGTCCCTGATGTCTACTATGCCTTCTGGACAATTATTGTCTATGGGGCAAAAATAAAACAACTGCTCCCAGTTCCTTTGACTCATTCTCTTAAGAGATTTGAACCAAACATCCTTTCACATACTGTACAACTTGATCTAGATCTGTGTCTGGTTTACGCACACAGTATTATTCTCATATTATCAAATCTTCTATAAACATATGAAGAACAGCTGCAGGACTTGGGTTTGGCTAGTCTAAAGAAAAGAAGAAATAGGGGTGACATGATAGCAGTATTCTAGTAGTTGAGGGGCTGCCACAAAAAAGTCTAATGCTGGGAAAGATTGAGGGCAATAGAACAAGGGGATGACAGAGAATGAGGTGGCTGGATGGAGTCACTGAAGCAGTAGGCGTGAGCTTAAATGGACTCCAGAAAATGGTAGAGGACAGGAAGGCCTGGAGGAACGTTGTCCATGGGGTCGCGATGGGTCGGACACGACTTCGCAGCTAACAACAACAACACAAAAAAGGGGGTCAAATTATTCTTCAAAGCACCAGAAGGCAGGACAAGAAATAATGGTTGGACACTGATCAAAGAGAGAAGCAACCTGGAATTAAGGAGAAACTTCCTATCAGTGAGGACAATTAACTAGTGAAACATCTTGCCCTCAAAAATCATGGGTGCTCCATCACTGGAGATTTTTAAGAGACTACTAGACAGTCATTTGTTTGAAATAGTATAGGTTCTCCTGCTTGAGCAGGGGGTTGGACTAGAAGACCTCCATGGTCCCTTCCAGCTCTATTCTATTCTAGATTCAGTAAGATCATATCACCGAAGTCTTGCAAACCTCAAGGTCTTGCCTGATAATGCTGAAACTTCATGAATTACAGAGCAATTTTAAATGTTAATTATGAGCATCTCTTTTGGGGAGTATCTTATGGAGAAAGCCTGGTGAATACTGTAATACCCAAAAGAACCATGCATCTGGCTTACTGTTCATATACCAGATGTATTAATTTGTATATCAAAATACGTATTTGGGTAAGGAGATCTGATTCATCCCCATTTCTACATAGTGTTGAAATTGAAAGCATTGAGCACCATTCCCAATAGCATCATTCAGACATCAGAGCTGGGCTGTAAGAACCATTCTTCCAGATGCAGGCCACTAAATGGGGAGACAAAGAAACTTAGTTCTCCTTATCTATTTTTTTTCCTCCTCTAAATATCTGAAGGCCAAATAGAATTACCCTCCTTAGGTCTTATTTCAGAAGTACGGAAATAGAGAAACATCATTGTTTGCTTGCAAATTATGCCTGCTTTCACTAACTTCTCACACAAATACATCCAGATTTAAAATATTTGTACTCAGCAGTGGTTATACATAAATGGGAAGCCACCAGGGAATTCCAGAGCTGTAGCCTACATGCAATTGGGGGGGGGGGAAATCCTAGTGAAAAGACATGACAAACCACTTCAATTCTATTGCTAAAAAATCTTAAGGGTTGAATCCATTTTGGTTGTGACCTGGAGTTTAGATTGACGTGAAGGATACTTCATCTTTTTGACATTGTCTTAAGAGGGGGAAAACAGTCTGTGAATTAATAATCATCTTGTGCCCATTATTTTGTTTTGATGCAGCAACAGAAGATGACCTGGGAGCAAGAGTTGTACAACCAGATGGTTTATGTTGCTCCAGCAACCTTTTTCCACACCTTTTTAGGAGATGTGAGTACTTGAGTATGGGTGGGTGAATCACTATGGACATATGTGGTGAGACTGACATAGGACTCTGCGGAAGAGAAAAATCTAGAAGAGAAGCATCCATGCTTTTAGAAAACAAAGTCTGTTTTTGCAGTCCCAAAGGCAATACTTTAAAAAGATGTTATCTGTGTAGGGTATTTTGTTAAAACTTTATAGGTAAAGGTAAAGGTTCCCCACGTGCTAGTTGTTTCCAACTCTAGGGGCTGGTGCTCATCTCCATTTCAAAGCCGAAGAGCCAGCGTTTGTCCAAGGACGTCTCCGTGGTCATGTGGCCGGCATGACTAGACACCAAAGGCGCACGGAACGCTGTTACCTTCCCACCGTAGTGGTCCCTATTTTTCTACTTGCATTTTTACATGCTTTCGAACTGCTAGGTTGGCAGAAGCTAGGATGAGTAACAGGCGCTCACTCTGCTACGTGGCACTCGGGATTCGACCCGCCAAACTGCCGACCTTCTGATCGACAAGCTCAGCATCCTAACCCACTGAGCCACCGCATCCCTTGTTAAAAACTTTATAGTTTGGCTAAAACAGAACAAAGAAAGGAAGACAAATAGAAAGCAATGTACAGCAACAATAATTAAACATAACGGGTTTTTTTCCCTCTAGGTAGGAAGGATGCTTGTATGAATGAAATATTAGCTAACAGTTTCAATAAAAACTTACCACATTTCTTAGTAATTGTCCAGACATAATCTACATCTAGAAGCAACTCGCTCATAACATCAGGTCTTCGATCCACTGAATAATCCAGGGCCATGATTTTGTCTTTCCAATGTTAAAAGACTAGCTTCATAGCAAAAAGAAGATAGATCTATACAGCTGTTTTAAAATTAAAACTTTTTAATGCTTGCTTGAAATGGAAAGATTTTTTCCCCCATACTTGTTTAAAAATGTGTATCTAAATCCCTATCTAGAAATGTCTCAGGGAGGATTTGTAGAATTGTGATGCCTTATCACACAGATGTTGTGTTGCATATGCTTGCAGGAGTGCAGTGTGGGACTAAACTTTGCTGATGAACAAGAGGCACAATCTTTTCAACAAATGGTGGAAGAGAAGATTCAGAAGAGGAGCCAGAGGGGTAGGTGGAAGGTCCCTACCAGGTGATGTAGCTCCAGGGGATGCTTTTTGTCTGAATCCCATTTCTTCAGGCAATATTTCTCCCGTTTGAAAGATTACTTTGGTGAGAGACCCAGTCGCACCTTAGAAATTAATGCAAGTGAGGAGTTGTGTTTCTTGAAAAATATTACTTTGGGTAGGGGTCTTTTGAGAACCTAGAATTTACAGAAGGGAAATTGATCATTAAATAAAGGTAAAGGTAAAGGTTCCCCTGCACATTCGTGCTAGTCGTTTCCAACTCTAGGGGGCCGGTGCTCATCTCCATTTCAAAGGCGAAGAGCCAGTGCTTGTCCGAGGACGTCTCCATGCTTTTGAACTGCTAGGTTGGCAGAAGCTGGGACAAGTAACAGGCGCTCACTCTGTTATGCGGCACTCGGGATTTGACCCGCCAAACTGCCGACCTTCTAATTGACAAGCTCAGCGTCCTAACCCACTGAGCCACCGCGTCCCTATGATCATTAAATACTACTCCCTTAAAAAAAGTGAAAGCTTAGCTGCTTTTGGTCCTGCAACATTCCAAATGCATTTTTTTAAAAAGGGAAAATGGAAAGAAATTACAGTAAAGAAACTGCTTCCCTTTATTGGGAATGCAAATGTAATGCAGGCTGTTCAGAGCCCCAAACTGCTTTCTGCAGAATAATTCTGAAATTTAGGCTAATATTTCTACAGAAATATACTTGTTCTGCCTCCAGAAAAATACACACTTGGATCCTTTACCCCACATGGTTGTTTCGTAGTGTTAGGATTCATACCATATTTAATCCTAAAGTGATTTCTTCTTAACCTTCAGATCAGCCAAATCATCCAGATTAGGAAGGAAGAAAACACTCCCCATCTGTCTCCATTGTTGATCTTCTTGGCAAATTTAAGATTATTGTCCTCTTTCACTGATTACCTTATTTAGGGGGATGGGGGTTGGGTGGCATGTGCGGGTAAAGCCTGGCTTCCAACCTGGAGAAGAAATGAATGGAGCTCCTTACTAATCAGATGATGCTGTTGGGAACTTTCCCCCGCCCCCAGAAGTCTCAGGTTCCTCTTGCTGTGATGGCGATAGCCTGAAATGCTTGAAATGCATAGTCTAATTGCTGTGGATGTCACTGAGCTAGATGGTGTGAAGGCCTCACTCGGTCTAAAGATGTTTCCAACTTTCTAGGATTGGGCAGATAGCACCGAAAACATATTTATATTCAGTGGTGGGATTCAGTCAGTTCGCACCAGTTCGGCCGAACCAGTAGCTAATTTTTTCGTTGCTCAGGCCCAGAATGGACTTCCGGAAGTGGCATCCACACAGAGAACCGGTTGTTCACATATCTGAATCCCATCACTGTTTATATTGTCTCAGAATTCCTATGTAATGTTCAGGCTCTTAGGCAGGTTTCAGCAAGGATCTTTATTTAATTAATTATATTTATATACCGCCCTATTCCCTGAGGACTCAGGGCGGTTTACAGGGAATTAAAAATCCAAAATACAAAAATTAAGAACCAAATTAAAAAAAATTAAATTAACCCTGTAGTCAGTTAAAAAAAAAGAACCCCAAATTAAAAATTCCTCCTCAGTCTGGGCCCGAGAGCTCGAAGAGCCAGGTCTTCAGGCCCTGGCGGAATGATCGGAGGTCGGGGGCAGTCCTCAGCTCCACCGGCAGCTGGTTCCAGAGGGCAGGCGCTCCCACCGAGAAGGATCTTGATAATAACTTGTGACAAAATTCTCCTGGTTTTCGTCAAGGAAATCCAACTGTGCCCACACTAAATGGAACAAACCCTGTGCTACTGTATTCAGACAGCCAGGGCTTTTTTTCTCATAGAACGCTCAGAACGGAGTTCCGGCACCTTTTTTGGATGGAACCTTGTAGGGTAGGCAAAGTGGGTTGTATGACATGTGTGAGTTCCAGCACCTTTTTCTTTTACAAAAAAAGCACTGCAGACAGCCAAATCATTCTAGAAAGTTGAGACCAAGAGCATGAAACATTTTACTGTTAATGTTCTCTCTATATTTTTTCTGCTTTCCAGATAACAGACAATTGCCGCCGCCACCCCCTCCAGTGAACGGCGGTATGTATCCCTTGTATTTTTCTCACAATCTGTCCATTATTTGCTTTTTTCAATCAAGCTCCTTCCTGATGTGTATCAGCTACAAATGCTGAGCGAGGAGTAGCCCGTTAATGTCAGTAGGATGGCTGGACAGAATTTCTGATAATAACAGCTTAGCTGTAAGTTGTACTTACTCTGCGTTTGCTCTCATTGGTAGAGAGAGTGGGAAATTATTGCTGTAAAGACAGTGGAATCCTAGAAAGATTGATTTAGAGCAGACGGACAGCATTGCCGGTTATGAGAAGTTCTCAGCCAGTCCAGTTTTAGAAAAGACCATTTCAATGCAAATCATTGGCCGGGAACTTTTGACACTGAACTATTTACTGACCATCCGTCTTTTTGCTTTTATTAGATAGAAAAGCAACTTTCTCACGGCCCCCGCTTTCTGGAGTTGATATGAATGGTAAGCATTCCGGTAAAAATTGGGTTGCAGACATCTGAGGGCACGTATGCTTTTTATCTTAGAGTTTGTATCTACAGAGCACAAAAACATAAAACAGCTTTCTTTAAATTGCTTTTAAAATGTGTTGGGACTATGAATTTAGCATAGCTGGAAGAAAAATTGATGTAGATATGTAACAAACTCCAAGTATACACTAGGAAAAACAGTCATTTAAAATATTTCTAGTAAAAGAGCTTTTTAGGACTTTGTTTGAAAATATCCGAAGAGATACAACAGGCGTAGGCATAATATCTCCAGATATTATTGGAGTTCCAGCAACCTTAGGAAGAATGATGATGAGGGAAGGAGCTGAGGGTTCAGCATGTTCTGAATGCTAATGGTTACAAAAATGTGTGAGATACATTTTTCCCTTAAAACTGTTTCCCCATAAGAGCTCCTAGATTTGCTTAAATTCCACAACCAATAACATAGTCAGGTTGAGGAAGGAGGGAGGGAGGGAGGAAGGAAGGAAGGAAGGAAGGAAGGAAGGAAGAAGGGAAGGAAGGAAGGAAGGAAAGATTTTATTGAGTTGTCAGATGTTGTGATGGTAGTTGTAAGGAAGCTGATCGTTCTCTTATCCTTGTCTTGTGTTTCCCAAAGGACCTTGCTCACAGCCAAATTCCCCTTCCACTCCACTGTCTCTGGCAGCTGTTGATATACAGAATCCTGACATCACTTTTTCCCGCTATCGTGGTCTCCCAGTCCCAACTACGGTAGATAAGAAGAAGGGCAAAAAGAAGATTTCTAAGGCTGACATTGGTGCTCCTTGTGGATTTAAGTGAGTCCTTCTAGAGCTATGTAGATTTCTCAGTCCCTTTGGTAGGGTTCCAGATTGACAAAGAGCCAGCTGCCCCATTCCCACTGAGCACGGAGCTCCTAAAAACTCTGCATTTCTCTCTGTTTCCAAGTTTAGATGGCCAGCTAAGTGTATCTTTTCTGCCAATCATTCCACTGGCCATGACATCAGTCAAATTCAGCTCTGATGGAACAAGGTTGATGGTCTTCACCTAACTGGATGTCTTCTATGATTCCTTTTCAGGCACATCCAGCACATTGGATGGGACCCCAGCAGTGGATTTGATGTACGTAGCCCTGGCAATTCTGTTTGAAAGGATATAGTTCTCTGAGGGCTCTTGGGTGTGTGATTAAACTTTTGAGTTATTGCAGCCCAATTCCATTGTTTTATGTGTGAGTTACCCATTTACCCTATGCATGAGTGGCAGTCATGAAGCACTTTCTCTTAGTTTTTGCATGTGCATCCAATTTTAAAGTTTCACAGGATCCAATTGCTGTGCAGCCATGATGGACTGGTGGGAAAAAGAAGACAAAGCAAAACTGGCTTACAACTTAATAGGAGGAACTGCTCTCCTTAATACTCAGTTCAGTAGGGCAAGTGTGAACCAGGGGTTTCTTTAATACTAAGGAATTTCCCTCGGTCTTAAGTAGCCTGTTAAGTAGTCTTTCGTACAGCTTGTGCTCTTCGTTTCTTTGGTCTCATTTGGATGCTGGAACAAAAGCTGGAACAAGGGAAGAAAGAAGGGAAACCATTCATTCGCTCTTCCCTCAGCTACTTTCCATGTTTTCTTTCCCCTTCTATGAGCCATTTTATTATTTTCCTTGCAGGAGTTATCTTTACCCTGCCCCCCCCCGCCCCCAGCCAAAAAAACACACACCCAACTATCAGGAACTCTGCATAGCAATGTGTGTGTATACATATTGGGAGCGGTGATATATAGAGTGAGGCGATGTCGCCAACTAAGAGTCAAAGTAAAGATTAAAACCCCCATTTTTACTACCATCCATCATATGAATGTATGTATCTTTGTATGTATGTTGTATTATTTATGTGCTAAATATGGTTCAGGCTTTAGGACCATTTGGTTACGAGGGTTTGAGGTAATAATTGGGGCTCCTGTTTGGACGGGGATTTCCTTATCCCTTCTCTCCATGTGATTCCACGTTAAGAGTTATCCTATAATATATACTTGTCCTGGATCATTTTTGCTAGCTTAAAAAGGCTTGTTATCAAACTATCATCCCCATAAATACATGCTGACATATTTTTATTTCAGTTGAACAGTTTGGACCCTGATTTGAAGACATTCTTCTCTAAGGCAGGAATCAGCGATGCTCAGTTGACTGATGCTAAGACTTCAAAGATTATCTTTGATTTCATTGAAGGTCAAGGAGGGTTGGAAGCTGTCAAGGAAGAACTGAGACGACAAGGTGAGTTGCTGGAGCAGAAAAATATATCTGGTTCACAGGTGACTTTGATACCCCTTTTTTATTTGATTTGAACCAATCAGTAGTTCCATACCCTGGCATTTATTAATTATGCCACCTACTGAAAGATAAAAGGATTAATTATATTAATCTCGATAGTAAAAATAGAAAGGAATCTTGGGATACTTTAGACAGCAATTTATTTATTTTTTCCAATTTATATAGCCACCCATCTCTTAATCTGGCCAGCTCTCATAATTAAAAATAGCCACAGCATGTGAAACAGAACCACTCTTTATAAATGATATTTTATACGTGTTTATGCATGTTATTTTAAATTAATATTTATATTTGAATTCAGTTTATAGTCAGACCAACCATCCACCTAGCATAGTCAGCTGTGAGTGGTAGTTAAAGGTAAAATGCTTTTGATATTGGCATCCACACAGATACAACCATGCAGATTTCTTGGAACAGTGTGGAAATATTTATATAGAATGAACACAATCTGTACTTTTTTGTATTTCCTTGGCATTTGGAATTTATCATTTTCTTATTTGTCTGGAATGATCTTAAGAAAGCTTATTATGCATCTGATAATGTTTGTACCCAATGTAGGCATAGTAAAACCATTTTGTCTTTGTACACAACATTTGCTGTTCTTTCTGATTATTATGTGATTTAGCACTCCAGTATCATGAATTTGAATATTCTTTTTTTTTTCCAGGTCCAAGTCATCCCCCACCCCCACCCCCATATCGTGCGAGCCCTCAGCCCCCAACTAGTGGGCAAGGCCGAAGTGGTCCTTTACCACCTCTCCCAGGTGCTCCTATGATATCAAATAGGGGAGATGTCCCCTCCCCACCACAATCTTCTAGGCGACCTCTCTGCCCCCAGTGGGGACCACCTCCACCCACTTCACGTTCTGGATCACATCCTCCTCCCCCACCCCCATTAGCGTCGGGCCCTCCTCCACCCCCACCCCCACCCCCTCCTTCATTCCAGGGTTCTGCACCATGCCCCCCTCCTCCTCCGCCTTCTTCTGGAGGGCTTGGATCACTGGGAGGCCAGCCGTCTATCTCTTCAGGGCGTGGTGCACTGCTGGACCAGATACGCCAAGGAATACAGCTCAACAAGGTGAGATGGCTTTGTTTCAAATTTTATTCACTTATTACTTTTATTATTATATTAATTTATAGCACAGTTTTCTAGTTATTTTGACCCTCCAGGCAGCTTATAAACAAGGTAAAATGTCAGAATAGAAAACAATAACATAAATGTAATAAAACTAAACCATAACTAAAATCAGCATTAAAAGTATATCTAAAAGTTGGTTGTTGTGTATCTTTGGGAAATTAGCAAATCAAAGGAAAAATGGTCTAAAATCCTCTTCACCTAATATCTAGAGTTCTAGATAGAGGGAATATTTATATATGGAATTGTATTTAATTATGATACTTTCTCTATTGTTTGCAATCTGACTTGACACAAATTTAGCATATTCCTAAGAAAGATGCTTAAAAATAGTGAGATTACCACTTATATCCACTTATGTAATATCAATTTATACTAGTTCAGTTTTCAATATGCACCCAAAAAACTGCAAATTCTTAGTCAGGGTTCTAGAGAGCTTCAGTATAGGAAGCCCTATTTAATATCACTAAGTCATTGGGAGACATTGGGCTAATTACTCCCTCTTCAGCTCAACTCACCTTAGTGGTTCTTGTGAGAAAAATAGGAGGAAGGAATATTAGTTATGTTCACTGCCTTGAGCTATTTCTAAACAATAATAAACACAGGATAAAAGTAATAAATAAATACATATATAAATAAACACATAAACATATGTTTGTATTTTTCATGCATTTTAGACACCCGATGTTGTGGACTCTCCACCTTCCACGCAGAGTCCTGAAGGCCTGGTAGGGGCTCTTATGCATGTGATGCAAAAGAGGAGCAAAGTCATCCACTCTTCAGGTGAGTCTTGTATACATCCATAAGATATTTCTTTCTTTCAGGCTCATACACTTACATATAATTTCTCAAGTTTCCAAAGGTTCAGAGCTTTGTGATTATTCGGACTATAAAAACAAAGCAAAGCTCTGAGGAAGATCCAGTGCCATTTTGTGGGAAGTTCAACTTCAAGTCAGGCTGCGTTGCCCTGGTGTTGGATCAAAAGACATAGGGATCAAGACAACTGAAATGAGTGTTGGAGAGGGAGATGTATATACGCACATCCATATATACTTCTGAGAAGCTATTGTGCTGACATTCTTGAAATGCTATCCTGTTCTACTGTATTCATAGATGAAGATGAAGACAATGGCGATGAAGATGATGATGATGAATGGGAAGAGTGAGCCTAGAAATGCACCCTACGCGAAGTTTGATCCTTCTTTCAACCTGTTGCCAGAGGCATTTAATCGGATGATGACTCTCTTATTATTCTCCCCTCCCCATCTCTGCAGATACTTCTGGAATCCCAGTAAGGCAGAGGCAGCTCTGCTTTAATGAGCGCAGCAAAGGGGTTAATTTTTCCATCCTCCTTTTCAAAATCACTTAGGCCTAAACATATTCTCCTCCCTCACCTGTGCACCTGGATGCCTTTGACAAGTTTTAGAAAGTAAGATTGTAATCCTCTCTTTCAGCCCTCCAATTTTGACCATTCATAATCTCCTGCATTTATTTTTCTAATAGTTGTATCATCTTTCAGCCAACCCTTTCCTGAACCTTTCTTTTGCTTACCTAATTGTGTTTTGCCCCCAAGGTTTTGATGCCCAAATGCAGGCATGACAATGACAAGAATGTAAGAAAGTTCTTTTTATTTTTTTTGAAATAAAATCCCTTGTATGCTGTTAACTCATACTGAAACTTTAGTTATTTAAATTGCACATCTTTCAAATTGCACATGTAAATGCTTATTTACATTTTACCAGCATGACACACACACACATAACACATAAACACATACATACTTGACACATATAATATTCTCTCTCTCTAATTTTTATAGGGTTAGGGTTTTTATAAAATAACATTCTTAATACTTAGCAAACAGCATGTTGTCTGGGTTCATGTATTTAAAAATCAATGAGTAATAATTAATTTCTATATTATCATAATGTTAGTTAAGCGCTCAGTCTTCTTCTTACTAGTATATATTCAATGTTATAATACATACTATGTTCCTTTCTAACTTGTTTTTCTAGCCATTGATAAAAATTATCCCATGTTCTAAAGTACATTGAGTCTTCTTTCTCTTTTATCTTTAATGTCAATCTGTCCATTTCTGCACAATCCAAAATTTTCTTAGTTCTTCTTCCGTTGGTAAGTTTTCATTTTTCCAATATTGGGCAAATACTATTCTTACTGCAGTTAATACACGTAAAATTAAGTATATACAGTCTTTCTCATAGTTTCCTCCTATTATGCCTAACAGAAACAATTTTGGCTTAAAATCTATATTTTTTTTAGTCGTTTTCTCTAACCATATATGTTTTTTTGACCAAAATCTTTTAGCTTTAGGGCATGTCCATCAGATATGATAATAAGTACCTGGTTTTTGCTTACATTTCCAACACTTGCTCGACATATTTTTAAAATTTTTAAACTAATCTCACCGGTGTTAAATGCCATCTGTAAAACATTTTGTGTAAGTTTTCTTTATAAGCCACCGCTTTCGTTAATTTAGCGTCTTTCCCATAAACTTTGCCAGTTTTCTAATTCTATATTATGTCCAAAGTTCTTTGCCCATATTATCATTGCTTTTTTTACTTGTTTCTCTTCCATCTTTAAGCTTAACAAATATTTATAGAGTTTCTTAATCAATTTTTCATGTTTTTAACAGTATCTGGTCAAATTCTGTCTGTTCTTTATAAAATCCCATTGTTCTAACATCTTTTTCATATCTCGAATTTGCAAGTATGGCCACCATGATAAATCAATACCCTGTTCTTGTAAATATTGTGTCTTTCAGTTTCCCTTCATTTTTCAAACTATCTTTATAGGTCACAACTTTCTCATAGTTAATGATACACACACACACATAACATATAAACACATACATACATGACACATATGTACTGGAAATTATAGTATTTTCAGTGGATTTGATTCTGAAGTATTCTTTTATTCCCAAAAGAGGGTGTGATTTGTCATTTCTCTCCTTAAACCAGCATTCTGAAGTCTTATTAATCTTAGTGGTTTTCCAGCTACTGGATTCAAATGAGCACAGAAAGAAGAGTTTTGCTGTACTACCTGAGGTTATAGAAACTGTTTTCTGAATGGTAGCAGGCTTGGAAGGGGGCTATTGACTGAGAATAAGAGAAGATGGGAAAACTTCATTTCATGCATTGTTCAGGAAAAGGAAATGTACTTTTATAAGAATGTGTTTATTAGACTAAAAATAAAAAATTCTAAACTTAATTTGAGTCAACTAATTTTTAAAATATTGGCTGAAATTAAATAATCTAATTTCATGAGATTTCAGTTATCGTATATTAACTTCTGATATAAGATTTTGGCCATTTAAAAATACTTCAGTTGTAGAAGAACCTGGATATTATTAAGGCATTGGGATATTCTGTTGCTGAACCCTTGTCTAGCTCCTTACTGTAAATTCAGGTTCAATTTTTGAAATTTTGGCATCATGGAGACTATTTAGACAATGTAAACAACCATCACAAGATTCTTTTTTTTCAATTCAAATACACCACAATTTAAATCTTTGGAGAGATACTTCACAGTTTTTAAGTTGTAAAGAAACACCTCTTTTCAACCTAATATAACAAAAATCTTTGAACACTCTGATTTACAACAGGATTCCATTTTTTTTCTGTCTGTCACATGGCATTAGTCTCAGAGTGCTGAATTCTTCCAGACAGCTGCTGAGAATATAGCAATTTATTCATAATTTTTACAATTTAGAAGATAATGCAGTTCTAATACTGAATGTTAAATATAACTATCCAATTTTTCAGTGTCTAAAGTCAGATGCAGGAGTTAAAAAAACACAAGGACTTACAAATAATAACCCAGAGATCAAAAGGTAACAGAGGAATGGAGCAAGATTGTCCTGACAATTGAAAATGAGTTCTTGTTCAGTGTTGGTTAAGGCATTTTAAAAATGGTTCTTGGTACTCATGAGACCAAGCTGGGTGGGACAAATTAAGATTTCATAATTTATTTATTTATTTTTATTTATTTAGTTATATTTATATACCGCCCTATTCCCTGAGGACTCAGGGCGGTTTACAGGAAATTAAAAAATCCAAAATACAAAAATTAAGAACCAAATTAAAAAATATTAAATTAACCCTGTAGTCAATTAAAAAGAACCCCAAATTAAAAATTCCTCCTCAGTCTGGGCCCGAGAGCTCAAAGAGCCAGGTCTTCAGGCCCCGGCGGAATGATCGAAGGTCGGGGGCAGTTCTCAGCTCCACCGGCAGCTGGTTCCAGAGGGCAGGCGCTCCCACCGAGAAGGCCCTATCCCTGGGTGTCGCCCGCCGGCAGTCTCTTACCGGCGGGACCCTGAGCAGACCCTCCCTGTGGGAGCGCACTGGGCGAAGGGCATTTGATGCCGGCAGCAGGTGTTCCCTCAGATATCCCGGACCCAGGCCATGTAGGGCTTTATAGGTGATAACCAGCACCTTGAATTTCACCCGGAGGGCAACCGGAAGCCAATGCAGCTCGCGGAGTAGAGGTGTTACATGGGAGTATCGGGAAACCCCCATTACAACTCGCGCGGCCGCATTCTGCACCAGTTGAAGCCTCCGAGTGGTCTTCAAGGGCAGCCCCATGTAGAGAGCGTTACAGTAGTCCAAACGGGAGGTCACAAGCGCATGAGTAACTGTGCGTAGGGCGTCTCGGTCCAGATAGGGACGCAACTGGCGCACCAGGCGAACCTGGGCAAAAGCCCCCCTGGTCACGGCTCCTATATGGTCTTCAAAATTGAGCCGTGAATCCAGGAGGACGCCCAAGTTGCGAGCCCTATCGACGGGGGGTAACACCTCACCCCCCATCATTAAGGATGGAATAACTTGGTAAACCCGAGATGCCGATATGCACAGCCACTCAGTCTTGGCGGGATTGAGACGAAGCCTGTTTCTCCCCATCCAGACCTGAACCGCCTCCAGGCACCGGGACATCACGGAGAGGGCATCACTGGGTTGGTTCGGGGTGGAAAGAAAAAGTTGGGTATCATCAGCGTACTGATGATACCCCACCCCAAAACCACGAATGATCTCGCCCAGCGGCTTCATATAGATGTTGAACAGGAGAGGCGAGAGAACCGACCCCTGAGGGACTCCACAAATGAGAGACCTCGGGGCGGATCTCTGCCCTCCTGTCAACACCGACTGCGAGCGGCCCTGGAGGTAGGAGGAGAACCACCGTAAAACAGTGCCTCCCACTCCCAGCCCCCTGAGACGCCGCAGTAAGATACCATGGTCGATGGTATCGAACGCCGCTGAGAGATCTAATAGGACCAGGACAGAGGAGCAACCCCTGTCCCTAGCCCTCCAGAGATCATTCACCAGCGCGACCAATGCCGTCTCCGTGCTGTGTCCGGGCCTGAAGCCCGATTGGTACGGGTCCAGATAATCAGTTTCCTCCAGGAACAGAGGGAGCTGATGCGCCACCACACTCTCAACAACCTTCGCCAGAAAGCGAAGGTTGGAGACTGGACGGTAGTTGTTTAAAACAGCCGGGTCCAAAGCAGGCTTCTTGAGAAGGGGTCTCACCACCGCCTCCTTCAAGGCGGCAGGAAAGACACCCTCCTTCAAGGAAGCAGTTATTACTGCATGGAACCAGCCTCGTGTTCCTTCCCGAGCCGCATAAGCTAGCCAGGAGGGGCACGGATCCAACAAACAGGTGGTGGTGCTCAGTCTCCCCATGATCCTGTCCACATCATCAGGGGAAACAGGGTCGAACTCAGTCCAGATAACGTGCTCAAGACCGCCTGATTCCTCCACATTAGACTCTGCCCAGTCAGAGTCCAAGCCGGTCCGGATCCGAGCGATTTTGTCCGCCAGATGATGACTAAACTCCTCGGCTCGTCCCTGCAAGGGATCCTCTCTCACCTCCTGATTAAGGAGGGAGCGAGTCACCCTAAACAGGGCGGCCGGGCGATTATCTGCGGACGCGATAAGGGCGGCAAAGTAGTTAGACTTCGCCGTCCTTATCGCCGCAAGATAAGACCTTATAAAGGTTCTTAACTGCAATCGGTCGGATTCGGACCGGCTGGATCTCCAACCACTCTCTAGACCTCGTCTCCGCCGCTTCATCTCCCGGAGCTCCACAGAGAACCATGGGGCCCAACGGGATCTGCGTCGGGTCAGAGGTCGCATGGGTACAACGCAGTCGAGTGCCCTGGTGGCTGCCGTTTCCCAGGCCTCCACCAGGGCATCGACTGGGCTGTGGGTAAGGGTGATAGGTATAGGCCCAAGCGCCCTCTGGAACCGATCTGGGTCCATTAGGCGCCTGGGGCGGAACCACCTGGTCGGCTCCGCCGCCCAGCGGTGGGGGATGGCATGACGGAAAACTAGCCTCAGGAGGTAATGGTCTGACCATGACAGAGGGGTGATGGACGGAGAACCCCCTCCCAGATCATCCAACCACTGTCCAGACAGAAACACCAGGTCAAGAGTGTGACCCCCCTCATGAGTCGGGCCCTCAATAACCTGGGTCAGGCCCATGGCTGTCATGGAAGCCATGAACTCCCGAGCTAACTCCGACGACCCTCCCAGTGATGGCAGGTTGAAGTCACCCAGGACTACGAGCCTGGGGAACTCCACCGCCAACCCTGAGAGGGTGTCGAGCAGCTCGGGCAGGGCTGTTGCCACACAGCTGGGCGCCAGGTATGTAAGCAACAAGCCCAACTGAACCCGAGGACCACACCTCAAGAGGAGGGTCTCACTCCCGGCCATCTGGACAATGGTGGCCTCCCGGGGACACAATGTCTCCCGAATAACCACTGCCACCCCACCACCCCTGCCCTGAGCCCGTGGCTGGTGCAGCACCCGGAAACCCGGCGGGCATAACTCGGTGAGAGGCACCCCTCCCTCCGAGCCCAGCCAAGTTTCCGTGATGCACGCTAGATCCGCACATTCCTCCTCAATCCGATCACGGATGAGGGGAGCTTTATTAACTACGGATCTAGCGTTAAAATAGACCAGCCTGAGCTCAGGGGCCTGATCACCCTCATCCCCGGGTAAGAGGGTGCTAACCGGAGGGTCGGAGCGCGCCACCGCTCGAAGATAGCGGGGGCGCGATCCCAGATGTTGATATGACCCTCCTCGCAAACACCTGCTGCCATACCCTATCGCCGTGGGGATTCGATACCCCACCCCCACATTCCCAGCGCCAGCAGCCACCTCCCCCAACCCCGTCCCACCAGGACCTCTAACAGGACCAGACTGAGTGCCGGTTACAAGTTCCCTCCCCATCCCCCCCTCCCTCCCCCTCCCTAACCTCCTAAAATAACCGGCTAAAAATCTGATCAGGGGCCTCTTAGCGCGTCTTAACTCGAGGCCCCTATCCAAGCCCAACCACCTCTCGGAGTCCCAAGGCTTGGGCCCGTCATTAAGGGGAGTATGAAAACAGGCGACAGGTCGCGCCCATGAGGCAGGAACCGCCCTAAGGGCATACAAGTCCGCTTCGGAATAACGATGGATCATATAGCACTCAATTAGTCTCTTGGGGCCGATGTTGAAAATATGGCCAAAGGATTGTTCATTGATGGTACGAAGATGGAAAAAGAACAGGTCCAGTGGGCATATCTCTCAATCTGCAAAGCCATCTCGGCTCTCACCCGAGATGGAGTTCCAAGGGACAACCTCAGCCGTCCTCTCACTCCGGCTGAGGAGTCTAGCTGGAACAGAGAGAGACAAGGGGAGTCCTAAGCCAGGCCCACCCTAACTGGTCTCCCACACCAGAGAGGTGGTCGCTGACCAGTCCAGAACCGTCCTCCCACCACGGTTCGGTCCCGTCCACACTGGATTATCCATAGGGGGATCTTAGTTCCCATCAGGTATGGAGCTAGCCGTAATGCCTGCCTGTCAACAAAAGAAGTAAGAAGCAGGCAGGCCAGGCCTCTGTCAATCCTCACAACGCCAGCCCGCACCGCCAGTCTGGGGGGGGGAGAACAAAAGATTCTCTCCCCAATGTCTATCCACCAGTCCAAGCCATCCTTCAACGGCGGAAAGAAGTGATCCCAGCAGTCATGTTGGGTCCTGGAATTCACTAACATGTCCGCCGGGGCCGATGACCAGGCCCACAATCTGCAACCACCATCCGAGAGAAGAAGGAAGAAGAGATGGTTGAAGAATGGGGAAATCAGACTGTACTATTTCACAAACTTTTAGTAAAAACATGGATTGTGATGCAAACAGATACGGTAATTGTGGTGGTGATTTGGTTATCTGAATCCTTATATATGAATAGGATTCTACCACTGCCATCTGCCCCCCAAACTGGTAAAGGAACCAATTGGCTATATTTCTTCTATAAGATTTAAAAAAAGAACACAAAATGGGAATCAGCATTCCTCCAGGGCAGATTTCCCCAGGCTGATGCCCTCTATATGTACTGAATTGTATTTTTATTAGTCCATTAGAATATTTAACTGTATAATTTGAGGAAACAGTACAAGTTTTATGCTAATAATGTTTGATGGTTTCAAATTTAATAAAACTTCTTTAGACGTGGTTTTATTTTGGATTTGAGGGCAAAAGAGGCAATAGTAGTGGTACAAATAGGAAATGTCAGATTTAATGAGTTAATGGCTTGAGCAGTACTCTTTAGATTTACATTATTAGGTTTAGGTTTATTTAAATACATGCAGCCCATCCGAATACACAAATGCATGGTAATGCAACAGCATGCTATGGTGGGTTAAACAATGAAGTATCAAATGCCAGTATTTTAAAGTATAATACTATTGGTAATATAATAAATGTATTATACCAAGAGTTAGGATTTTGTTCCTGATCAAAAATTGCCCAAGAAGTTAGATACACCCTCCCCATTATCTTTGCAATTGTAACAATATTCCATGAAAAAAGATAAACAACTGGTCAAAATCCAACAGATTTTGGGTTATAAGATAGAACATTTAGAGAAGCCCTGTATGAATGTGAAGTAAGGGGTGCACTTACAACAATTCATTTAGTGACCATTTAGTTACAAAGCACTGAAAAAGTTACTTATGACCGTTTTTCACATGATTGTTGCAGCATTCCCATGGTCACATGATCAAAATTTGGAAGCTTGGCAACTGGTTCATATGTATGACAGTTACAATGTCCTAGGGTCATGTGATCACCTTTTGCAATCTTCTGACAAAGTCAATCGGATAGTCAGAATCACTAAACAACTGTTACACTAATTTAACAGCTGCAGTCATTCACTTAACAACTGTGGCAAGAAAGATTATAAAATTCGACTTCCGGTTTGCCAACAGCCGTAAATGGACACCTGGAGGACAGCTCCCGTCTTCCACGTCCAGATTCGCATCGCTGGGGGGTCCTAAGAGGACCGAAGAGGGGTGTCCAGACAGAACGGGCTTTTGCAGAAATGTGGGGGGGGGGCAGGAACACCCTCGTTAGTGCCTGAATTCCCTTTGTATCGGCGGACGAAAAACTGACCATAGGAATATGGCCAGCTCCTAGGCTGCAGACAGCTGAAGTCAAAGCTACCATCAGGCAACATTAAAGCAGCGTGGAAGAGATGAGGGTAAGATTCCTTTCTTGTACCTTAATCATCTTCTTTTCACCTAATTAAGCTGCTAAGTACTTTCCCCCCTGTGGAGAGGGAGGGGGAATTTAACCCTCCCTTCGGAAGGCGGCGAACAAACCCAGGGGTGTTTTTTGGAAACAAAAGAACATTTAAGAAAGAAATAACAAAAGAAAAGAACTCTTAAAGTACTTGGGGGACACCCAGTGGTTAAATTTGAAATTGCAATTCTGACTTTCTCTTTAAAAAAATCCCAAGAAAATATTTAAGAAAATATGATAAAGAGTAACCTTGAACATCAGATGTGAAAGCTTACAATGGAAGAATTTCAAAAACAAATTCATGCTCTGTGGGAAATATCTTACCAGACTTATCAGCTCCTTTCTACAACTGGCGATGAAATAAGACCTTTTGGAAAAGAATTAGAAAGTATCTCGATGAAACAAACTCAAATTCAAACTGTGACTACAACTAATATTTCACTGGGGCAGAACTTAACAGAAGAAATTGAACAATTAAATACACCGGCAGAGAAAATAAATAGTCAACAAATACAGTTTTTTGAAGATGGTGATGGAGAAAATATGGAAGGAAGTTTATTTGGACCAGGACAATTGTACCAAGAGGTGAAAATAATAAGATTTGGTGCTGTTGGCAGATTCTTTAATTCTTCAAAGGTGGAGACTGGGGGTCCACTTCAATATGATATAGTAATACAAGAATGCTTTGATGACCCTGAGGCAAAGAAGCGTAAAATGATATGGCAAAGGAAGAAAGGAAGAATAAGATTGAAGAAATATGAACATTTTTAAGAGGCCAAATAGATAATATTAAAATAGACAGGATGGTACTGGGATTACGAGAATGTTTTGATGAGTAGATAAAAATATTAATAAAAAATAATAAAAATAAAAAACAAAATACAAATGTATGAATATTAACATTGAAATACTGAGTTTTTCTAAATGATATGGGTTAAGATGTATATATGCTAAGAATGATAGAATGTAACTAATATATTTGGATGCAGAGACATGAAGGATGTATTGAATGTTAAAATGGAACAAATTTTGGTTAATTTTTAATATGTGGAAACTATAAATGAGAAACAAAAATATTTTATTGTCCTCCTCTTTTCTTTTTCTTTCCTTTATTTCCCTCTTCTTTTTCTTTTTTCTTTTTTTCCTCCTTGTGATTTGTATCTTAATGACTACTATTTTAAATATTGTATAATTGATACAGATATGGAAATGAGATAAATGAGAACTGGATTACATTACTAGATATTGAAAAGAATTGTATAAAGGAAAAAGAGGTTTTTTAGTAATATGAAATTGAGAAATCTTAAATGTTTAAATTTTAATATCAATGTAAAATTAAAGCTAGAAAAAATAGATAAGGTGTTTGATGTTTTAAAGGTGGAATGTTAAAATATGAAATATTTTAAAATAGGGACATGGTGGCTCAGTGGGTTAGGACGCTGAGCTTGTCGATCAGGTCGGCAGTTTGGCAGGTTGAATCCCGAGTGCCGTATAACAGAGTGAGCACCTGTTACTCGACCCAGCTTCTGCCAACCTAGCAGTTCGAAAGCACGTAAAAATGCAAGTAGAAAAATAGGGACCACTACGGTGGGAAGGTAACAGCATTCTGTGTGCCTTTGGCGTCTAGTCATGCCGGCCACATGACCACGGAAGACGTCCTCGGACAAGCGCTGGCTCTTTGGCTTTGAAACGGAGATGAGCACCGGCCCCTTGAGTTGGAAACGACTAGCACGCATGTGCGGGGGAACCTTTACCTTTTTACTTTATTCAATAAAATAAAATAAAATAAACTATTAAATGATTGATGGATAGCAATAAGAAATATGTTAATTTAGATAAGATATTATTGGTTATAATAATGTGGAGATTTGTAATAATATGTATTTGTTTGAAATGGAACTATTGTAACTCGGACACCATGTTGCTTCTTAAAGATATCATTGTAAATATTGGAAAATTAATAAAATATTATAAAAAAAAGATTATAAAATTCACTTGATAACTGTTTCACTTAGCAACAGAAATTTTGGCTCAATTGTGCTCATAAGTTGAAGGCTACCTGTATAGCGTAAAGGTTTATCTATTCTATACAGAATATTTTGTTTGCTGCTTTCTGCCTACAATACTATTTAGGAATACTAAGTTGCTACCAGACAACTTTTAGTAATTACCAAATATTATCTTTGTTAACAAAAGATATTATTATTTATCAAGGAGGCTATTAGACTGTTAAGAGGACAATTTGATAAATTAATGGCAGATCAAGTGGCAACCAATCTGCGGTTTGCTAGGCACAATACTTTTTGCAACGCTAATAAACCAGGCAGATGGTTAGCCTATATAGACTGAGGAAAAAACAAAGGGCCTCTAATATAGACAAGATTGAGTATAAAGGAAGGGTTGTGTTTCAACAGAATCTTATTAAGGATGCTTTTGTGGATTTTTATTCGAAATTATATACTAAAGAGGAAATTAATGTGAAAGATATTGATAAATATTTGGAGAATGCTAGCATCCCGGTTCTTACGCAAGCACAAAAAGAGGGGATTAATCAACTGATTACAGAAGAAGAAATTCTTATAGCAATTAAGGAACTGAAGGTCGATAAGGCGCCAGGCACGGATGGCTTGACCGCGGCCTTTTATAAAAATTTACAATTTGAGATGATAAAGCCGTTAAAGGAACTGTTTCAGACAATTCAGAGGGGGGGAAAGGTGCCACCGTCTTGGAAGACAGCTTTTATCTCTTTGATTCCGAAGGAAGACCAGGATGCTACTCAAGTTAAAAATTACAGACCGATATCGCTCTTAAATACAGATTATAAGATATTTGCTAAGGTTTTGGCTAATAGACTGATGAGGGTTCTGCAACAGGTGATTCATGGGGATCAAACGGGGTTTATTAGTGGTAGGCAAATGAAAAATAATGTGAGACATATAGTTGATGTGTTAGAGTTTTTGGAAAGGCACAACCAGATCTCTGCAGCGCTAATCTTTTTAGATGCTGAAAAGGCTTTTGATCAATTGAATTGGCAATTTTTGTTGAAAGTGTTAGATAAAATGGATTTTGGGGAAATTTTTTTACAGACGATTAGGGCATTATATCAAAAACAAACTGCCTGAATTATAGTTAACAATAGCCTGACAGCAGCATGTAATATTGAGAAGGGCACAAGGCAAGGGTGTCCGTTATCGCCCTTGTTATTTGTGTTAACATTAGAGATACTATTGGTTAAGATTCGGAATTCGGAAAAAATTAAGGGGATACAAGTTGGAGATCAGGACTATAGATTGAGAGCATTTGCAGATGATCTGGTTGTTACAGTGACCCAGCCAGAGAACTCTGTTGTGGACCTGATGGAGCTAATAACACAATATGGGAATGTTTCTGGATTTAAAGTAAATATACAGAAAACTAAAATTTTGGCTAGAAATATGACAGGTTCACAGAAGGCTCTCTTAGAAGGATTAACTGGATTTGAGATTGTTAAAAGGGTTAAATATCTGGGGGTGATTTTGTCGCCCTCTAATACAAAGCTATATAAAAATAATTATGAAAAACTATGGGGGAAGATTCAAAAAGAACTGGAGAGTTGGCAAAAATTGCAACTGTCTTTGTTGGGACGGATTGCAGCAGTGAAAATGAATGTCCTGCCCAAATTTTTATTTTTGTTTCAAATGATACCGATTCTTAAGAAAGATTCCAACTTGGAGGAATGGCAGCGTGGTATCAATAAATTTGTGTGGGCAGGGAAAAAGCCACGAGTTAAACTTAAGATAATGCAGGATACTCGTGAGAGAGGTGGCCTTAAACTGCCTAATTTTAAATTATATTATGAAGCTGCTGCATTAGTAGGAATAAGCGATTGGATTAATTTGACGCAATTGAGGTTATTAAATCTTGAGGGCCATGATTTGTTGTTTGGCTGGCATGCATATTTGTTGTATGATAAAAAAGGTAGATACTGTGTTTAGGATGCATATTTTAAGACAGGCATTGCTGAGAGTTTGGAAGAAGTATAGACATAAGCTAAGCAGCAAGATACCATTGTGGGCAATTCCAAAACACGCAATAGAAAATATACATGCTGGTTTCAAACATGATGTGACTACGTACAAGGAAATTTTAAGCTTGGAAAGGAACGTTTGGTGTTTGAAATCATATAGCCTCTTGCGAGAAGAGAAGGTTGTTCAAACTTGGTTTCAATATATTCAATTACAGGCCAGGTGGAAAGAAGACCAGAAAAATGGATTTACAATGACTGATGAAAATTTGACAAAGCAGATTAGAAATCAGGGACCAGCACATATTAAACGGATATATCTTGCATTGATAGAGATTGACTCGGAAACAGAGCTTGTTAAGGATTGTATGATTAAATGGGCCCAAAACATCCAGGAAGTTATTACAATGGACACGTGGGAAAAGATTTGGGTGAGAAACGTAAAATTTACTCAAGCTCAAAATCTAAGAGAGAACTTTTACAAAATGTTTTATAGATGGCATCTAGATCCTAAAAAACTTGCAAGTATGTATCCGAATTATCAGCCTAAATGTTGGAGGTGTGGTGATGAGGATGCAACATATTTTCACATATGGTGGACATGTAAGAAGGTTAAGGCTTTTTGGATAAAAATCTGGTGGAATATGCAGAAGATTTTTAAACAGAGGATAAAGTTTTGTCCGCAACTTTTTTTGCTGGGAATAATTGCAGACGCTACAGTTGTGGACACCAAGCTGATGTTGAACTTAATTACGGCGGCAAGACTTTTGATAGGCCAATATTGGAAGAAAGAGGAGTTGCCGACCATAGAAGAGTGGACTTTAAAGGTTTCCGACCTGGCAGAGATGGCGAAGATTTCGGCCTATTTGAAAGATCATTCGCAAGAACGTTATATTATGGAATGGAGAAAATGGATTGAGTTTATCCAGAACAAGTATAGGGTTAAGAAGTTTTATGTAGCATTCGAATAAGTCTTCTTTCGTTTCTCTTTCTTTTTTTTATTCTAGTTTTTTATATATATTTAATATTGTTAAGGTGTGTTTTATCCTATATAAGGTAGAGAGTGATGGATTTTAGAACTTATAGTTGTTAGTATATGGTTGTTTATGATTGCCTTTTTATATATATATACCTTGTATTTAGCTCTGGGAAGTGGGGGGGGAGGGGGGGGAGGGAGGGGGGGAGGGAGGGAGGCTGGGGGGAGGTAGGGGGGGTATAGGGAGGGGGAAGGGGGGTTTTTTAAAGGAAAACTGTATTTTAAAACTTTTCAATAAAAAAAAAGATATTATTTGATATCTGTTTATAATGATGAGGGGAAAATGTACTGATCAGCAATGTGTACCTTTCATTACTTGTGCTGGAACTGAGAAAAGTACTAAACGAACAATGGTAACTTTTAAGAATGATGCTAGAAAATGTTTAATGGTTGTAAAGAAGGGGGGGGGAGTAGACAACCACAACCAACAATGTAAAATGTAGTCCCTAACAGTCCCCACTGAAATCCAGCAGCAAAAACAGTGCTTAATTAAATTAAGTGGGGTCTCTAGCTGCAAAATATTCCTTTCTCCAGCCCCAATTGTTGAGTTAGTCTTCCTTGTGGCAGCTAAATTCATGGTTTTTCCATGGCTCTAGGGCAGGGGTAGGCAACCTCGGCTCTTGTATGACTCATGGACTTCAACTCCCAGAATTCCTGAGTCAGCATAGCTGACTCAGGAATTCTGGGAGTTGAAGTCCATGAGTCATACAAGAGCCGAGGTTGCCTACCCCTGCTCTAGGGCAAAAAGGGAATAGTCAGGAACAAGAGTTGGCATTTTAAAGACGTCCAAACACTTTCTCACAATAAACGGCTAGGATCCATAATGTGAACGGAATCTCTCCCCCCATTTCCTTCTTAACAGCATAAATGCCTAAATGCTTGTTCTACATCTTTCAGATCCTCTCGTACAACTTTCTGAGGAGACAAAAGGAACCGTCAATGGAGTCATTGTTTTTCGTACCCTATTTCTATTTCATATCGCCTCCTAAGTACGAGCAAGAAAAGGAAATAGATTTAGAGACCGTTTCCAAAAAAAAAAAAGAACCCCACCAAGCTACCACACGCTCCAGCTTTCAACAGCGCCAGGAGGCGGTGCCAAGTTTTGTTTTCAGTTCGCGCCGAACTGCAACCAGAGCCTGCTGCTAAGGCGGGAGGAAACGAAGCGAGTCGACAAAAGCAACCAGTTGAAAGCGTCGGGTGGAGCCTAAGCGGGCCTCCGCTCTCCCCATTGGCCCGAGAGCCCGTTGCTCAAAAGGCGAAACTTGGGAGGCCGCCTGGATCCGCCCCCCTCAGCTCCCCTTCTGTGAGATGAAAACTTTCTGGCGGCCTCGGTGGTTGGAGGGAAATAAAAAAAAAAAAGCTCAAGATGGCGGAAAATTTAAAAGGTGAGCGAAACTAAGCAAGAGCGCGCCGGGCGTTTGGCGGCGCGAGGCGGCAAAAGAACCGTGGGTCGAGCGGGAAGCGGGAGTTGCCTCGAGAAGGGAAGCAGCCCGTTGCCGCCTCCGCCGCGTTCTGAGGGGCGCGCGGCTGAGGCGGCTTTCGGCAACGACCGTTAAGGGGGAGGGGAGGAGGAAGAGGAAGAAGAGCGCGCGAGCGAGCGAGCGAGCCGGCGTACGTGGCGCGGGCGTCGGTTGCCTCGCGCTGCCTCTCGAGTAAGGTAAAAGAGCGCGCGGTGAGCCGAGAAAAAGAGGCAAGGATTGCGCGAGAGAAGCGTAGATGCCGCTTGACTCGTGCCGCGAAAGCGACTCCTTCCACGTTTGACTTTCTACAGTGGATTTCTCTGTTGTATCCCCGGCAAACTTCGTTTTCAAAAAAAAAAAGGCCTCTTTTGCCCGGTTTGGCTCTTTCGTTTACCCGCCTCACCTTTTGTAGCGCCCAGGCATACATACTTTCGTCATGTGCTTCCCGTTCCTAGAACAACCTTGTGGCGCACAGTGCCCCCTTCCCGTCGAAGAGCGCCTCGCTTTTGCGGAAGGAAACCTTGTTCTGGAATAAGTTTTCCCTCACAGAATGAAGTTATTGAAGGCAACAATCATTTCAAACTTCTCGCCTGTCAGATTTAATGCTCTTTCCCTAAAGCATATTTATTTATTTATTATTTATTTATTTATTTATTATTTAAACTTGTATACCGCCCTATTCCCGTAGGACTCAGGGCGGTTTACAGGGGAAAATTAAAAATACATACATACAAAGTTAAAATCGATTAAAACTAAAATTAAATTAACTCCCTGAATTTAAACTAAAACCCCATTAATAAATAATTAAAACCCCTCAGTCTGGGCCAGACAGCTCAGCTGAAAAGACATCCAGCGTGACTTTCAGATCCGTAATGAAGAGATAAGGCCTGTCATCGAAAAATTCAATTTTTGTATGAAACGTAAGGCTTTAGAAATCAATACACTAGTCTAGTGCAAGGGTAGGCAACCCGACCTCCGTTCATTCCGCCGGGACCTGAAGACCTGGATCTTCGAGCTCTCTGGCCCAGGCTGAGAATTTTAATTTTAATTTTAATTGGGTTTTTTTACTTTTTCAGGGACTGTTGTAATTTTTTAAAATCGTTTTTAACTTTTGTATTTCTTGTTTTAATTACCCTGTAAACCGCCCTGAGTCCTTCGGGAAAGGGCGGTATACAAATCCAATTAAATAAATAAATAAATAAACCTCTGCTCTTTTATGACTCATGGACTTCAACTCCCAGAATTCCTGAGCCAGCTGGCTCAGGAATTCTGGGAGTTGAAGTCCATGAATCATAAAAGAGCTGAGGTTGCCTACCCCTGCACTAGTTTATGCAGTGCTGCACAAACAGCTAAACTTTAGATTAGACTTGTGGGTATCTTGGTTGAAGATCCACAGATCTCAACATCTCTCTGTGGAGAACTGAAACCACATGGAGATGTTATTTATGATAGTTATTTTATTTTTCTTAGTTACACCATTTTATTCAATTTATATTCATGCATTTTAGTAGAAACAACAAATGTGGTACTATGCACTTCTTGATGAACTTCCATTCAGTTTATAATTTTAGTATGGCAATTCTGAGAATGCCGTCTTACGGTAACTAGGAAATGTGTATTTTTTTAAAATCACCCTCATGTTTTGGAACTCCCTTTCTATGGAGACTTAGTCTATCTTTTCCCTTCTGGGTTTCACAACAGCACTTAAAGACTTGGTTTTTCTATCCTGCCCAGGATGAAGACATGCTTTGACTGCTGGAATGAATTGGCTGATACATAACTTAAGTCTTTTTTTAAAAAAAAATCCTTTATGATGCTGTTGAGCTTTTTAAAATTATTTTGTTCAGTGAGTTTATTATCAAAATATTTTTCTTTAGGATGTTTCTGATAACTGCTCAAGTCTTGGGCAATGAATAGCACAAACATATTTAAAATAAATGTAAATGTAACATACATTGTGTGTGTGTGTATATATACATAAACATTCTCTACACACACACACAGAGCATGCTAAAGTATTTGCTGTGTTACATGTGATTTGAATTCTATTGATGAGGCATCTCTTTATACATGTAGATATGACCCTCATCTTGCTTACATTTCAACATATGTACATTCCTGCTGCTGGTACAAGATTGTTCTTTAAAATACAGTCGTCACTACCAACCTTAGATATCTTGCATTTTATAGCTTGTAGATTTATTTATTTATTTATTTATTTTAATTCCATTTATATCCCGCCCTTCTCCGAAGACTCAGGGCGGCTTACAAGCTTAGCAGTAGCCTTCATTCTATGTATATGCCTGCTTATTAGGGCTTTCACACACACCCCAAGCGGCATTATTACAAAGTCAGCTTATTGCCCCCAACAATCTGGGTCCTCATTTTACCTACCTCGGAAGGATGGAAGGCTGAGTCAACCTTGAGCCTGGTGGGATGCGAACCTGCACTAATTGCAGGCAGCTGGTGTTACTTAAGGAGGCATTAGCCCACTGCTCCACCAAGGCTCTTATGACAGTGTGCTACAGGTAATTATAATCAGATCTTACCTTTATCCATCTGAAGTTGGTGCTAGCCCTTCGTCTAGTGATATTAGCTTTGTAAAAATAATTAGGATTCTGTAAGTGAACAAAGTATTTGAATAAAGCAGCTTGATGGTTTTCTAAATTTCTTAAATCTTGATAAGTGTAGAACTTGGTTTTAATTCTAGAATGCTGAATTTGAACTAAAGTGGTGGAAAGAAATTTCACAAAAATTATATAATTTTATTTGACAGACTTTCTAGGATATTAGCCCATTTTGGAAATTACAGTGGGTTGTGAAAACAGTTATGTACAATACAAAAAATAATTATCTGAAAGACGTTCCCTAAAAAGATATGCTTTTATTTTAGTTCTCTTTATAAAATGAAAAATAATTCTTTTAAATATAGTGTTAGTTATTATTCATCAGGGGAATGTCTGGATTATAAAGAGATGATTCTGAGAGTGACAGCTGTGAAAAAGTGTGTATAGCGAGTTTCGTCTAGTAGTTAAGACATCAGACTAGAAACCAAGAGACTGAATTCTAGTCTCACCGTAGGAATGAAAGCTGATTGAATGACTTTGGGCCAATCACTCTCAACCCAGCTCGCTTCGCAGCTTTCTGAGGAAGGAGTATTGTGTATGTTCACCGCCTTGAGTTATTTATAAAAAATAATGAAGGATATAAATAAATAAAAATAATACAACTTTTGCTGTTAGTTCAAATATGAATAATCAAATGTAGCAAATTTGCAAACATAAACCTAGCAAGATTTACTTTCTTTAGTAACACTTAAGATTTAGAAATTGAACAATACAAAATCTAGGTGTAATTAAATTCTTAGATTCAAATTATTTAATTCTTAGATTTGAACACAGCTCATATTGCTTTTATGTCAAAATCTACGATCATTTGGGAAGTCATTATGTTGTTACCCTAAGCAGCTAATTTGCTGCATAACATTACATGAATGAATTTACTGATAAATCCAGATGTTTCTTATGGCCATTTCTAATTTAAAAACTGTAGTGTGGTGAATGATTCTTGTCATGTGGCTGTTTTGAAATATTTTTTGTTCTCTATCTCTCTGTAATATGTGTTAGACTAAAGAAGGAATCTTTCCTGTAATTATTTTGGTTAGTGTGTTTTGCAGGGCTATTCAGATAACCTCTTAGTATTTTTTGAAAGTGAACTACATTTTAACAATGAATATCTACTCTTATCTTCCATAGATTGTACTGTTTGCTGCAAGTCAACTTGGTCCAATCTCCAGGATCTTTGTAGATTGGAGAAGGTGTGTTGCCCTTCCTTGGGCATTACCAAAAGAAACCTCAGTGATTTTGAAGTAGAATATCTATGTGATTATAAGAAAATCCGGGTGAGTTACTTGGATTTTCCCATAACTTTAATCCATAACTTTTATATGACCTAGTCTTCTGCAGGTCTCTGTTGATAAGAGTATGTGTATTGACATTTTCATAATTTATACTTTCCTTCTTTCTGTTCTCCCCCTTTTAACCAGTGTTCTTTTCCTTAAGAAATTGGGAGTGACAGGATGGGATGATGGAAATGCTTTGTAGTATACCTGGATTATAACTTGGATTTTTGTTTTAGTGATGAAATACTAGGAAATGTCATTTTCTGGACTTTGTTCTGGGAAGAAAATTGTAACATTATAGACTTACAGTTTGCTCTGTTATTTTCTCAGGATGAGGAATTCTATCTGGTGAAGTGGCGGGGCTATCCTGATTCAGAGAATACTTGGGAGCCCCGAAAAAATTTGCGATGTATCAGCATACTCAAGCAATTCCACAGAGACCTAGAACAGGCATTGATCCGGCGTGGTAGCAAGCTCAAAAAGAATATGCGCTTACTTGATCAAGGAATTTCCAATTATTTGGTTCAGAAGGCTAAACAGAGGCGAGCTTTGCAGCATTGGGAATATGAGCTCAATGCCAAGCGCAACCACAAGGGACGAATTGTGGTAGAAAATGAGGTAGACTTGGATGGGCCTCCCCGGGACTTTGTCTACATCAATGAGTATAAAGTTGGGGAGGGTATCACTCTCAACCAGGTGGCTGTAGGCTGTGAATGTTCAGACTGTCTGTCAGAAGCAGCAGGAGGATGCTGTCCTGGTACCTCACACCATAAATTTGCCTATAATGAGTTGGGCCAAGTGAAGATCAAGGCTGGCATGCCCATCTATGAGTGCAATTCTCGTTGCAGCTGTGGTATTGATTGCCCAAACCGTATAGTACAAAGGGGCATTCGTTATGACCTTTGCATTTTCCGGACAGATAATGGACGTGGGTGGGGTGTACGTACATTGGAGAAGATCCGCAAGCACAGCTTTGTCATGGAATATGTTGGAGAGGTAAGACTAAGCCAGAATGAGACATAAATTGTGTTATGATTCTGAATCCAGATAGAATCTGCTCCAAATCTTACCAAAGAAGAATAGGTTATCATTGTATAATTACAATACTTTATTCAGAGCAGATTGAATTCATACTGTGCTAAACCATGGTTTAACAAGGTATAGTGACCTGGGTTACATATAAGAATAATCTTTTAATTTCAATTTCATATGCATCTGGGGAAAGATGTTTGTTCTTGTAATTTATATGGTTTAAATAACGAAAGAAAAGGAAAGTTAATACACAGACCTTGTGTTTAATACTTTATTACCCAGACATTGGTTTGGTATATTTACCAGTAAAGTTTTTAGTTCTCTTTCCCATTTTGTGTCATGTCATTTTTTCCATCTGAGAACGATTACAACTGTTTAATTCAAGAGCTCCTTTTTCTATTGTCAGGTCCTTAACATTTAAGTTTCCTTTGTCCATTAGATTGCTAGTTATGTGCATTTTGTATTTCTATTAGTATAAACTCTTGTAAATAGTACAAGGATCATGTCATTAAAAGGCACTTTTTAAAAAAATACGTAATCTATTACCAACAAAGCTATACATACTTGAATGCTAACTAATTATTTCAGATCTGTTAGCAGTGGAAAGCACAGGTGATCATGGAGAGCACTTCAGTGGTAGTTAGATATTTTGGAACCTCCTGCTGGATTTGTGGCATTGAGGAGCTTGAATGGATGAAACTAGCACAACAGGCCTGTCTAACATGGTCATTACATTTGAATTGTAACAGTTTGATGATCAAAATAAAACATTTATATCCTATGGGAATTTGGGAGTATTTTCAAGTGTTTACATTAATCAAAGTGATAACTGAACACAGAACATATTTATAGTGTGTTAGGATATATTCAGCACAGCAAAGCAACTGAAGGAAAAAAACTAGAAATCTAAAAATGCAGAGGAATAATGTATGATAAGAATCATAAGCAAAAGTAGACTTTTTTCTATGATCTTTATTTCTTCCACATCATTCACAGATTATCACATCAGAAGAAGCTGAACGACGGGGTCAGATTTATGACCGACAGGGTGCCACTTATCTGTTTGACCTGGATTATGTAGAAGATGTATACACGGTAGATGCTGCCTATTATGGCAACATTTCACATTTTGTTAATCACAGTGTAAGTGCAATAATAGTAATAATAATAATGATGATGATGATGGAGCCTTGTACTGAATATTATTCAGTGCAAGATTTGTTTCATTTTTCACTCAACCTTGCATTCTGTGTTTCTAGTGCAACCCTAATCTACAGGTATACAATGTTTTTATTGAAAATTTGGATGAACGACTGCCACGCATTGCTTTTTTTGCTACTCGATCTATCAGAACTGGTGAAGAACTCACATTTGACTATAATATGCAAGGTAAGAAAGGAGAAATTTGGGGAAAAATTTGAGATAACTTGTGATTTGCTATAGTGGACTTGGGAGATAGGATTTAACTATTCTAAATTCTGGTTGGACTTATTCTTTGCTCTAAAACAGTGCTTCTCAATCTGTGGTCCATAGATCCCCGGAGGTCTGATATGGTCATAGGAGGTCTGTGAAGGCTTGAAGAAATGTTATTTAAATCTTGAGTTAAATTTTGGGGATCAGTGGTCATGGTCGGTGGCAACAGAAAGTATTTAAAGGGGATCCATGGTAAAGAAAAGACTGAGAACCAGTGCTCTATAATATTATTTCTATATTATGTGCAAATTGATTCTGGTTTTGTCTCTTAAAATATGTTAAGAGTTAAAGGAACATAACTATGTTTGAAGTTTAGTCAATGAGCAAATAAGCTTTGTTATCAAATGTAGAGACATCTTTTATGAAATCTGATGCTAGATAAATGTCTTCCACAGTGGATCCAGTAAATGCAGAAAGCACAAGGATGGACTCTAATTTTGGCCTTGTGGGAAGTCTGGCTGGCTCACCGAAGAAGCGGATGCGAATTGAGTGTAAATGTGGCACAGAGTCTTGTCGAAAATATCTTTTCTAGCTCGTTGCTAGTTTTTCTTGGAAGATGTCTTGTGAAGCCTGGATTGGAAGCCCAAGCTGGCTGTTGAAAGATTGCAGACAGAGGCTAAGAGTCAGGAACTTACCTGCTTGAAGAATAAATGGTAAAGCCTAGAACTGCAAGAGGGCAGTAATCCACATTTCTTGTGCTATATAGCACTGACTTGGCTGCTTCTGATCGCCTGATCAGAGTATTCTTATGGAAACAGGGGTGTGGGACAGTCGCTTCAGTAGGTGGACAGGTTGCTTGACTATCTTGCTGCTGAGATGCTGGAAAAACTACAACATAGAACAGAGCTACTTTCATAAGTCTGTGCTTATCTTATCTGAACTCTCAACTACAGCTTACTGTTTAAAGCCTTAAATGCGAAGACAAGAAACTGGCTAATTTTTCAGGTTTTTTTCTGAAGGACAAAAATTTTAATTTTCTGTAAGAAGCACTTCCTAACCATCTTACTGGTAGGTGGGAAATCAAAGCCGTTTCCTCTTCCTGTGCAGAGATTTTGTATTACCTCAGTGTGCCATATGACTGCTGTCCATTTTTACATAATTGCTACTTGAAGTCGCACTTAGAAACCATCATGGAGTTAAGCTCTATGCAACCTGAAAAAGAACGTCGTCTTTTTAATTAATGAATTTGTTTTTAAAGAAAATGTTTATAATTTTTTAATGGGTTGGGGCAAAAACTAGCTTGTGGATATAGCTGTATTTTTTGAAGATGTTACGAAGTTCTTGAATTATGACTGCTGAACTGAATTAGTTGTCTGGATTCTTTATTTTGTTTTATAACTTACTGTTCCTTTTTTAAAAAAACTACAGTAATATTTGTTCAGTAATACAGTAATAATATAAAGAGAATAGGGTTTAGAAACAGCTTTAGTCTAACAGAAATAGGAGGAACGTATAATCAGAGTTGCCAAATCAAATTGCTTGCTTTTCGACTTCAGTTTTTATAAATACAAAAGGTGATATTATAGAACAGGAACATTTGGCACAAGAAAGTGAGGCTTTAATTTCTTTGGTTTTTATACATTAGAATACCGTAATATAATTGGAAATGAACATTTAGGCCATTGAGTCCAAGCCCCTGTTCAGTCCGAAATCAAAATGAAAGCATCCCTGACAAATATCTATCCAATCTTTGCTTGCGTATATCCAGCGGTATGCTGTTTTTGTTTTGAAGCACGATGAGTGATAAAACCTTTGCTGCCTGACCCTGTTAGGAAGAAAATAATGAACAAATAAAATGGGATGTTTAAAACCACTCAAGGTGTATTTCCCCTATAGAAGGGAAAATAAGGATACTGGATCTCTGTTCTTTTGAAGATTTGTATTCAATATAAAAGGTATATGAAGAAAAACATTTCAGGGATATGTACCTTTTTTCAAATGAGAGCCTGGACTTAGCCTTTTAAGTGGCTCACCAGCTGCATTCAAAAAGAGTAGCAAAACGAGAGTACATTTTAATAGGGTTTTTTTCAAATATTAAATATTTGGGTATAATTTATCTGTATCGGAATACAGTCATTTTAGTAGGTACAGTAGTCACATTTTTCTTATTGGGGACCATCCTTTTTACTTAAAAAGAAATACCTCTGGGGATGATAGCGATGCAGAATTTTCAGCAGAGAAATTAAGGCTGAATTTTTGCACTTTCGTGGGGTAAAGGGAACTGTTTTAAACATGCATTATGCCTACAAGAAGTTCAATGTTTTACAGCTTTAATTCATTAAAAGGAGAAATGCTGAGAAAAAAAGGATTTTTGTATTGCTGAAATTCAACAGTTTTAATGCTTGGAGACTGTAAGAGTTAAATCAGGGCAGGCATACACCCACTTGCCTTGATTAAAGTAGCACCGTACATATGCATAATCATTAACACACTTTGGTAGTATATCCAAGTTCACAGAAAATAATTCTTTTCAAAAATGATTTGACCATATTCAAAATGTACTGATTTCTATTATCTTGAAACAATGTATTAACAGTTGATGCAGAAAATGATAATTAGGGAGTTGGGCACCTCTATTAAAGAGAAATTGAAATATATAGAGGGTTTTAAATCTGCAAAAAAATGCAATGCAAACAGAAATGTTCTCATACTTGAAATAGCTATTTGACACTATTCTGATCATTCTGCAAATGTTAGTTTTGAAACTTCCAGGTTGTTGGAACATCACCAAAGACTTCTGGTAAGATTAGGATTACAGTACTTGTTTAAAATATGTAATCAGAATTAATAATGTTCTGTATGGAATAAAGAAACTTGAATAGAAATAGCCGCATCTCAGAACTAAACCCTGAGAGGCAGGATATTTAGGGCAGGTGGCTGGGTTTATATAATTCTCTTTTCTAGAGTTGTACAATATACCGAAATGTTAAGCCATGGCAACATTAACCAAGGCTAAACATAGCCAACCTTAGCATGTTGTGTGAATGTAATCATTAGAGTTTTAACACATTGTGTTGTAGAATTTGCTTCCACATGATGTTTGAGAGCTACCATGTATACTGCTTTGAAAAGAAGTTGTGCTGTTGTCGAAGATAAATCATCTTTGGTTATACCAAGTTACGCTATCAGCAGACCTTGTGACATTGTTCTTCTGAGTACAGCCTTTCCAGCAACTAAGGATACCACTGATTTCTTCTTGTGCTAATATTTTCCTGGTATATATTATGTACATAGAATGTTATAACAGTCTGATCCATTAAGACAGATAAAACAAAGCCTGTGACTGTCATGGGGTGAATTCATTACAGTACTTCTGAAGCAATATACCATTGATGACTCCCCCCACCATCCCCTAGGAAAGATAACCAGCTTTTAAGTAAGAACAGTTTAAATAGTCAACTGCAGTTATAGTTTATTAGAAAATACAGCTGTTACCTTTTAGAAAAACATACCTTTACCTAAACATACTTACAGTTTGTTTGAAAGTCTCATGCTACTTTACATTCTGTTAACTTTGTAGTTTCTTCAGCCTAACATACTTTTCATTTTAGAGTTAAACTGATTTATATATTTCAGGCACCATTACCATATAATCTCTTAATCCTGTCAACTGTACTCAAAAATCTGTCAAATCTGCCTAACGCCTTGCAATTTCCTTGCTACAAAGATGTGACTGGCTTGCATGTCCATGGATACGATCCCCTTAGCTCAGTTCAAGCTTCTTGATAAGATTACCTAACTGTACTACTGTTATTTCTCAATCTATTTCTTTCTGCCAGGTACCTGTCTGAAAAACCTATGATTAAATACCACCTGCTATTTTCCCCAGTGACAGTTAATGTACAGTTTCTTCTTATGCAAAAGAGAGAACAAAGCAAAAGAAAAATTATAACAGCCACAATACAGAAAGTTTAATACAACAACCCTCCCTCTTACACTCGTTTCATGCATGCTGTGAAAGATGTAACAAAAATGCATTTTGTAATTTAAGTAGACCCGTTTCAGAACTTCATTTCTAAGAAAATTTGTTTCTGCGGTATCAGGATTGTGCTAATTATTTTGGTAGATTCCAGACGGCTTACTAGTAACATGGAATTAAATGTGAAATTAAATACTCTGTTCGTATCTGTGGCTTTCATACACAAAGGTTACATTAGGAAAGTACTAAGTCAACTTGATCTTGAGAAACATGCTAAAGCAAGTATCCACTATATAAATTCTACTATATTGAAGGGCAGTCTGCACAAATTTAAAGCTGCAGAAGTCCACAAATTCAATAACAGGTTGATCCTTCTGAATGGAGGCAGGTGTTTTTCTTCATCTGTAATAGCTTTTGTGTTACATAATAACGAGTGTGGTACTTTAACCCATGCTGTGTAAATATATTTCCAGGAGGGAATGGAGCACTCTTCATATAGTAAAGCAGTTTTGTGCTATCTAGGAAAAGATGGGACCGAACCTAAGTTAGCCTTCACGTTCTTGAATTAGAAAAGAATCGTTGAAGTCCTAAACTTTATTATGCCAATTCATAAGCAGTTCCTGTAGCATAATTGATCACATTCTCTTAGCAAAAGAACAGTAATCTGGATAGTGAAATCCATTAAGCCACATTTCACAGGGTAAGTGGAAACCTTCGTATGCTGTACAAAATCTCACCAACTGAAAAGGACAAAAGCAGTGGTCTCACTGTATTATGGAAGTATGCTCAGGATGTTCCAGGATGAGGAAGCTATAAAGCAACAATAGGAAGAAAGATTGGATCTTTTAATCCTCTTTCAGGATTCCTGTCGTCCTCATAGCTGTGTCTCATATGCATTATTCCTTTCTCTCATCACAGGAAAATATGCTACTTCTGTTCTCTTTTCCAGACAATGACCATCCCTTTGGCATCACTGGAGGCCAAGAGACTCTCATCACAGTTAAAGCTGACGTCCAAGACTGCAGCACTATGTCCTTGAAGTTTGTTAACGATAGCCTTGGTGGCACGTTCCACATCAAAGAAATATACACACATATCTTCACTTCCAGTCACTGAAATGCACACAAAAAATAAGTGATTAGAATAAAACCTTCATTAAATATAGGCCCTTAATAAAGCAGGGGTCTTCAGTTCCTTTAAGCTCAGTATTAGTTAAAGAGGAAATCGTAAGAAATGGAAACATTAAAAGCACAGAACTATAGGAGAGATCTGGCTCTGCTACATTCTTTTTTAAATGGCTGAATGGCCATACAGGCATCGTACCAATGCAAGCGCCTTGACGAAAAGACATGAGGGGGCAGAAAATGCTGTGGACGGGATGTGAGCTCTGTTGTATTTGGAAACTTCTCTTAAGCTGCAATGTTCCTTCATTATCCACTACCCTGTTAAGAAAAGTAAAAGGGATGATGTAAGCACATTAAATATAATATATATAAAGGTAAAGGTAAAGGTTCTCCCGCACATGCGTGCTAGTCGTTTCCGACTCTAGGGGCCGGTGCTCATCTCCGTTTCAAAGCCGAAGAGCCAGCGCTTGTCCGAGGACGTCTCCGTGGTCATGTGGCCGGCATGACTAGACGCCAAAGGCGCACGGAACGCTGTTACCTTCCCACCGTAGCGGTCCCTATTTTTCTACTTGCATTTTTACGTGCTTTCGAACTGCTAGGTTGGCAGAAGCTGGGACGAGTAACAGGTGCTCACTCTGCTACACGGCACTCGGGATTTGACCCGCCAAACTGCCGACCTTCTGATCGACAAGGCTCAAGGTTGACTTAGCCTTCCATCCTTCCGAGGTAGGTAAAATGAGGACCCAGATTGTTGGGGGCAATAAGCTGACTTTGTAATAATGCCGCTGGGGGGGCGGGCGAAAGCCCTAATAAGCAGGCATATACATAGAATGAAGGCTATTGCTAAGCACATTGGTTTGTGCTTAAATTGTAAGCCGCCCTGAGTCTTCGGAGAAGGGCGGGATATAAATGGGATTAAAATAAAATAAATAAATAAATAAATGGGATTTATTAATATTCCGCATATATACAAATAAATAAAGCACATGTTTTGGTGCAATAGGATCATACCTATATAATAATAGCTTGTTAATACATGCATTGATGAGGAGAGAGGGATCACGTGCTTCTCTGCTGATCCAGGAACGGGCTGAGATACTGGTGATAGAACTTCCTTCATTAACTATGAGGCGCTTGGCTTTGGTCAGTTTTCCTGCAAAAATTATATGAAGCAGAAAGTCTCCGATCCAAACTGGGCTCCAGCCAATCTCTGTAAGATCCTCTTGGAAACTCACCTGTTGCCATGTCAAAGAGGAAGGAGAATATGCTGCCTTTGTCATCGCCTGCCCAGAGGATGCGCCCAGGAGAATCAAAGGAAAGAGAGAGGACCCGGCCTGTTAGTTTGCTTGAGCCACCTTTCACTTTTTTCCCTGTTGAGATGTTCATCACATGAAGGTTGTGTTTTCCATTTCCCACCTGAGAGATAGATAAAGGAACCATTTTTGTAACTTGCAGTAAACAAAAGATGAGGAACTAGCAACATATACAACTAGTCCTAACAACTGACTGCTTAGCAATTGTTGAAGTTCCGAAGGACCTATCTGGGAAGTATTTATGACCTGGATCTGAAGTTGCAATGATCAGGTTTCCCCCTACCCCCGTTTGTGTGACTGAACTTTGGGTACTCTGCAACCAGGCTGCCTTTGTGACCATTTGCAGCATCTGCAGTCATGTGATTACATTTTACGATGCTTCCCCCCCCAAGCCAGCATTCACTTCTTTTTCAGCAAAACCACAATGATAGTGAACCACTAGTTCACTTAATGACTGCAGCATTTGCTTAACGACTATGATTCACTTAATGATCATGGTGATTCTCTCAATGATCGCCACAAAAAAAAGATTGCAAAATCAGGTTGGTCACCTGATTACGACTGTCACGAGTTATGATTGTGTGCTGCCACCACATGGCTGTTTTGGGAAATTATACATTATGCTAATGGGCCAGTTAATCCCTCCCTCTTTGTGATGTATTTCCCCTCTTTCTGAGCTAACTTCCTCCTTCTTGTTGGCTCTGTGCCTGATATCCTCCATAACCGGCAGACACGTGATAACAGCAGACATGTGCTCCAGATTCACGTGCAGGTGCTGTGAGTTATTACCATCTTTTGACCTTGGAATACTGTACAGTATCTCCTAACTCACCTTATCATGCTGTAATCTACGCTACATGCAAATAAAGGTATTTCTGGATGATCAAGGTATTTCATGAGTTCAGCTATCTGAAAAAGGGCTGTTAACAGTGATAACAAGGGATTAATCACAATACAGCAGTCTTGATTCAGAATAGTCAGAAGATGTAATTTGAATTCCTTTGTCTGCAATCTCATATGTGTGCATGTTAACTGCAAGCAAGAAGGAGTTTCGAAATAGTGCATGCCTTTTTTGAATGACTCTAATGTAGATGATTCCTCAGCAGAACTAACCAAGAATTAGGAACTGAACCAGCAAAGAGATCTCCTAGTGCAAGATGCAAAGAATAAGGCAAAAATCCATATTGCTGAACTGCAGAGACCAGATCTCATAGGTCCACATCAAGTAGACACACTGTACGCTCCGCTAGATCCTCTCGCTCCAGGGCTTCATCCATACATGACAAACTAGTAGAGGCCCGTGCGCTTGCAGAAGAAAAGGACGTGCTTGTTTCCTTTGCCAGAAGGGAAGCTGAAATAGAAGCCCAGAGCAAAGCCCGTCAAGCAGAGGAGGAGGCCCAAATGAAAGTTCTGCAAATAGAAAAGGAACGAGCAGCTGCGCGAGCAAAGCTGAAGGTCTATGAACAGGTGATGCGGGAAGGCACCGATCCAGATTGTTCCATCCCAATAGAAGTGGAAGATCCGATGGAACGCACCAGTCAATATGTGTTAAGGCATAATAAATAAATAAATAAATAATGTTTGCAATGATGCAGAGCCATTTTCTGCACCTCCTACGAACAATGCTGTCCTGACTCACCACTCAGAGACCACAGAACTGCAAGAGCCTACACCTCTTCAACAACACAACACAGGTGCGTCAACTATGCTTCCTATGAACAGCACAGAAGCCCCACGCCTGCAAGGGCCTACACCTCTTCAATAACACAACACAGGTGCGTCAACTGCACTTCCTATGAACAGCACAGAAGCCCCACGCCTGCAAGGGCCTACACCTCTTCAACTACACAACACAGGTGCGTCAACTGCGCTTCCTACGAACAGCACAGAAGCCCCACGCCTGCAAGGGCCTACACCTCTTCAATAACACAACACAGGTGCGACAACTGTGCTTCCTACGAATAACACACATAACCCAAGCCTACAAAGGCCTGCACCTCTTCAACCCCACATCACAGGTGCGCCAACACTTCAAACTGCATCACCTCTTGCCAATGACAACGTAACTTCCAGCAATGAACAACGATTGAATCGACAGCCAGCACAAGCCTTAGGAGCCACACCGCAGCTGAACGCTTGTGCAACATCATTTTATCCTGGTATGCCTCACCCTTATTCACCAGAGAACTTTCACACCCAAGGGCCCCCACAAGTTTCTCTGGCATCAAGGAGTGAAAGACCAGACCATTCTGACTACTCCAGACATATGACTCATCGAGAGCTCATCGCCAACAGCCTCTCAAGGTTTGATGACTGTCCAGAAAACTACAGATCCTGGAAAGCAACCTTCAAAGCTGTTGTTGTTGATCTCAACCTTACCGCCAGAGAGGAACTCGATCTACTCATAAAGTGGCTGGGGCCAGGATCTGCAGATCGTGTTAAAAGACTGAGATCAGTTCATGTTGACTCTCCAGTTGCAGGTCTCGCAGCTGCGTGGACAAGACTTGAACAAGCCTTCGGAAGCCCAGAAGCATTAGAGAAGGCTCTATTCAAAAAACTACAAAACTTTCTGAAGATAAGCAACAAAGACAATCTCAAGCTCCAGGAACTAAGTTATCTCCTCATGGAGATAGAATTGGCAAAAACAGACCCACGTCTACCTGGTCTAAGCTACTTGGACACCTCCCATGGTGTCAATCCAGTGGTGTCAAAACTGCCATACGGCCTGCAGGTGGACTGGAAACGGCAAGGCTCAGACTACAAACTACGCCATAATGTTTCCTTTCCCCCATTCTCATATTTTTGCAGGTTCATAAGCCATCACGCTTGGACGAACAATGACCCCAGCTTCGACTACGATGAATCCAGTGTGCCTGCTCCATCATCATCACCAAGGTATGTTAACACAGCAGCTCAACAAAGAGACTCACATAGAGCTGTGTTTACAAGAAAAACGGACATTTCACCTCCTGTGTCATCTCCTCCTCAATGGAGTGATTCAGGTGGTGGGGATGATCCTAATCGCCAGTGTCCTATTCACAAAAAACCTCACCCACTTAGAAAATGTCGTGAGCTTAGAGCTAAGACTATACAAGAGCGGAAAGAGGTTCTTCAAAAACTTGGAATATGCTACAGGTGCTGTGCCTCATATGACCATTTTGCTTAAAATTGTAAAGCCTTTGTCAAGTGCACAGAATGCGATAGCGACAAGCATGATACAGCTATGCATCCTGTTCCACTTCTAGGCAATCCACAGCAACCACCTGTATACAACCCTGCTTCAAATTATGGCGGGGAGCAACATGGCGGGAGCAACAAACTCACCCTCCAGTCACAAAGGTCTCATCTTCACCCCACTTTCCAAGTCAGAGACCTTGTCAGAGACCTTGTTCTGTTTAAGGACCATCAAGCTCAAGAATCAAAAGGCATCATTAAAACCTTCATCAGACCCATCACAGAACTTGTCCTGCCTTTGCCCCTTGAAGACTGAACTCATCGCCTTTCCTGGTTGGATCCTGACTCCAAGAAGACAAGTTATTTGAACTTTAATCTAGACTATTTGCAGCCTGTAATGGCAGTTCTTATTATTGCATTGTATATGCATGTTTATTTCTTATATCTCTCAGGTTTTATGTATATATCTCATGCTTATTTTTTAGATCTCTCAGGTTTCATGTCTATATCTCAGGTTTATTTCTTATATCTCTCAGCTTTTATGTATATATCTCATGTTTATTTTTTAGATCTCTCAGGTTTCATGTCTATATCTCAGGTTTATTACTTATATCTCTCAGGTGTTTATGACAACTAGCAAACCACAAACGTGTATTTGCATTGAATAATTACCATTATATGATTTTATATGGTGGTATTATGAAATACCAGACGGGGAGTGTGCTGCCATCACGTGGCTGTTTTGGGAAATTATACATTATGCTAATAGGCCAGTTAATCCCTCCCTCTTTGTGATGTATTTCCCCTCTTTCTGAGCTAACTTCCTCCTTCTTGGCTCTGTGCCTGATATCCTCCATAACTGGCAGACATGTGATAACAGCAGACATGTGCTCCAGATTCACATGCAGGCGCTGTGAGTTATTACCATCTTCTGACCTTGGAATACTGTATAATATCTCCTAACTCACTATATCATGCTGTAATCTACGCTACATGCAAATAAAGGTATTTCTGGATGATCAAGGTATTTCATGAGTTCAGCTATCTGAAAAAGGGCTGTTAACAGTGATAACAAGGGATTAATCACAATACAGCAGTCTTGATTCAGAATAGATCGTGATGGGCAGGCTCCCTGTAAACTGAATTAGAACGGTAGTTTTCTTACAAACACTCCACCCCTATCTTCATGAGAGAGAGAGATTTAATTTGGGGGAGGGATAATTTAATGTTTAAACTTCTTATAAATAGACTCCTTTGCTCTTCTGCCCCCTCCTTCACATTAGAGAAGAATAAATATATCAATGCTTTTAAATTGTTCAATGCATTCCTTACTTTCATCATAGGAATAAAGTTGAGGAATAAACTCCAGCCATATGAAAGCTAGTGTTTCTGGGATGACAAAGGCCCCAATATCTCACAAAATTTGCTCAGGAGAATAAAGAACAAGAATACCATTGTTACTTTACTCACCACTGTGAGATTATTATTCATAGGTTGAAAAGTACAGCAAAGTAGTTCAGAAGCATCTGGATCTGGGATTTCCCGGATACACTTGCCATCCTCTGTAGCCCAAATGCGCATTGTGGCATCAAGTGAAGTGGAAACAATAATATCATTGGAGAGAGACCAAGCAAAGTCTGATACACCACGGCTGTGTCCTTTCAGCACTCGAAGGACTACAGGGGGAGTGGGTACTAACTGACACACTGAAATGGTGCCATCTAGAGAGCAGCATGCTAGTAGGTGTTTGTCGTCATTGGCAAACTGAACTTTAGGCACTGAGGAAAAGGAGAAGAGAAAACAAAATCATTAGATTAATATTGGACTATCCTGAATCATAATAACCTCTTTGGATAAGGGACTTGATCAATACTTAGTATCCATCTTTTTTTTTTTTGCAAATAGTAATATACACGCCCTTTATTGTATTGAGACAGATAGAAGGAAGAAGCTTAGCAGTGCCTTTATGTGGTTGATTGCTATATTCTTCCTCTACTCACCAGCTTCATCCACATGTTGGTCGAAGATATGATACATGCCAGCAAAGGCATAGTTTTCACTCAGTGTAGTATCTCCAGCCATAGCACGACTAGCTTCTGCCACCGAAGTGGGGACAACACTACCTGGTGACCTAAGGAAGAGAATAATATCAATTGACTGATCGTGACCTTAATTTTCAACAGAAATGGGGCAGAGACAAGACAAAACTAAAGAACCATTATTCTTTGATTAAATGGACTGGAGTCACAACATTGGCTATCACCAGCCTTTTCTGATTAAAACTTGAAGAAGAAGAAAAAGTAACACGCAGCAAGCGAGCAGACTGAGAGGAACATGGGACCTATTTCTCTAGTTGCCATTATACCTTTCATCGTAGACAGCTCGGTTCATTTGAGCCTGCAGCTGATAGGAACCTCGACTGACAGAGCGGCGGTGTCCTCGGGCACCCAGTGCTCTTGGGTCATCATCAAAATCCTATTGTTACAACACATAATGTTTACATTTTAAGACATAAAGTTGTTGGAGGACACAATGCAGAGGAACATTATGTGAGGGGAAGAATAGCAAAGCTTGTCCCCAGGGATTCTGGATTGGAAACAAATAACAATGAAACTTCAGTGCTATATAACATGGTATCGACAAAGTTCTATCTCTCCCATCTCCCCAATTCTTGTTTGGACATTTTCAAGCTCTTGTGCCTAAAGAAGTGTAAGTACAGATAGTCTTCAACTTATATCAGTTCATTTAGGGACTGTTTGAAGTTACAGCGGTGCTGAAAAAAGTGACTTATGACCATTTTTTACACTTGCAGCATCCCTGTGGTCACGTGATTTACATTTGGATGCTTGATAACTGACTCACTTTTATGATGGTTGCAGCATCCCGGGGACATGTGATCCCCTTTTGCGACCTTCTGGCAAGCAAAGTCAATGGGGAAACCGGATTCACTTAACAACTGTGTTAGTAATTTAACAACTGCAGTGATTCACTTATCAAACGTGGCAAGAAAAGTCGTAAAATGGGGCAAAACTCGCTTGACAAATTTCTCACTTAGCAGCATAAATTTTGGACTCAGTTGTGGTTGTAAATTGAGGACTACCTGTAATTTCTAAGCAACAAGATGCTAATTTCTTAATTCTTTCCAATGGTCTTCTAGGATAGAGGTTCCCAACATTTTGGGCACCACGGACCGGTTCCGTGGAGAGAGGTTTTTCCGTAGACTGGAGGGTGTGTGGTGTGTGCTGCCTGCATCCCACAGATAGGTCTTTGCTTTTTTGTGCAGCCTGGTTGCTGACATGTCGCAGCCCGGTACTGGTCCATGGACCGGGGGTTGGGGACCCCTGGTCTAGTATTACTCTTTTTTTCTTGTTATACCAAACCTCTTTGAAACACAGAATCAGAATTATGCAACACTGATTAAATGCAATTAAGTTTTCAAAGCTTTTTTTTAAAAAAAACTTCATTACCCCTATCAGATATACTGAACTGATTACCATCAGACTATTTTTAACGTGCAAAAACCCAAGTACCTCCATGCGATCAAGTGTAGTGCGACTGCTTCGGACGATGCTGTTGCTGTAAGCTCGAAAGCTGCTCTGTTCTGAGAGTGGGCCGTAGCGCTGGGCCAGAAGCTGACTGCGTAGCCGCAGGTATTGCTTACGAAGCAAGGGGTCGAAGCCGGCTTTAGCGTTGTCCCGCAGCAACTGGCTTCGTCTGCGGATGTATTGTGTACGGAACTGAGGGAAGTTTGGGGTGCGGTACGCGTTGTATCTGCAAGACAAGATGATGCATTAGCTGCCTGAAACCTCAGCCAGTAGTACCCTTGTTGAATTTAACCTTCTCTTTTACTTAGCATCATTCTGAATTTCCACTAACTGAGAGAGTATAAAATTCTCTGCAGCACAAAGACCTCTGCTCATTTCAGTACAGTGCTGTATTCGTTTAAGTCCACTAAAAGAAAAACACTGAAATATTTAGTATAAAACTCCTTCATTATTCCTTCCCAATCAGATAAATCTTCCCTCTCTCAAATGATAAATGATGATTTTGTTCTCAAAAATCAAGATGTCAGAGAGCTTTTCCCCCATTTCTCATGCCATGTCCTCAGTGTTAAATTAATTCCTAACCTTATAATGTAGTACTAAACTATAATCAGTTCATAGGAATAAAATCTCAAGATTTATGAAGCGGTGTGCTCAATAATTTACTTCCCTGGACATCAGTTAAGAACAACCTGTCCCATACACTTGACTTATTTGTAAGCATGTATGCTGGAATTATATCTTGCATTTTTTGTTCAGAAGCTCAAGACAATATAGATAATTCTCCCAATCATTCCAGAATAACCATCCTGTGAGGTAAGGTGGGCTGAGAGAGAACAGCTAGTCTGATGGGAGGTTTCATGGCTCAATATACATGAGCCTGGGGTCCCGCTTGATACCAGACCAGCATCTTAACCACTACACTGTACTGGCCTACTTCCTTTTCCTTGTTGTTGAAGCCACCTATGCATTCAAACTAGGAGTCTCACCGTGCATCTACAGCCAACACTTGTTGCCACACTGCTGCCATGCCCCACACCGCAACTGGCTGCTCAGGGGAGCTGGTAACTGAGTGCCTGAAGTCAAAAGAGTACAAAGAACTTAAGGGTCAGAGATGGATTTACAATGGGAAGCAGCGTAATCAAGTTCCATGTTTTAATATGCAGGGTTTCAGCTCTACAAATGGCTAGGATCAAATTCATGTATTCAGAATGACCATCTTTAACTTTGTTATAAATTTATTTACCGTATTTATCAAATTTATATAGTAACCCATCTCACCAAATCAATTCTGGGCAGCGTACAACAGTTACAATAAAAACAACAGATGTTAAACCATCAAATATCAAATATAAAAATCCATATTAGTATAACTAACAGAAGCTAAAGATACAAACCATAGGTGAAGGAGGAGGGCTAAACATGGCCATCTCAACAATGGAGTCATGCAAATCTAAGCTAGGTTGCTTGGGAGTCCCAGGCCTAATAACATAGTCAGGTCTTGAGAACTTTTTGAAATATCAAAAGGGGCAGAGTTGATCTAATTTTTTTTTGTTTGGGGGGGGAATGTTTCATGATGTGGGCACAACAGCAGAGAAAGTACTTCTCCTGGGACCCACCAAATGTAAGTTCATAGCCAATGGTCCCTGCAGTATGCCTACTCTGCCAGATGTGATAGGCTAATATAACAAGGCTGATAAATTTAAGTAAAGACAACAGTCAGACAGAACAGAAAATGTACATCCCAATGTATTATAAGAGTTCTGCGTCAGGCTCTGACAAACAACAAATGACAAGTCACTACTATTAATGGCAATTTTTACTGGTATATATATTCAGACTTTCTGCTGAATGCCGGTTGTAAATCTCAGATTTATTGTTACTGCACATTCCCACCCTCACATCCACCCAGAGGAAAGAAATGTTAAGATTTTAAATTGAGGAGCATGGATGGATTTCCCCCCCCCCCCCACATACTGGCAACTACAACATAGGAGTAAATGAAGGCCTGGCATTTTTGCATGATTCCTGAACAGCAGTAACAAACCCGATTCAGGCCTGCCCTGCCTCTTCTGCCTTTATTAGTCTAACAATCTGGAGGAATCAGGTTTGGAAGACAGCGTAAAAACATCCGCACTCCAGTATAAAAGTGATCTTCATACTGCAGTTGGGCAAAAGGCAGGGTTTTAAAAAACAAATAATAAATTAGGAACTTAGCCAGGCTTACAACAGCATATCTAAATTACCGTAGTCACATCCAGGCCTCCATAGGGCCTTATGTGATCTCTTTCATTTCTTTACTTCTTCTCTCCAAAGAGCATCCTATTTTTGTCACAAAGATTGCCCAAATGACAAGAGGGGCAAAAAAGGTCAGATTCTCTAGAATATGTTATCCTTTTGCCAATGAGAGAGAATGCTTTACAGCAGTCCATTGGGGGAAGCAGGAGAAAAATGGAATAATGCTCCAGGAATGTTCAGGGAAGACAGTCATGGCAGTCCTATTAACATGGAAGAGGAAGGAAAGAGCGATGCTTTCAATTTCACACACACACACACACACACCCCGCCCGGGAAAGAAGCGAAGAGGATCGGAAGGGAACACACCTTCCAAGGAAGGCAAAAACCACCAGATCTCCATGGTGACCACAACACTAGAAAGGAGAGGCCAAAAAAGACGATGGGGAAGCATCAAGAAGACTGTCTTGTTTCCATGGCGACAGCCCCCCCTCCCCCTCCGAGCTGTCTATTATGGGGTGTCTGCGGGAAAATCAGCCGGGGCAGGACTGCAGTCTGAAAGGTTTCAGGAAAGTTGTATCAGGATCGTACCTGAAGCGGCTCCCGGTTTCGCGGCGGCGGCAGCAGCAGCGAGAACATCGGAAGGAGAAAAAGAGGGAGGGAGGCGGAGTCCCGATGGCTTCAGCCCAGCGAAGGCGGCGGCGCATGCGGGAGTCTCCATTCCCTCCCTCTGGGGCGCGTCAAGGAAGAGCGGGGAGCTCGCAAGGTGGAACTTAGGAGTAACTAGGATCGTGGCTTGCGCGCCTCCTCGAAATAGTGACAGCAAATAAGCCAAGGCCTTAGATCCCGAGAGGGACTCGGATGATTCACAAGTTACGCACGTTCCTCTGAAAATTATTTTTTCACATTAACCTTTGGGTGAACGGCAGCCACCCGGTGGAAAACAACAAGGACGCACAATTTGCACGGAAGGGCGAGAGCTCTTTGCCCGTCTGCCAAGTACAGCAGCTACAGTCGTCTAAATCTGACCCGAGAAGCGTTCAGGCTTTACATCAGGGGTCTTCAAACTGGGCCCTTTTATGACTTGTGGACTTCAACTCCCAGAATTCCTCAGCCGGCATGCCTGGTTGTAGAATTCTGGGACTTGAAGTCCACAAGTCGTAAAAGGGCCAAGTTTGAAGATCCCTGCTTATTACATGCATACACAAAGCTATATATCGGAGCCAAGCGGGTCAAGCTACTTCCGCAAAGCTTGGCAAATTACCCGCTTGAGACCGCAGGATCTCATAAGGAACTTACTGTAATTTCCTCCAGCCTCGAATGTCACAGCTACTGCCACTCAAGTTACTCTTCTGCTTCTCGAGTGTCCCGGCCATGGCTGGTTCAGATTCCAGGGAAGACCACTCTTCCTGCTAGGTTCCAATCTGGGCCTTAATACAGAAGGTGGTGTTTGCAGTAGTGGCAAATATCTGTGGAGTTGTTTTCAAAACTGACGATAAAAGAACAGGGCCAACTTCATTCCTGGTGCATTTTCCATCTCGACTGGAGTACCTGAGTAGCTCTAGTAATCTACAGCTCCACCCGTTCTCTAGTGAACCACCCCTATTTCCACTTTTTCAGAAATATAGTTTCACTGATTTTTCAGTATTTATTCGCCAGCACGTAGATCTTCTTAAAGAGGAAGGCATAACTGAAGTTTACACGTTAGTCATACCACCCCAACTAAGATCTTAGTTCAAAACTGGAGTTCAATGCTTTTCATTCAACTTCTTTTCCAGCACGGAGAGAAACGGAGAAGCAGTAATTCCATGACCTTTTGACTGGCAGGAAGACAGATTGTTACCAAGGTGTGTCTTCTAGAGCAGGGGTGTCAAACTCAATTTCATTGAGGGCCACATCAGCATTGCGGTTGCCCTTGGGGGGCCGGATGGGTGTGGCCAGGGTGGGCACCACCTACTGGGTGGGCATGGCTGGAGTGGGTGTGGCCTACTGGGTGGGCATGGCCAGCTCTACATCGTTCGTGTCAAGGGTGCCTGTGGAGGCCTGGGCAGGAGTGGGACAGGTCTGAGGGTCTCTGACAGAAGGAGATGGGACCGGGGCAAGTGCCAAGGCATGGTCCACTGGAAGAGCCTCACTGTTCCTCTCAGGCCATAGTGGTGGTGGGGGGGCTGGATGGTGGCACAGAGGTCAAATGCCCAGCCTAGCCCTCAAGCACCTGTGGCACTAAGCCCAGCACCACTTTCCCAAGGGGGGGGGGGTGCCCAGCTGCACTTACCTCCTCCTCAAGGCTGCTGCTGCTGTGCTTGCTCTCCTTAGCCAGGTTGCTCATGATGGGTACGAGGGCAAAGTCAAGAGGGAGGCCCACTCCCTCTCCATGTGAGGAGACCTGGCTTTGTATCCAAAGCTTCCTTAGCAATAGGATGGGAGACCCCCCCCAAGGTAGGCCAGGAGGAGGGGGCAAGGGGATGGTGAAAGGTCAGCAGGGAAGGTCTAAGGCAGGACTTCCCTCAGACCCTCCCTCTCCTTCCTTCCTAGAGTGGTGAGAAAATATTTGAGATGAGGGAGGGAGAAAAACAGGCAAGAAACGCAGCTGGGGAAGTGTCATCCTTCGTGAGGAATGAAGAAATGCACCATCGCCTGGAAGTGGCCAGCACATGGTCCTCGCCTACTTCACATATCCGGCTTGGTGGGCTCTGGGATACCATGAACAGCATGAGAGTCGATGTTACCTATGACACACTTTAATCATTTTAGCGGTGGGGATTTAGTAAGTCAAAATAAGAGTGGCATGCAAAATTAAAAATGGGGAAAAGCACATGCATACACTCCAAGAAAATTGATGTGTATGTACTTGTCAATCTTGGTTGCTTTGGTGGCTTGTTTTTTTTTTGGGGGGGGGGGAACCTTCAGCAAGAAAATGAAATCCCTCACTTCACTGCATTTTTAAAAAATGTGTTACCAAGGAGAGGCAATTACTCAAAGCCACTGCTCAGTCAGAATTGGAGCCTGTTCCCCCCATCCAGCCTCCAGCCACAGGGTCAGCTTCAAAACAGCATCCCCTACCTAGCTAGTATTGATGATACTGCACCATGTGCTGTAAATGACCTTACCCAGCAATTTTATGTGGATGTTAAAGGAAGGAGGGAGAAATCTGAGGGATCCCACATCACAGTTATAAAGCTCATAAATTAGCTGATATGGCCAGGTGTCTCCTGAGAAGTATGCTGTTGTACCAAGGTATTCAGCCGTACATAAAAATAAGTTTGGGCTCATTCTTTCCTTTTCCAAAAGGAACAATTAATTTAGAAAGCGTGAAATTTTTTCATTTTTTAATTCTTATTGGCCTCATCACATTTTCAATCACATTTTTACAATTGTCTCCATGCTGCTTCTGAAAAAGAACATTTTAATAATAATAATAATAATAATAATAATAATAATAATAATAATAATAATAATAATAAGTAGTAGTAGTAGTTGGAAGGGACCTTGGAGGTCATCTAGTCCAATCCCCTGCTCAGGCAGGAAACCCTATACCATTTCAGGCAAGTGGCTGTCCAGTCTCTTCTTAAAAACTTCCAGTGTTGCAGCATTCACCACTTCTGGAGGCAGGTTGTTCCACTGGTTAGTTGTTCTAACTGTCAGAAAGTTTCTCCTTAATTCTAGGTTGCTTCTCTCCTTGACTAGTTTCCATCCGTTGCTTCTTGTCCTGCTTTCAGGTGCTTTGGAGAATAGCTTGCCTCCCTCTTCTTTGTGATAGCCCCTGAGATATTGGAACGCTGCTATCATGTCACCCCTCACCCTTCTCTTCATTAAACTACACATACCCAATTCCAGCAACATTTTCAATGTTCTTTTTCAGAAGCAGGATGGAGACAATTGTAAAAATCCAAGGCTTTTGCTTAAGCATTGTTGTTTTGTACATATATATATATATTACATTTTCAGAAAGGGAATACACTTCACAGTGTATTACAATAACCTCTATTCTGCCTATGTTACAGACTCAGATTCTATAAATTAGTCTTCTAATACTTTCAGTGTCTACACAGTTGCTTTTTGTTCTAACAAGCCAACGCCAACAAGCGTAACACAAGACAACCCTGGAATATTACAGTCACTACAAGACAAATCCTAAATTTAGTAATTTAGACAGCTCAACTCCAGCAAAAAAGAGATTTCCTAATTCATCTATTGTGTCCAATATACTGATGCTCCTCTTTCACAAGAAATTATGAAAGTTCTTGATGATGAAACTTTACAGTTAAAATCACCCCCTAGTATTATAGTCTGATTACATTTTATTTTTTTATATTTTATTGATTTTTTAAAAACATAAATCACTTAATAATTGATGAACAGTGTGTTGTCTGGGTTACATTTGTAAAACAATCACTAACAATTGATTTCTATAATCCATAATGCACATAATAGTTTTAGTTGATTTCCTCTTTTCCCAAAATATCCTCTTTTGCAAACATTGAGTTAATAAAATTCTTATTGTTTTGATAGATAACAATTATATATATATATATATATATATATATATATATATATATATATATATATATATATATATATATATATATATATATATTTCCCAATAGTCCTAAAAATAATAATCACATCAATATAATATTTCTTTTCTATGCAATCATTCTGGTTGCCTTATCATAGATCCTATTACAGTTCTTATTTTAATTTGTTTTTCCCACCAAATTCTAGATATTCTTACTGTTAAGATTTTCTAAAAAATTAATTACATTTAAGAATTTAACTATTTTTTCATATGAACCATCTCAGTTTTACATTTCTTAAGAAATACATAAAACAGTAGAAAAAAGAAAAGCAAGAGTAAAGAAGCATAAAAAATAACATACTACTTAAAGTATAACTACTTAAAGTAAGCTAATATGTATTTATTTCCTAAATTTCTTGTTCTTTTTAACCATAATTAAAAATATGTTTAATCTTTAAACATTCCATTTAATACATCTAGTCATCTAATCCTTTAACTCTTATTCAAAACATTTTTTATCCATTATAATTTTCTTAAATTCATCACATTTAAACATCTAAAACATTTTCTTTATCTATGTCATTTAAACTTTTTTATATTACTCATATCAAGAAAGAGAACAAAAAATGGGAAAAAAGCATACTATATTATATTTAGCGAATTCATCCCTCTTAGAGTGACATATATATTCCAAAACTTTTCTATTTCTTTAACCATATTCAAACAAATGTTTCTTTTTAAGTATTCTCTCTGGTAACTCCCATCATCTATTTTCTTAGTTTCCACTTTAGTCTTTTTCTTTTGCCCAGAGTCTGTGTTAATCAATGTATTTTGCTGAATCAAAAAGTTTTTCCATATGTTCGTAAATGTTGCTGTGGATATAAAATGTAAATCAGGAAAGTCCCTTTGTAAGGGACTTCTGCCCTTCCATGTTTGTTGAAAAATTTTTTTTCTTTCTCTCTGCTTCTCTTATCATTTCCTTTCTCTTCAATGTTCTTGACATCTCTGCAATCCATTTTATCCAATCTGTTTTCTTATCCTCAGATTTATTTTGTAGTCTTAAGGGATAAATTGTTTTTTCCAATTCTTGTGAATTTTTTTCCACTAAGATTAAATCATGGCTCCTTGTTTTGTTAAGTTCCATCTTTAAGTCTCTATTCTCAATTCTATATCCATTTATCTGTTTTATCTGCTCCTTCTCTATTATTGTTTTCTGGGAATTTTTTTGTTGTAGCGTTAACTTGGAAATAGATTGATTTATATTTTCAAAGTTGTTTTGGATTTCTTTGTGGTTTAAAGTCATTGTTGTTTGAATTAGCTGCAGTGTACTATATATCTCCTCCTGTGACGTATTTATGTTTTCTTGATATGTTCTTTCTACATGTCTCTGATCCATGATAGCCAAGAATTTGAGTTTTCCTCTTCCTTTCTTTTCTCTGTAAATGGCTTTAAAGTCCCAATTAGATAGATATTTGTAATCCAAATAGTTCAAAAAAGATTTTCCCCCCTGAAATTTATAATTCTGTTTGTCTACAGCCCAGATTATTGTCTTTTTTTGTCACAGCTGTTCTTTGTTGTTAAAGCTTTGAAGGTGACATAATTAGTTTTTCCCATATTTTGCCAAGTCTTATATTAAAGTCATAGCTGTCATAGTCTTCATCTGCCACTAGGTGTCAGCAACTATTCATTTTTCAATTTCCAAAATGAACAATTATCTCTGAAATGAGAGTCTTAACCTTAAAACAATTTTAGATTTATCCAGATTTAAATTTTAAGTTTCAAGTTTTATATTTATTTCACTTCCATATATTTTGATCCTCCATAAAAAGATTGATTCGCTGCTTCCATTAGTATAAGGGTGGGGCGGAAATCCCCCTCCTTCCCTTTCGGAGGTATTTTGCGTTTTGGGGATCTTTTCCAGGGAATTAAGTGTAAAATAGAAAAGAGAAGATCAAATTCTTCGCCCAGTTTCAAGCACGCTGTTCACAGTTGTGCTGGTTAGTGCTTTTGGACTTTGGTTGCAAGTAGCTTGAGCTGGTCGATGCAATAATGGCCAGCCTTTCTCCTGTTGGGTTAGAAGGCTTTCCCCAAGTCGAATGGAATGACTACCGCCATTCCAGAATCTCTGGAGCACCCTTCTTTCTTCATCACCTCTCCGGGGCGTCTTAGACCCATGACAGGGCGAAATTAGCCACACAAAACTGGAAGTCCTATAGTCTGATTACATTTTAAACAACTGAGAGGAAACAAAATATTCTATACAATTTACAGAGAAAATTTCCATCATAAAGTTTTTAGTTTTCTCTGAAGCCTCACCCAACCCATACAACACGGAGATTGTTTATTAAAATGTCACACCTCAGTTTACAAATAAGAGAGTTTAGTGCTGTACAGTGGGCATTCAAGGAAATGGAGCTTGGGATACAGTGATACTGTAAATTGGGACATTAGAAAATAGTTGCCCCTAAAGCAACAGATCTGTCTACTTATATACAAATCTTTACAGTAGTGTTTTTTCCCCTGCAGATACACAATCCCAAAACAGTTGAAAAAATAACTGAAGAAAAAAGAAAGGAAAAGGAAGCTATCAATAAAATGAGTGGTGATATCAGAAAATATCTAAAGAAGTGCAGAGGAACAGGAGGAATACAAGATCAACCTCTGAATGGCTGGAAGAACCATCTAATATGACCACCTGTGCAACACATCAATGTTTCTTGACTTTGTTGGCATCCATCACTCTCTGGCAAGCACTGAGGTGCTTCCAGGCATCCCAGATGAGAAGAGAGGGAATGATAATCCACAGACCATTCAGAAAGACAAAGTAAAACCAGAAGTAGGTAGGATGCCACATCTCACTATGGCGAAAGCCATCACGGTATTCGGTGTAGAAGTACAGAATTTCACTATATAGTTGACCTATTGTTAGAGAGAGACAACATGGCTGATAAAAGTAGGAAGAAAAGATCAAAAGTAGACAAGCCAAAAGAGAAATGCAGTCAGGTGTATGGAACATTAACCAAGAATCAAAATATTAAATTAATTGCTTTTGAAAGATTGCATTAACATTTATATATCCTGACATACCTCCCTCCCTGTCTTGCATACCTACCTAGTGACACCACTAGCTGTAGCACGTATCGATGGGACTGGCGTGAAAGAAATGCGACTGCAGTCCAAAGACTGAGGGGAGTCAAAATACAGGCAGTGATGGTTTCCAGGCAAACTACGAAATTATCTGATCTGCAGATACAAAAATGAAATGAATGTCACCTTGAGGTCCCAAAACATCCCAATTTTCTTACATTTCACTACATTCAAACTGGAGGGGGAGAAAGATGATAGATAGATATGAGACTGGAAAACAAATGTCATTCCCTGATATGCTCTTTTAAGGCATGAATAGAATTCAATGGGAGTTTTTTTTCCCCTAAAATAATTTAGAAATATAAAAGATTAGGATCCTTAAAAAGAAATGCAGGAATTATTTTAATTTTCCTGTACTTGCCATATTAAAAAATTGTCTTGGCAACAGAAAATATATTAAGAGAACTCATGCTGTCTAGATTTGCCGTGGCATTCCTCCCCAGGAGCAAGGGTCTTTTAATTTCTTGGCTGCAGTCCCCATCTGTGGTGATCTTGGAGCCCAGGAAAATAAAATCTGTCACTACCTCCATTTCTTCCCCATCTATTTGCCAGGAATTGAGAGGGCCGGATGCCATGATCTTGGTTTTCTTAATGTTAAATTTCAAGCCAACTTTTGCACTCTCCTTCTTCACCCGCAACACGAGGCTCTTTAGTTCTTCTTCACTTTCTGCTATTAGAGTGGTATCATCTGCATATCTTAGGTTGTTGATATTTCTCCCGGCAATCTTAATTCCAATATTTGATTCACCTAGCCTTTCTCATGATGTGCTCTGCATATAAGTTAAATAGGCAGGGCAACAATATACAGCCTTGCCAGATTCCTTTCCAAATTTTGAACCAATTAGTGGTTCCGTGTCCAGTTCTCACTGTTGCTTCTTGAGTCGCATATACGTTTCTCAAGAGACAAATAAGATGGTCTGGTACTCCCATCTCTTTAAGGACTTGCCACAGTTTGTTATGATCCTATAATCAAATGCTTTAGCATAGTTCAGGGGTCAGCAACCTGAAACAGTGAAAGAGCCACTCGGAACCGGTTCCCTCACAAAAGGAAAAACTGGGAGCCACAAAAAATATGCGCGCATGCACAGAACAGGGTTTGACTGAAGTGTGGAGCCAAGGCGAGATATGCACCTACCCTGCATATTTGAATTGATTGGTTGAACTTTTGTAGTCCCACTTTTTTGGACTGCACATGGCAGAGGACCGGGAGCCGCAGGAGACGGCTGAAAGAGCCGCATGTGGCTCCGGAGCTGTGGGTTGCAGACCTGTGGCATAGTTAATGAAGCAGAAGTAGATGTTTTTCTGGAACTCCCTAGCTTTCTCCATGATCCAGCGTATGTTGGCAATTTGATCTCTAGTTCCTCTGCCTCTTCGAAATCCTGCCTGTACTTCTGGTAGTTCTTGATCCACATACTGCTGGAGTCTAGCTTGTAGGATTTTAAGCATAACTTTACTAGCATGTGAAATGAGTGCAATGGTGCGATAGTTTGAATATTCTTTGGCACTGCCTTTCTTTGGAATTGGAATATAAATTGATCTTTTCCAATCCTGTGGCCACTGTTGAGTTTTCCAAATTTGCTGGCAAATTAAGTGTAGCACTTTTACTGCATTGTCTTTTAAGATTTTGAATAGCTCAGCTGGAATACTGTCACCTCCACTAGCTTTGTTGTTGCCCAGCTTTTCTAAGGCCCACTTCACTTCACATTCTAGGATGTCTGGCTCGAGGTCAGTGATCACCTCATCGTGGTTATCAGGGACGTTAAGCTCATTCTTGTATAGTGCTTCTGTGCAATTTTGCCACCTCTTCTTAATCTCTTCTGCCTCTGTTAGGTCCCTGCCATTTTGGTCCTTAATCATGCCCATTTTTGCATGAAATGTTCCCTTCATCTCTCCAATTTTCTTGAAGAGATCTCTGGTCCTCCCTATTCTATTCTTTTCTTCTATTTCTTTGCACTGTTCATTTAAGAAGGCATTCTTATCTCTTCTAGCTATTCTCTAGAATTCTGCATTCAATTGGGTGTATCTTTCTTTTTCTCCCTTGCCTTTTGCTTCCCTCCTTTCCTCAGCTATTTGCAAAGCTTCCTCAGACAGCTATTTTGCTTTTTTGCATTTCTTTTTCTTTGGGATGGTTTTAGTTGCTACCTCTTGTACAATGTTGCAAACCTCCATCCATAGTTCTTCAGGCACTCTGTCTATCAGATCTAATTCCTTAAATCTATTTGTCACCTCTACTGTATATTCATCAGGGATATGATTTAGTTCATACCTGAGTGGCCTAGTGCTTTTCCCTACTTCCTTCAGTTTAAGCCTAAATTTTGCAACAAGAAGCTCATGGTCTGAGCCACAGTCAGTTCTTGGTCTTGTTTTTACTGACTGTATAGAGCTTCTCCATCTTTGGCTGCAGAGCACATAGTCAATCTGATTTCTGTGTTGACCGTCTCGTGATGTCCATGTGTAGAGCCGTCTGTTGGGTTGTTGAAAAAGAGTGTTTGCTATGACCATTGTATTCTCTTGACAAAATTCTATCAGCCTGTGCCCTGCTTCATTTTGTACTCCAAGGCCAAACTTGCCTGTTATTCCAGTTATCTTTTGGCTTCCTACTTTAGCATTCCAATCCCCCATGATGATAAGGACATCATTTTTTGGTGTTAGTTCTATAAGGTGCTGTAGGGCTTCATAGAACCGGTCAGTTTCATTCTTTTCAGCATTGGTGCTTGGGGCATAGACTTGGACTACTGTGATGTTGAATGGTTTGCCTTGGATTCGAACTGAGATCATTCTGACATTTTGGGGATTGTATCCCAGTATTGCTTTTCCTACTCTTTTATTGACTATGAAGGCTACTCCATTTCTTCTGAGGGATTCTTGCCTGCAGTAGTATACCTGATGGTCATCTGAATTAAATTCACCCATTCCTATCCATTTTAGTTCGCTGATTCCTAAGATGTCAATATTCAGTCTTGTCATCTCGTTTGACCACGTCCAGCTTTCCTTGATTGATGGATCTTATATTCCAGGTTTCTATGGAGAAAAAATCTTTACAACATTGGACTTTCCTTTCACCACGAGATACATCCACAGCTGAGCATCCTTTCGGCTTTGGCCCAGTTGCTTCATTCTTTCTAGCGCTACTAGTACTAGCCCTCTGCTCTTCCACAGTAGCATATTGGATGCCTTCTGACCTGAGGGGCTCATCTTCCAGCACCATATCTTTTTGCCTTTTGGTACTGTCCATGGGGTTTTCATGGCAAAGATACTCGAGTGGTATCTTTGATACTCTGCTATGACCTGTCCATCTTGGGTGGCCCTGCACGGCATAGCTCATAGCGTCATTGAATTACGCAAGCCCCTTCGCCACAACAAGGCAGTAAGGGGGTCAGACCAGGTACTTGTGTTCAAAGTTGCTTAATGCTGGATCTTTGCAGAAATATCCAGACCTTTGCCTGTCACTTCAAAGTTAACACTTACATCATAAATCTGCTGTCACCTTTGCTATATTCCTTCCCTGGAAGATATAAAGAGAAATTAGTAGAAAAAGAAATTCATGGGAACTGCAGTAGAGAGAGTTTGTGAATTTCCCTGTATTTTTCTTAAATATTAATTATAGCAGGGTTGTGCACCACCTTAGATAAAAGGCAAATAGATGCTTGGAACACCCAGAGATGCAGAAGTGACACCTGTCTCCAACTCCTTAAACCAAACACATCTGTTCTGAAATTTCCAAGTACTTCCTATTCTAGAAGGCAACATACAATGAATGTGAGATTATACAGACCACATGAATGCTATCATGCCAATAAAACTTTCTAAATACACAAGGACTTACTTTAGCCTAAAATCATGCTTTTTGGTAACAAATGCAAATATTAAGAAACATACATTTTCACTTCTCACGGTTTCAATAATACTAGAAGGAATCAAATACTCTTAAATTCAGATGTAGTTGTAAAATTTGAAGATTTTAGTGTGTTGTATGTGTACCCCATTCTTTATGGCTTATTCAGCAAACCATGGCATAGCCAGATGTGCAAACTGAATTATTGTGACTAATATAAAATGTAATTTTTCTAATCTGATTTCTGCTTGCCTTATTGTTACAATTTCAAAGGATAGCATTATAGATATATGTTTTTATCTAGACTTTTGTAAGGATTAAGTGATTTGATACTACAGATTCTGTACTGCTGGCTCAAATTCCCAGGAGCCGTTATAGGTAAGAGCAATGGGACAGGATGCTGGGATTTATAGTTGAGAAAGATTTGGAAGTTTGATGATCTTTCAGCTGACATACTTTTATCACTTCTGCAAAAATTGCAGCTTTCTAGGTATATACTATTAATATAATATATAAACCAACCTGTCCACTTTGAAGACTTTCAGGTATGCCGGATTTCACTTCTCATTTTCTCTCACATATGTGGAAAGCATGAGGTTGAAGATGCTCCATGGATTAATCTCAACAAATAGTAACCTGTCTTCAATCAAACTTATTTTATCTACAAAAGATACTGTTACATCTTGTTGTTGACACACATGCTATATCTAATTGGACCACATTCTATGTGATGGCTAATTCAGGAGTTTGGGGAAGAAAAATGAAATAATTAGGGAACAGATTGGTTGAAGTGCTGGTCTAGAAAGCAGGAGACAGTGAGTGACTTTAGGCCTGTTAGTCTGTCAGGCTGAACCACTTCACACATAGTTCTTTTGTGGAGTATTAAGATATGGAGGAGTTCTTTTGTGGAGTATTAAGATATCATCTCGCTGATTTCAAAAGAAGCACAGCAAACTTTAGAAATTGTGCAGCCCTAGGTCTCATTAGAAGAACCAAGGGCTCAAAGAGTGACACGAGTTGCGACTAGATGCAAGGAACAACAACAACAACAACAGAAACAATATTCTACAATTACAACTCAAGAATCTACTAATACAGAAGCAGTGGGAGGAGCAAGACCAAAGAAGCAGATGTTTGAGAATCTGCAAGACACGCTCTGAAAGCTTCAAGTAGCAAAAGATGGTGACAAAGTTTCTGACATGGAATGTTAATGGTTTAAATTCACCACAAATGAAAGCTTATATGAGAGGAGTGTTAATATATTTGAATAATAAATATAGACGTAGATTGGAATATAAGCATAAAGAATTAGAGGAGGAAATAAAGATGAAAGAGAAGGCTTTTATTTTGGATTCATCTAATAAAAGGTTGAAAGAAGCAATTAATTTGCTAAGAGGGCAGTTTGATATGCTGATGGCAGATCAGGTGGCAACCAACTTACGATACGTCAAACATAATACTTTTTATAATGCTAATAAGCCAGGTAGATGATTATTTGTTAAGGAAAAAACAAAAACCACGTAACGTAGATAAGATAGAATATAAGGGTAAAGAGGTGTTTCAGCAAAATCTTATTAAAAAGGTTTTTAGTGAATTTTATTCTAAATTATATGCAAGGGATATAACTCAAGGTTTAGATATAGACAGGTATTTACAAGAAGTGAATATTCCTATACTTACACAGGAGCAGAGGGAAGGGATGAACCAACCGATAGCTCTTGAAGAAATTATTTTAGCAATTAAACAATTAAAAGTGGGTAAATCACCTGGAACAGACGGTTTGACAGCCATTTATTATAAGAATTTACAATTAGAGTTGGTGGAACCTTTAAAAGATTTAGGACAATTCAATCTGGAGGGGAAGTGCCTCCATCATGGAGAACAGCATTCATATCATTGATTCCAAAGGAAGATCAAGATCTTACCCAACAAAAAAATTATAGACCTATATCGCTCTGAAATATAGATTATAAGATATTTGCAAAGATTTTAGCAAATAGATTAATGAAGGTTATGCAGCAAATGATTTATAGTGATCAAACAGGATTTATAAGTGGTAGACAAATGACGAGTAATGTGAGACATATTGCAAGTAACACCAGCTGCCTGCAATTAGTGCAGGTTCGCATCCCACCAGGCTCAAGGTTGACTCAGCCTTCCATCCTTCCGAGGTAGGTAAAATGAGGACCCAGATTGTTGGGGGCAATTAAGCTGACTTTGTAATAATGCCGCTTGGGGGTATGTGTGAAAGCCCTAATAAGCAGGCATATACATAGAATGAAGGCTACTGCTAAGCTTGTAAGCCGCCCTGAGTCTTCAGAGAAGGGCGGGATATAAATGGAATTAAAATAAATAAATAAACCTATTAGAGTATTTGGAAAGAAATAATCAAGTCCCTGCAGCGCTTATTTTTTTGGATGCTGAAAAGGCATTTGATCAATTGAATTGGCAATTTTTATTTAAAGTTTTAGAGAAGATGGAGTTTGGTGATAAGTTTTTACAACCTATCAGGGCAATATATCAGAAATAAACAGCTCAAATAATAATTAATGGTAGTTTAACAGAAGCTTGCAAAATTGATAAGGGTACAAGACAGGGATGTCCGTTGTCACCATTACTGTTTGTTTTAACATTGGAAATATTATTGATTAAGATACATGACTCAAATAAAATAAAGGGAATTAAAATTAAAGATCAAGATTATAGATTGAGAGCGTTTGCAGATGACCTGGTTATTACATTAGGTCAACCAACTTACTCGGTTATAGATTTAATGGAAATAATTTTGCAATATGGGCAGGTTTCTGGATTTAAGGTTAATAGACAAAAAACTAAAATTTTGTCTAAAAATATGACTATGGAACAAAAGGTAGTCTTAGGAAAATTAACAGGATTTGAAATAGCTAAAAAGATTAAATATTTGGGGGTATATCTTTGAGACTGAAATGTGAAATTATATAAAAATAATTATGAATTGTTATGGTTAAAAATACAAAAAGAATTAGATAGTTGGAGGAAATTACAATTGTCTTTATTGGGAAGAATTGCAGCAGTTAAAATGAATGTTTTACCAAAATTTTTATTTTTGTTTCAAATGATACCTATACTTTAAAAAGATTCAAATTTGGAAGAATGGAAGAAAGGCATTAATAAATTTATTTGGGCAGGGAAAAGACGGAGAGTAAAACTCAAGATAATGCAAGATATACGTGAAAGAGGTGGTCTTAAAATGCCCAATTTTAAAATATATTATGAAGCTGTGGCTTTATCAACAATTAGTAATTGGTTTAATTTAACAGAAGGAAGATTATTGAATATTGAGGGACATGATTTATTATATGGTTGGCATGCATATTTATTGTATGATAAAAAGGTGGATAATATCTAACACATATATTAAGTTATGCCCTGTTGCGAGTTTGGAAAAAATATCGATACAAGTTAAATTATAAAATACCAATTTGGGCAATACCTGAGCATGCAATAGAAAATATAAGTCTGGGATTTAAACATGATGTGACTACATATAAAGATATTCTTAGATTGGAGAGGAATGTATGGCAATTAAAGCCATTTAATATCTTAAAAGAAGGGAAAATAGTACAAACTTGGTTTCAGTATGGTCAGATACAAGCTAGATGGAAAGAAGATCAGAAAATTGGTATTACAACAACAGATGAAAATTTGGTAAAACAAATTAGAGATCAAAGTCAAGCGCATATATGATGGGCCCAGAATATTCAAGAGCCAATAACGATGGATGTTTGGGAAAAAATTTGGGTCAGAAATGTAAAATTTACTCAGGCTCAAAATTTAAGAGAGAATTTTTATAAAATGTTTTATAGGTGGCACTTAGATCCTAAAAAATTAGCATGTATGTATCCAAATTATCAGCCCAAATGTTGGAGGTGTGGTTGTGAGGATGCAACCTATTACCACATGTGGTGGACTTGTAAAAAAATTAAAGTTGTTTGGATTAAAATTTGGTGGAATATGCAGAAGATATTTAAGAAAAAGATAAGGTTTACCCCACAGTTATTCTTATTGGGTATTATTACTGATTGTATTGTTATAGAAACTAAGTTGATGTTGAATTTAATAACAGCAGCAAGACTTGGTTTTGCAATATTGGAAGAAGGAGGAACTGCCTACAGTGGAAGAGTGGACTTTAAAAGTTTCTTTTTTTTATTGAAAAGTTTTATAAAAGTTACAAAAAATCCCCAAAACTAACCCACCCCAAACCCACCCCCTCTCCCTCCCCCACTTCCCAGAGCTGAGTACAGGGTTACAAATATAATAATCATAATCTAACTAACATTAACCAACTACCGTAGATTCCGGCATATAAGACTACTTTTTAACCCATGAAAATCTTCTCAAGTCAGGGGTCCTTATACGCCGGGTGCTGAAAATGTAGGGACAGGGCTGGCTGGAAAACCTGGAGCGGATCTCCCATTTAGTCTGCGCAGGGAAAGTGGGACCAATTGGAGAAGAAGCTGCAGTCTGTGATTTTTTATAGGCTGGGGTCTGGGCTTCTTTCCTTCTAAAGAAGGCTTCTTTCCTTCTAAAGACCTCAAGACGTTTCTGTTTGTACAAGCCGGCCTAGCCTGATGGGGATTGGTGGGGTTTTTTAATTTTTTGTTTTAATTTTAAATTGTTGTTTTAGAATTTTATTCCAACTGTTTTAATATGGGCAATTATTTAATCTTGTTTTAACGTTTGTATGTAGTATTTTATTCTGCCCTGTGAACCGCCCTGAGTCCTCAGGGAGAAGGGCGGTATATAAATATTATTAAATTAAATTAAATTAAATTAAAGTTGAAGAGCAGCTTTAGGCAGGTGGGGAATGCAAGAGCAACTTGAAAGGCAGGTGGGGAATGCCATAGCCAGAGCAGCTGCTTAGCTCTAAGGACACATTTGACTCAGGAACTGGGCTGGCTGGCTGGAAAACCTGGAGCGGATCTCCCATTTGGTCTTTTTTTTAAATCCCATTTATATCCCACCCTTCTCCGAAGACTCAGGGCGGCTTACAATTTAAAGCACAAATCAATGTGCTTAGCAATAACCTTCATTCTATGTATATGCCTGCCTATTAGAGCTTTCACACACCCCCCCCCACAAGCAGCATTATTACAAAGTCAGCTTATTGCTCCCAACAATCTGGGTCCTCATTTTACCTACTTTGGAAGGATGGAAGGCTGACTCAACCTTGAGCCTCGTGGGATGAGAACCTGCACTAATTGCAGGCAGCTGGTGTTACATAAGGCTCTGCGCAGGGAAAGCATTAGAGTGAATTAGGAAAAGTGAAAAAGTGAATTAGGAAAATAGGAAACAGTTGCTGGAATTGGGTATGTGTAGTTTAACGAAGAGAAGGGTGAGGGGTGACATGATAGCAGTGATCCAATATCTCAGGGGCTGCCACAAAGAAGAGGGAGCCAAGCTATTCTCCAAAGCACCTGAAAGCAGGACAAGAAGCAATGGATGGAAACTAGTCAAGGAGAGAAGCAACCTAGAACTAAGGAGAAACTTCCTGACAGTTAGAACAATTAACCAGTGGAACAACCTGCCTCCAGAAGTGGTGAATGCTGCAACACTGGAAGTTTTTAAGAAGAGACTGGACAGCCATTTGTCTGAAATTGTATAGGGTTTCCTGCCTTAGCAGGGGGTTGGACTAGATGACCTCCAAGGTCCCTTCCAACTACTTCTTCTTCTTCTTCTTCTTCTTCTTCTTCTTCTTCTTCTTCTTCTTCTTCTTCTTCTTCTTCTTCTTCAGTTTAATCCACTTGCACTGTTTTATGTTTACATGTTTGATGACAAACAGCCTTATGTTTATAAGTGACAGTTTTCCTACTAAGTACCTGCATGTCATAAGCATTTGAATTAAAATTACCATATTAAAATCAAATCTGATGTTTTTTAATTTTTATTTGGTGTGTGTTGGAAGAGGGGTAGTCTTATACGGTGAGTATAACCTAAACCCTATAATTTAACAGGAAAGGTAGGGGGTCGTCTTATACGCCCAGTCGTCTTATACGCCGGAAAATACGGTATATAAATAACCAAGTTCATAATGCACTTTAACTCCCCTTTAACATAAATACAAGCAAAATAAAAGTATACATAATAATAAAAAAACAAACAAAATAAAATCCAAATTATTAAACAATACAATATCCAAATTATTAAACCATACTAATACTAAAAATAGTAATAATACCATATACTTAAAGCTAATAAAAATTCCACTATAATAAACTATTAATAATAATAACAATCTAAAATTTACTCATAGGCTAAATGGAACTTTTTAGTCCCATATTTATTCTGAATATAATCTATCCATCTGCTCCAGACCGAAATGTATCTTTCTTGTGAATGATCCTTCAAATAAGCAGAAATCTTAGCCATTTCTGCTAAATGACAATTTAAGCGTCCATTCTTCTATAGTAGGCAAGCAATCCTTCTTCCAATATTGCCCTACCAATAGCCTTGCAGCTGTTATCAAATTCAACCTTAAGTTAGTTTCTTTAGTATCACAATCTGTAATAACACCCAATAAAAATAATTGTGGAGTAAACTTTAGCTTTCTCTTAAAAATCTTTTGAATGTTCCACCAAATTTTAATCCAAAAAGCTTTTATATTTCTACAAGTCCACCAGATATGAAAATAAGTAGCATCCAAACTGCCACATCTCCAGCATTTAGGCTGTAAATTAGGATACATACAAGACAAGTTTTTAGGATCCAGATGCCATCTATAAAACATTTTATAAAAATTTTCTCTTAAGTTTTGGGCCTGAGTAAATTTTACATTTCTAACCCAAATTACCTCCCATATATCCAATGGGATCGGTTCTTGAATATTTTGGGCCCACTTTACCATGCAATCTTTAACTAATTCCGTTTCCGAATCCAATTCTATTAAAGCATTATAAATTCTCTTTATATGCGCTCGATTTTGATCTTTAATCTGTTTTACCAAATTTTCATCCATTAATGCAGGGGTGTCAAACTCAATTTCATTGAGGGCCGGATCAGCATTGCGGTTACCATCAGGGGGCCGGGTGGGTATGGCCAGGGTGGGCGTGGCCTACTGGGTGGGTGTGGCCTACTGGGTGGGCGTGGCTAGAGTGCATATGGCCTACTGGGTGGGCATGGCCAGCTCTACATCGTTTGCATCAAGGGTGCCTATGGGGGCCTGGGCAGGAGTGGGACAGATCTGAGGGTCTCTGGCGGAAGGAGGGTCTCTAGGCCAGGGCCAAGGCAGTGGGGGCCATTCCCTCACTGTTTCCAGGATGGCTTCACGGGCCACATGAAACAACTTCGAGGGCCAGATCTGGCCCCCGGGCCTTGTGTTTGACATGTCTGCATTAATGTAATACCAACCTTTTGATCTAACTTCCACCTAGCTTGCAATTGAGCATACTGAAACCAGGACTGTACAATATTTTCTTGTTTTAACTCAGCTAACAACTTTAATTGCCAATCATTCCCTACCAATCTAAGTAATTCCTTATAAGAATTCATATCCAAATTCACACCCATAGATACACTCTCTATCGCGTGTTCAGGAATCCCCCAGATTGGTATTTTATAATTTAACTTATAATAATACTTTTTCCAGACACGTAATAAAGCACTTCTTAAAATATGAGATTTAAAAGCCTTGTCAACTATTTTATCATAAATTAAATATACATGCCACCCATATAATAAGTCCGACTTTAAAACTTTCTATCTTGGCAGAAATGGCAAAAATTTCAGCATACCTGAAAGAACAATCGCAACAGAGATATATTTTGGAATGGAGAAGATGGATTGAATATATTCAGAATAAATATGGGACTAAAAAATTTCATTTAGCATATCAATGAATATTAGAATTATAAGATGTACTATTATTTACCTATGTATAAGGGGAGTTAAAGTGCGATAGGATTTAAAGTGTATTTACAGTTGGTTAGCATATTTTAGTTTAAGCTTGTTAGAGGCAATACCCTGCTTTCAGCTCTGGGAAGTCGGGGGGGGGGGGGGGGGAGGGATGGAGTATATTTAAAATGTACTGTAAAACTTTTCAATAAAAAAAAGATATGGAGGATGGAGTATTAGATATGTTCACTGCCTTGAGTTGACACATACAGTGAGGCAATTTTTTAAAAAAATATAATAATTGGAAATACAGATCCAAAATGAGCTGAGCCATATGGCAAACATCTTCCAATCACAGAGGGAAATACAGAGGGTTACATCTGTAAAATATTGGTATCCTTTTACATACTCCAGTTGTAGATGAGTTTTTTCCCCCAGGGCTCACTTGAATGCTCTCCACCCAGCCAACCTGGAAGGTAGAGTCTAAAACTTTTCAATAAAACAGAGGTGATTCCAAAGCACAGGAGGGCACACATGTGTCACTTGTGCAGTGCCTTATGTCAAATTTTCTCAGCAACATGGTGCAGCTGCACAGAGCAGCCAGGCAACTACAGGGAAAAATGCATTGCTCTAAAGTTGTCCCTTTTCACATTCCATTGTACTCCACAGCCCTAGCATGTAACCTTTAACACAGGTTCCCTAAGGATAATTACTGTATATGTGGAAATCTATTTATGGCCATGATTTCAGTTTTCACATCATATCAAGTTCCTATATATGGGACTTTCCTAATGAACTATTAAGAATCAATAGCTCTACAAGCACACAAAAAAGGATAGAGCTCTATATGGAGAGCATAGCAGAAGCATTAAACTATTCCAAGTGCTATAACAGCTAAATCCAGTTTTATCTGCACATACAGGCAGTCCTCACTTAATGTCCACTTGTTCACTGCCTTTTTGAACTTACAACTGTTCTTGTAGTTGTGGCCATCACAGCAGCCCTATGATCAGGTTAATGTGAGTGAGATTCTTGCAACTGGCTTGCAATTATATCACAGCATCCTGCTATCATGTGACTGCCATTTGCAATCTTCATTGCTGGCTTCCAACAAATGTTAATAGGGAAGCCACCAGGAGGTTGCAAATGGTGATCATGTGATTGAGGGATGCTACAGCCATTCAGGATTCATCTAAAGATGGCAATTGGGACTGCAGGAACTCTTCCTATAAGTCAGGGGTCTTCAAACATGGCCCTTTTATGACTTGTGGACTTCAACTCCCAGAATTTCTCAGCCAGCATGCCTGAGGAATTCTGGGAGTTGAAGTCCACAAGTCATAAAAGGGCCACATCTGAATACCGCTGTTGTAAGTTCTTGTGATCATGTGACAGTGACTTATGGCCACATCAGTTACACTGAATTTGCTGGTCCAAGTTACTGTTGGTAAGCAAAGTGTCACTATCACATATTTGTGTTTTGAAGGATTGACTGACATGTCATTTGCTCCATTTATGCCTCCTACAGATCCTCCTGCCCACCCTCCAGTTTCCCCCATGTTAACCTGCTGCATCAATCTTTCCCCCCAAAATCAAGAGACAGAAACCAGACAGACACACATCTTACAGATCTGCGAGAGAAAGGATGGATCCCCTGGGATTTCCGTATAGTAAAGGGCAAACCAGCCTTCGATCACACCATGAATAAAAACACAGATGGCAAACCAGCAAATGATCAAGGTGCGCCAAGTTCCAAAAGGGCCCCATGTCTTGCTTCGCCAACCTGCTACAAACCAAGTCAACAGCAAGATAATTCCTGAAGTACAGAATACGAATGTCAAGAACTGCCATAAGGGTCGGTCATTTGGGATGTAATTTTGGAGTTCCAGGTTCCGAGGCCAGTATGGGTGGTTGACAATAACGGGGTTTGCTTCCAGAACCATAGTGGGTTGAGAAAGTGTGAGTTGAGCCAGTGAAAAAGGCAAGGGCTTCTTCTGGTAGACAATGACCCACCTGCATTAAATGCAGAGAACTAGTTAAGCACAACCTATTATCAGATTCTTTCAGTTTCACAGCTGACAAAATAGAAACAGAACTTATCCTAAAATCTGAACATACAAATATGTATATACACATATATACATATATACACATATATACACAAGGCTTTTTTTCTCATAGAATCAGCCTGGATTGGGCCGCTGCCCCCCCCCGTAAAATCACTCCCTAATGTAGTTTCTTCTCCCCTTCCCTCCCCCCCCAACAAAGGGCTTTTGACTGGAGCAGGAGCTGTGCGTGAGTTCCGTCACCTTTTTTTCCCAAAAAAACCCACTGCATACACACACACACACACACACACACACACACACAATACATATATAAAGGTAAAGGTAAAGGTTCCCCTGCACATGCGTGCTAGTCGTTTCCAACTCTAGGGGCCGGTGCTCATCTCCGTTTCAAAGCCGAAGAGCCAGCGCTTGTCCAAGGACGTCTCCGTGGTCATGTGGCCGGCATGACTAGACGCCAAAGGCGCACGGAATGCTGTTACCTTCCCACCGCAGTGGTCCCTATTTTTCTACTTGCATTTTTTACGTGCTTTCGAACTGCTAGGTTGGCAGAAGCTGGGACGAGTAACAGACGCTCACTCTGTTACGCGGCACTCGGGATTCGACCCGCCAAACTGCCGACCTTCTGATCGACAAGCTCAGCATCCTAACCCACTGAGCCACCGTGTCCCTATAATACACATATACATATATATATATATATATATATATATATATATATCCAAAAGTCAAGGCAGTCTTAAGCTTTTAAATTGTCTCTGCAACAAAAACTTTCTTGCCACATTTCCATTACACAATACAGCTGCTCCTTTCACAGAAATCACTCCAATAGGTGACTTGATTTCAAAGATCCCTAGAAGGAGCATGTTCCTTCAGGAAGGAAAAAATTGGCTCCAAGCAGTGTCTTCTCAAATCTACCATCCTACAATGCCACAGTTCAGCTCAGAGAGTTACCCTTTTTCCACCTTCCAAAGAACTCCAAAGCAATACCTCCCAATATTCACTGCCATCCATGCACCCAAAGTGGACATTTTATGTTTTTATAACTTTTTTTTTAGAATTGAGAGCAATCTGCTTGTTAACAGACATTTACAGCAACATTATTCAGTCGCTGTTAGAAACCTAATAGTTTACTAAATAATTATTTTTGTTACTTATCCTTTATCAGATGACGATTTTACACACACACACACACACACACACACACACACACACGAATTATGCTTGTTTCAATTTGAGACTAGGAAGGAAGTCTTTTTCACAATTTTTTTTTTCTGTAGTAGAAGATTACAGGAGGATGGTCTTAGCAGGAACTTGTGCAAAAAAAAACCCTTAATAACACACGCTGTAATGAGGCACTCTGCAAATACAGTATATAAAAGATTTGTGCCCCTAAACACAACATTTATCCCATATAATCTTTGACCATAAGAGAAACATTACAAAATGTATAAATCAACCAGGAAATCTTACATGCAGGTCAGTTTTTCAGATAACAAAAATTTTATCTCAAACCTTACCCAATGTAGCTTGCAAAACCTCCACACCAAACGCTTCTCAGCTGTTTCCTAAATCCTCCTTATATACATATATATACACAGGGCTTTTTTTTAATCATAGAACGCACGGAACAGCGTTCTGGCACTTTTTTTGAACGGAAGAACCGGTTCCTTGTAAGCTACCAGCACTAGTACACGTATGGGTGCAGAGCGCTTTTGTGGACCCCCAGCAGCCCCTTTCCAGGCCTCTGGAGCCTGGATCCATGATCGTGGAACAATTTTGTAGTCCCCCCCCAGCGGTCTGATCCGAGCTCTGGAGGTCTTTTCCAGGCTTCTAGAGCCCAGATCAGGGTGCTGGGGGGGCTACTAAATTGCTCCACAGCCATGGATCCGGCCTCCGGAGGCTTGGAAAAGGCTCCTGGAACCCGGATCAGGCTGCTGGGGGGTCTGCAAAATCGTTCCATGGCCACAGATCTGGGCTCTGGAGGTCTTTTCCAGGCCTCCGGAGCCTGGATTGGGCTGCTGGGGGGCTGCAAAATTGCTCCGAGGGCATGGATCTGGGCTCTAGAGGTCTTTTCTACCTGTATAAGCTGCCCAAAGTATTTTCCCGCATGTGGAGAGAGGAAGTGAAATTCTATCCCACCCTCTAAAAAGAGCGGCGGAGTTTAAAACGCTGAAAGAATAACCTGATTGTAACTGGATTTCTTTTTTTTTGAAATTTTTTATTGATTTTCTAATTTCAAATTTAAATACTTGAAAAGCAATGTGGCGGCTGAGTTGATCAATTATTCAATAACATACAAATATTTTTACTACAGATCTCAAACTATTACATTAAATATTTCCTCTCTTTTCCCCTTATTTACTGTCTCGTATTTAATAATAATAATGATAACAACAACAATAATAATAATAAAGTTGGAAGGGATCTTGGAGGTCATCTATCCAACCCCCTGCTCAGGGAGGAAACCCTATACCATTTCAGACAAATTAATACAAATTCTTAATTATTAAATTAATTAAATTAATGAAATAAATAGAATTCTTATTAAATTAATACAATTCTTATTATATCAATTAAATAAAAAATTCTTACATTTATCATATTTTTGTTTATACATATCCTACTTCGTTTTAACATTCAATTTTTTTAGAAAATCAATGTCCTGATTAGTTTTTCCCAATTGTTTCCCATTAATATTTAAATTTAATGTTTAATATTTATAATTTCCAAGTTTTAAATAATCCCAATTCCCTTTATCACAATTCATCACAAAATCTAATGTTCAGGATACACGTCTTATCTATTTGAATTCTCACCATCTTACTTCAACCAATTAATAATACAATATAATATTCTTGTTTTCTGGTAATTTCCAAATATCTTAAATTTAGTAACCAAAGTTTCTCTTATTTCAACATTTAATACTTCCTCTCTTCTTCTCTTAATATCTACTATCTCATATTTAAACTAGTAATTTTTTATTACCGCTAAATAAGAACATATTTATTACATTCATCGATAAATGTTTAGCTTATATATCTTAATTACCTTTACATTTAACCTTTATAAGCAAATCAATGTTCAAAGTCAATTGTTAATATTTCTACTTCCAAGTTTTAAATGACCAAAATTTTCTTTATCTCAACTCATAACAATATCTAGTATTCAAAATACACATCTTATCTATTTGAATATATTCTATTTTAATTCTCACTAGTAAGTCAAAACCCCAATTTTTTTCAGTCTTATTCTAGCTTTCTTTCTTTGCCAAATCGTCCTCCATGTCCGTGCTTTTGAATCATCAAATAAATCTCCCTGCGTTGTTATGTGCATTGTTTGACGTAGAAAGAACCATCCAGTTGCCATTTTTTTGAGAGGACTAACAAATCGTCTCTCTATTTTTCCATCTCAATGTGGTTGTCCTGAACTGTTTATCTTCTCTTCAATCTGTTCTTCTTCTTGAACCTCAGGTTTCTTCCGATTTGTGTAGAAAGTCTTTTCCCTTTTCCATATTTTTAGTCCCTTTTCTGGATTTTCCATTGACTGTATTTGTTGATCAGTTGAGTTTTCTGTCATCATATTTAATTGTTCCACTTTTTTCTCTTATATTCTATATGGTTAATTTTTAAATTGTAGTTAAAGTTTGAGTTCATATCTCTGGGCTGACATCTTGTTCTTTTCTGTAACCTCTTATTTCATCAGTAGCTGTTAGAATAGTATGATGAATTGCTTTCAACATAAAAAGAATCTGTTCCTGATCTTCACCCATATTCTCTTAGTAGTGTATTTGGTTAAAATCTTTAGAATCAGAGAATGCAGGAAAAAAATTTTTTGTCACTGAGCGTGGAACACAGCTGGGCTTCACAGCTAATGTCTCAAGGTTACATAGGTCTTATGTATTGTCTGGGCTGGTGGCCAAGACTCTTTTAAGCAATAACAAATTGTAATATCAGGTTTGGCCACAAGATGTTGCCGCTAATTTAAAGTTTTCTTCTGAATCCAATGTTTTTATAATCTTTTCAGTTTTGCTTCTTTTTATAAGTAAAGACCCAGATCTTCAGTGAGAATAGAAACTCTTTTAGTCCACGAACTTTAAGAATTAAAGATTCCAATTAGGATCAGGTTCTTCTTGCAACGTTTTAAACTCCCCTGGATAGTCATTCGCCACTGTTTCTAGAGGGAGGGATAAAATCTCCCTTCCCTATCCACAGGGGGAAAGTACTTTAAGCAGATTATTCAGGTAAAAATAGTTAGGATTTAAGAGAGGCAGATCTCACCAAGTCTCATCCACGTTGCTTTATGATTGCCTGGTGGTGTGACTTTGGCTGTCTGCAGCCTAGTGAAGAGCCATATTGCTATGGCCAGTCTTTTGTCCGCCGGTTTGGAGGGCTGCCCCAGATCGAGTGGAAGGTCTACTGCCCTCTCGCGATCAAGCGGGGATCCTTGCTGGTTGCCCCTACAGGGTGACTTTTGACCCTTTCCAGGGTCCCCCAGCGATGCAAAACTGGATGCGGAAGACAGAGCTCGCCTTCCAGACATCCATGGCAGCTGCGTCAGCAAATCGGAAGTCCTGATTCCAACTGAATTTTTACCTTTCTAAAATTTGAGGACTAAAAGATTTCTTATTCTTATTGAAGATTTGGGTTTTTACTTACAAAAAAGAAGTAAAATTGGAAAAAGGATTATAAAAATTTTGGACTAAAAAAAAACAACCTAAATGGTATGGGCGACATCGTGTGGCTAAACATGATATTACAACTTGTTATTGTCTAAAAGAGACTTGGCTTGAAGCCCAGACTATAGATAAGACTTTTGCAATCTTGGCAGATATCAGCTGTGAGAAGCCCAGCTGTGGTCTATACTCAGTGACAAAATTATTTTCATTCTCTGATTTTAAAACTTTTAATTTAACATACCACTACAAAAACATGGATGAAGATCAGGAACAGATTCTCTTTATGTTGAAAGCAATTTATGAAACTATTCTTACATTTATGAAACAAGAAGCTACAGAAAGAACAAGATGTCAGCCTAGATATACAAACCCAAACTTTGATTACAACTAAAGAATCAACTACACAAAATATAATAGAAGTGGAACAATCAAATACTATGATAGAAGATTCAACTGATCAACAAACACAGTTAATGGAAAAGCCAGAAAAGGGACTGACAACATTGAAAATGGAAAAGATTTCTATATAAACCAGAAGAAACCTGAGGATCAAGAACAGACCCAAGGGAAGATAAACATTTCAGGACAACTACGTCGAGATGGAAAAATAGAGACACGATTTGTTAGCCCTTCCAAAAAAATGGCAACTGGATGGCCTCTTTTATCTTAGACAATATATATAATAACAGAGGTAGATTATTTGATGACTTAAAAACATGGATATGAAAGGCGAGTTGGCAAAGAAAGCTAGAATAAGGCTGAAGAAAATTGCCGTTTTGACTTATTAGTGAGGATTAAAATAGAATATACTCAGACAAGATGTGTACTTTGAGTACTAGATTTTGTTATGAACTGAGATAAAGAAAACTTTGGTCATTTAAAACTTGGAAGTATAAATATTAAAAGTTAAATTTGAATATAGATTTGTTTATAAAGGTTGAATGTAAAAGTAATATATATATATATAAGCTAAAAATCTATTGATAAATGTAATAAACATGTTTTCATTTAGCTGATATAATAAGAACTGTACTAGCTTAAATATGAGATAGTAGACATTAAGAGAAAAAGAGGAAGTATTTGTTGAAACGAGAAATTTTGGTTACTAAATTTAAGACATTTGGAAATTAATAGACAATAAGAAAGTTATATTGTATTATTAATTAGATGATGTAAGATGGTGAGAACAGAATGTATTCAAATAGATATGTATCCTGAATATTAGACTTTGTGATGAATTATGATAAAAGAACTTGTTTACTTAAAACTTGGAAACTATAAATATTAATGTTAAATTTAAATATTAATGGGAAATTAAGAATTGGGAAACTAAGTATTTATAGACAATCAATAAAGACTGAATGTTAAAATAACCAGGATATATATAAGCTAAAAATTATTGATAAATGTAAGAACGTTATTTTTATTTAATTGATATAATAAGAATTGTATTAGTTTAAACATGAGACAGTAAATACTAAGGGGAAAAGAGAGAAAATATTTAATGTGGTAGTTTGAGACTTGTACTAAAGATACTTGCATGTCATTGAATTATTGATTAACTCAGACGCCACGTTGCTTTTTAAATACTTAAATGTAAAATTAGAAAATCAATAAAACATTAAAAAAGAAAGAAACCAAAAAACCTTACTAAATAATTATTTTTGTTACTTAGCCTTTGTCAGATGACAATCTTACACCCCCCACCCCCACCCCGAATTATTCTTCGGTTTCAATTTGAGACAAGGAAAGAAAAGTCTTTTTCACGACTTTTTTTTCTGTAGTAGAAGATTCTTACCTTCGCTTTCTCCGTGCTGAGATTTAGAAACTCAAACTGCATCTATTATTCCAAATACGGAGGAGAGCCCTGAATTTTGGACTCAGAAGCAAATCAGGAGGATGGTCTTAGCAGGACTTTGTGCAAAAAAACCCGCTTAATATCACGCGCTATAATGAGGCACTCTGCAAATACAGTATAGAAAAGATTCGTGCCCCTAAACACAATCTTTATCCCATATAATCTTTGACCATAAGAGAAACATTACAAAATCTATAAATCAACCAGGAAATCTTACACGCAGGTCAGTTTTTCAGATAACGAAAATTTTATCTCAAACCTTACCCAACGTAGCTCGCAAAACTTCCCCACCAGGCGCTTCTCATCTGTTTCCTAAATCCTCCCAATAAATCCAGTAGCACCCTCGGCCAGTATGGCAACAGACAGGTAAGCCAGCCAATCAACGTCTGCAACGACGAAGGCAGGGCTCTTTTAGGTTTTTTTTTCTTTTTTGCTTTACCCGCGCAACTAACGGGACAGTAGGCTCTGCCAACATACAGTATTCTGGCAAACCGATCGGTAGAAGGTGGCTGAGGCGATGTGGGTTCATACAGCTCCTTCTCGCGTCGTTTTTCTGGTCAGTTGTGTATCATTTACTTACTACTTATCTAACAAATCTATATAATCACCCACCTACTCAAGGAATTATAACTCAGGGTACAAGTAGCCATGGTTTATTGAATAAACTACCATGGTTGGTGCAATAAATATGTTGAAGGCACACCTCACTGGCTATATTGAGACACAGAGCAGCTCTGATTTCTCAGAGACCTCTCATAGCTCAGTTCTAGTATCATCCTAATCACAGGTAATAGTGCAAACTGTTGTACTTCCTCACTCCCCCCTCTCCCCCAGCATTTGCATCAAAGAACCCAGCCATCTTCTACACAGTTGTAATCCTTAGAGCCTAAGTGCTCAGGACTCAAGCAGAGAAAAAGAAGAGAGGAAAATCTGCACAGCTCAGATCATTTTCAAACACTTCTTCATATATAATATTTTCAAGAAGACAGTACTTCTCTGGTCATACTGGTTTTGTCATTCATTTAGCAGTATTTTTCAATTTGACAATTTGAAGCTGGGGGGTGGGATACAGTATTGGAGCTTCCACATCTCTAGAAAGGACCAGAATGACTTATGCAGTAGACTACTGTACAACAGATTTAATCAGATGCTTATTTTTTATTGTTTAGTTTGCATATACACTTTAACAGTAGAGACATAGAGAAAAAAATGTGATGTGTGGGAAATCAAGTTTATTTATAGCAGTGTTTCATGGAAACAATAAAAAAATGGTTTGTCACTGAGTTCTCTTGGTCTATGCCAGGGGTGTTCAAACTCGGCCCTTTTATGACTTGTGGACTTTGACTCCCAGAATTCCTCAGCCAGCGTGCTTGGCTGAGGAATTCTGGGAGTTGAAGTTCACAAGTCACAAAAAGGCCAAGTTTGAGGACCCCTGGTCTATGCAGTTCTCATGGCTATGATGATAAAATAATCTTTATTGTCATTTTCTACTGTGGGCACAACGGCACACATCAAAAATGAAATTTAGTTGCCCACTCTCAAAGTGAAACATACATGACACACACCTAAAACATACTATATACAACATATGTACAGACCCACACCCCTACATATACATAACAATAAAATATTAAATACTGTCCATGTTGAAGGAGGAAGCCTGAGAGTTCACAAAGTTAATGCTGTATGGAATGAAACTATGGTTGAATCTGGATGTTCTGCTACGGATACCACGAAGCCTCCTCCCAGAAGGTAACAAGAAAGAATTAGAATAGAGCTTGGAGGTCTTGGAGGTCTTCTAGTCCAGCCCCCCCCCCCATTTCAAGCAGGAGATCCTATACCATTTCAGCCAAGTGACCGTCCAGTCTCTTTTTAAAAACCTCCAGTGATGAAGCACCCACAACGTCTGAAGGCAAGCTGTCCCACTGGTTGATTGTCCTCGCTTATAGGGAATTTCTCCTTAATTCCAGGTTGCTTATCTTCTGTAGATTTTTCTACAAAGGGTCAAAATAAAAGTGCTTGCCTCTTGCGTAGATCCAAGCTGCGTGAAAAACCTGGTCTGGACATCCCCCACTTGAAAATGCTGCTCCTGCTCTCGTATTTGTTGCAAGTTTTATTGTGAATTTTATTCCCAAGCCGGTTTCTCTCCCCTCCGGAGGTCCAAATAATATCATACTTTTTCGCAACATCCTTTGGTTTTCCATTTCCGGCTCCCTTACTGTTGCGCCTAAAGCCGTAATTACGTAATCTCTTTCCGCCTGTTCGCAAGTGTTTTGAAGAAATGCAAACCACTCTTTCCGACCTTCTCAAGATGGGAGGAGCCGTCAGTCTGCTCGCACAGTCAGGCTCATTGCGACCGAATCACTTCTTCCGTCCAATCACATTGCAGTTCAGATCTTCTGGGCTGGGCGTATTTAGCCTTTCGAGCTCGGATTGGTGAGTTCGGCGGACGCTTTGCGAAGAAGAGTCATGGAAGAAAGGCGGGAAGTTCTAAGAACGATTAAATCGTCCGTGGATGGTTCCGTGGATGGTGGGGTTGGAGAAACGATGGAGGCGGAAGCGACCGCGGTGGAGTAAGTACACGCTATCTCTTTCTCAGGGAGATAGAAACACGGTTCCCTATTTCCCTTTACCGCAGGGATGCGTTTTACCCGAAGTAGGAAAATCAGAAGGTGCCTAGAAGCAAATGCTTTTGCAACCTTGGCAACTTTAAGATGTGTGGACTTCGACTCCCAGAATTCCCAGCCAGGAAACAGTGAGGGAATGGCCCCCACTGCCTTGGCCCTGGCCCAGAGACCCTCCTGCCAGAGACCCTAAGATCTGTCCCACTCCTGCCCAGGCCCCCATAGGCACCCTTGATGCGAAAGATGCAGAGCTGGCCACGCCCACCCAGTAGGCCACACGCACTCTAGCCACGCCCACCCAGTAGGCCACGCCCACCCTGGCCATACCCACCCGGCCCCCTGAGGGCAACCGCAATGCTGATGCGGCCCTCAGTGAAATTGAGTTTGACACCCCTGGTATGGAGAATCCCCTTAGCAGATAAATCATGTAAAAGTGTTTTTAAGAGATTTAAAGACTTGGAAATGACTATTTTCTGTATATTATGGTTGTTTATGTCCTCTTCAGGCTTCTGTCTCAGATCAAAGATATTTTAACGTATGAGGATGAAACCACAAGTGAAACGAAATTGGAATTACCAGCCCAGGTCTTGGCTGAGCATTCAGTGGTGAGTGATAGCCTCATTTTTCTTTAAGATGTTGTCTTCAATTCTAGATGAATGACTCTGCACAAGTTTCTTAAGAGCTACTTCCATTCCCACTTTTGGAATGTGTTTTCCAGAACACTAGGAAGACTCAGAAGTTGATGTACACCCAACTACAAGTGCTTAAATTCCTTCTGGATTTTCTTGACTCTGCACCTCGCATCCAGGATGCCTCTGACTCTGCTGTTCGTGAGTATCAGGGCTCAGCAGATTACATGCAGTGGTGTGATGCAAATGTAGTCTGGGTAAGAATGCTTGTTTAAAAAATAACATTTTAAAAATGAAGTAGTCCTGCAGAATGGATGGCTCAATCTTGTTCCATCTTCTAGAATTCCTATCTAGGATAAAAAAAAGGTCTGTTTTCCATGGCGCTGTCTCTTGTGATAATCTCTGTCTCTGTCATGTAACATCTGAGCACTGTTTTCAGAGACAATTTAGGACGACTAGAAAAGGTTTTGAGCTAGTTGTGTGTACTTTTATTCAACTGGTGTGGGTTCGCATATTGTGCATGGCGATTTAACCCTGACTAAATGAACACCCATCCTTCCTGGAAGTTTGGAAGCATGTCTGTGGGAAGATCCATTCTGGATCACAGCAAAGGCCTCTTTAGTTCAGCATTTTCTTTCTTTTTTAATGTATTTTATTGATTTTCTATTATTACAAAACAAATACTTAGTAAACAAGCATGATGTTCGGATACATTTGTTACTCGATGTTGCATCTTAGCTTCAGTATAAATCTATTCAATGCTACACACTCCAGTGTTTTCTGTGATCCCCTCTTCTTCCCCTGATGTTTCCATTTTCTCAACATTAAACAAATACAATTCTTACTACTATTAATACATACAAAATTACGTCTTCATATTTAGTGTTATACAAATAGCAATAGTGTATAACAAATAGCAATTTATAACCTCTTTTCTAACCACTTTATATTTAGATTGTATTTACAATTAGTCTCCTTATTAAATCAATGTCCTGTTTTCCAAGCTCTTACTTAAGTTTAATTTCCCAAAAGTGTTCAAAATATCTTTGTCAGTTATGATTTTCTCAGAGTTAGTTAGATTTATCTAGCAAAAGGTTTCATTTATACAAGCCAACCTAATGTTTTTATAATTCCCATATAAAAAGAGTGCTATTCTAGTTATAAATCATATCTTATTATAAAAAATATATGTGTTTGTTCTTTTGTCCATATTCAAGCAAATATTGGCTCATATGATACCCGATCTGATATATCAGATCTTGTGTTTTTTGAGTAACTCTAGCTTTCTTTCTTTGCCAGTTAGCTTTCCAGGCCAAAGTAATTAAATTGCCAACATATTCTTCCTTTGTCTTTGTAAATACTGCTTGGAATGGAAAAAACAATTTAAGTAGGGTATTTTTGAGGGAGAATTCCGCCCAGTTGTATTCATTAAACAGCTCCCACTTTCCTTCTCCCTCAGTTTCTCTTTTCATTTTTTGTCCCCTAATTTCTGACATTTCCCCTAACAGCTTTATAATCTGTTTTTTAAAATCATCTTCCTTATCCTTGGGTATATTTTGAAAACCTAAAGAATAGGGTGCCTTTTCCCTTTCCATTGTTGTAGCTAAGTCGTGCAGATTTTTATTTGTCTGTGCCAAATTATGTTTCCCTTCTTTTATAGCTTGTGTTTTTAGATCAATCTCCTCTGGTTGATCTTCTTTTTTCTGACTTGTTCATTCTTTGTAGTCGTTTTCTGGGAACTTTCTAGTTGTGAGTTTAAATTAGAGATTTGCTCATTTATATTATCAAAGTTGTTTTAATCTCATCATGATTTCTTCTTGCATCTTCTTTATGTGAAATAATTGTCTCCTGAATTAACTGTAACATAGAGTGTATTTCCTTCTGAAAAATGTTTACTTCTTCTTGAGTCATCACTCCTACAAATCCTTGGTAAACCTGGCTGGGGGCTTCAGATGGGAGTATTAAGTATGTTTACCTACTATTTTTAGCTAGATATAAAGGATCTATTTTATTTCCCCCCCTCCAGATATTCTATCAGAATTGTTGTGATCCCCGCATACTAATCTTGTCTTATATCACCAATCTTAATGTCCATAAAACAAAGTCTCTTCTGGTCTTTATATACAGTCTTTATAATCAAAGAAATTCCAGGATATAAATCCACCACAGAAAGCAATATTTTGTAGTAGTCCTTCTGCTCAGGTGTTCAAAAATTGTCAATCAACCAAAATTTACAATTCAAGATGTTCAAAGTGTTCAAAATGTTCAACCACCCTAAGGCAATCCAAAAACCTCCCCCAGACATGTAGTCAGAAGTCAGTTTTTTCTTTCTTTCCAAATAGTTCTTAAGATTAAAAGTCAGAGCTCAGTATAAGCTTAAAATCCAAGAAAGTCAACAGGTTTCAAAACAATTAGATTCTCATATTGTAATAAGTATGCCAAAATATTTTTCTCTGTTGCTAGCTGTTCTTTGCTGAGTTAAAAGTCACCAAACTACAAAGAAAGTAGGTTATTATCTGTTTCTAGGCTTCCTGCCAGGTCTGTATTGGTCATTGCAGCTGTAGTGCTTTAGTGTAGTCCACCACTAGATGTCATTCAATATCCATTTTCTGACTCTTAAAATAGAAGGTTGATTTCTTATATTTCACCTCAATATTTTTTCAAAGAGAAAATCTTAACAATTTTCTCAGTTCTCAAAATTGTCAAAACTATAGCTTTGTATTACTTCCACTTGAATGTTAAATGTTTCTGTCCCCCATATAAAAAAAAAAATTAAATGCCGCTTCCGTTCCTCTGGAAGAGTGGGGCTGCAATCCCCTTTCTTCTCGCATTTGGAGATTTTTAGCTTCTTGGGAGCCTTTTCCAGGAAATCCAGTTGTAAAATAGTAAAGAAAGGATCAATATTGTCACCCAGTTCCAAACACACTGTTTACGATCTGCTAATTAGTGCTTCTTTCTTCGGTTGTTAGTAGCTGGGGACTGGACATAGAAGTGCAGCCAGTCTTTCCCCTGCTGGCTTGGAGAGATTTCCTCAGATCAAATGGATCAACTGCCGTCTCTCTTTGATCAACGAGGCACCTCTCCTTCTTCATCGCCTCTTTGGGGGCGATTTTAGGCCCTTTTAGGGGCCCCTCTAGGGCAAAATCAGGCATGGAACGCAGAGCCATGCATTCCTGCGTCTGTATTGCTACGACATGAAACAGGAACTCAGCATTTTGTTTCTTTGCTGGTCAGTCAAATCCTTTTGTGAAGTCCCAAGCAGACAAAAGAGCAGTAGCATCCTGCACAGCAAATTGAGAAATTTACTGCTTTTGTTACTAGAAATAATAATATAGAACTACCATGACAGTCCTTAATTAGTGCCATCTTATTAAGAATGTTATTTTCCACCAGTGTATCTTCTTGGTTGTAGGTAATTTGAAAATCCCAGGTGACATCTGGATTCTCCTGGGATATGTCCGGTTCAAAAATAGATTGTGGTCTCTTATAGGGAAAGAGATGGAAGAAGCCAAAAAACAATGGAAGGCACTCAAAGCCGATTACCAGCAACAGGTGGAGGCTATCAAGGGGGCTGTGCCTCAGATACTGGCCAAACAGGAGGAGGTACAGAGCCGGGCTCGGCTTTTGGAGGAGGCTCTACAGCGCTACCGAGCAAAGGTTCTTTTCTGACTTGGAAGGGATATTGGGGGGCTCAATAATTGAGGTTCAGAGTGGTGGTCAAACATTTGCCAGCACCCAAGTTATGAAGAATATTTAAGCACTGTATAGCTGTATATATAGGGATGCGCTGGTTCAGTGGGTTGGGACACTGAGCTTGTTGATCAGATGGTCGGCAGTTTGGCGGGTTGAATTCTGAGTGCCGCGTAACAGAGTGAGCACCTGTTACTCGTCCCAGCTTCTGCCAACCTAGCTGTTCGAAAGTACGTAAAAAATTCAAGTAGAAAAATAGGGACCACTACAGTGGGGAGGTAACAGCGTTCCGTGCGCCTTTGGCGTCTAGTCATGCCGGCCACATGACCACGGAGACGTCCTCAGACAAGCACTGGCTCTTCGGCTTTGAAACGGAGATACACACACACACACACACACACACACACACACACACACACACACACACTGATCTTCTGTTTGGATCACAATCTCAGCCACTTTAAGAGTCCTGGAAATTCCCACCCAGGATACTGTGGACTGAGAATCACTGGTTTAAGTGAATACTTAAATTTAAACTTCAATTAAAAGCAGCCATGTTTAAAACAGAGAGCAGAGCTGGAGATGACAACCCTGCCTGTTAATTTATTTTCTATTGGAGCCTGTGGTCCATTCACTGGAGCCTATGCCCAACTGAATTCCATGTTATATATATCCTGGAGAAGCCTATCTAGGATTCGGTTGTAGAGTCCCAACCGGCAATGGGAATTATTTGCTTATTACCAGTAGGCTAGACTTCACAAAAATGCTAGCTTGTATTTTATGCGCTGATACTGGGTTTGAATAGTCAGAGAAAGGTGAATAATTCATCTGTCTTTCTTGCCAGAAGCAGAAATAAAATTGTGTGTGCACATTAGATTACAGGCAAGTTCAGTAGGATGGGATGAATTATTTATTTATTTATTTATTGATGGGATTTATATCCCGCCCTATCTCCTGAAGGACTCAGGGCGGCTCACAATAAAACATATAATAAGTACATAAATCAAGATAAAATGAAAATTGAGAACATCAGTGCAATAAAAAATTAGAGAATTTTAAAATGAATTAAAAATACTAAATATAAATTAATTAAAATGCCTGTCAGTCTAGGTCAGCTTGGTGGAACAGGTGTGTTTTGAGGCCGCGGCGAAAGGATTGGAGGTTTTGGGCTATCCGAAGCTCAGGGGGGAGCTGATTCCATAGGGTTGGTGCTCCCACAGAGAAGGCCCTCCCCCTGGGGGTCGCCAGCCGACATTGCCTAGCTGACGGTACCCTGAGGAGGCCTTCTCTGTGTGAGCGTACTGGACGATGGGAATTTGTTCCCGGCAGCAGATGGTCCTGCAAGTATCCCGGACCTAAGCCATGTAGGGCTTTAAAGGTAAGTACCAGCACCTTAAATCTCACCCGGAGGGCAACTGGTAGCCAATGCAGCTCACGCAGGAGGGGTGTAATATGGGAGTATCGGGAAGCTCCCATCACAACCCGTGCAGCTGCATTCTGCACCAGCTGAAGCCTCCGGGTGGTCTTCAAGGGCAGCCCCATGTAGAGAGCATTACAGTAATCAATACGGGAGGTAACGAGTGCGTGGGTGACTGTACGTAGGGCATCTCGGTCCAAAAAGGGGCGCAATTGGTATATAAGACGAATCTGGGCAAATGCCCCCCTAGCCACGGTTCCAATGTGATCTTCAAAACTGAGTCGTGAATCTAGGAGGACGCCCAGATTGCGTGCTTTATCAATGGGAGGTAACATCTCTCCTCCTATAGTCAGAGATGGAACCTCTTGGACTAAACGAGATGACGGTATGTACAGCCACTCAGTCTTGGCCGGGTTGAGTCGAAGCCTGTTTTCTCCCATCCAAATCTGTACCGCTTCCAGACAACGGGACATCACATCAAGGGCATCACTGGGTTGGTTCGGGGTGGAGATGAATAGCTGGGTATCATCAGCATATTGATGATATTTCACCCCGAAGCTACGGATGATCTCTCCCAGCGGCTTCATATAGATGTTGAACAGGAGGGGCGAGAGCACCGAACCCTGAGGCACTCCACAATTAAGAGGCCTAGGGCTTGACCTCTGCCCTCCTGCCAACACCGTCTGCGAACGGTCCGAGAGGTAGGAGGAGAACCAACGCAGAACGGTGCCTCCCACTCCCAGCCCCTCAAGACGACGCAGTAAGATACCATGGTCGATGGTATCAAAAGCCGCTGATAGATCTAATAGGACCAGGACAGAAGAATAACCTCTATCTCGGGCCCGCCAGAGATCATTCACCAGCGCGACCAATGCCGTCTCCGTGCTGTGCCCCGGTCTGAAACCCGATTGGTACGGATCTAGATATTCAGCTTCCTCCAGGTTCAAAGGGAGCTGTCGCGCCACCACACTCTCAACGACCTTCGCAAGGAAGCGAAGGTTGGAGACAGGACGGAAGTTGTTTAAAACAGCTGGGTCCAGTGCCGGTTTCTTGAGGAGGGGCCTTACCACCGCCTCTTTCAAGGCAGCAGGGAAGTACCCTTCACTCAGTGAGGCATTGATAACTGCTAGGAGCCAGCCTCGTGTAACCTCCCGAGAAGCATAGACTAGCCAGGAGGGACACGGGTCCAACAAACATGTGGCGGCACTTAGTTTCCCCATGATCTTGTCCACTTCATCCGGAGTCACAGGATCGAACTCTTCCCAGATGTACTTGGCCAACTTCATCGATTTCCTCTCGTTAGATACTGCCCAGTCAGAGTCCAGACCAGCCCGAATCTGAGCAATTTTGTCCACCAGATATTTACTAAATTCCTCAGCCCGTCCATGTAGGGGGTCCTCTCCCGTCTCTTGACTTAAAAGGGAGCGGACCACTCTAAATAGGGCGGCCGGGCGATTATCTGCGGACGCAATGAGGGTGGTGAAGTAGGCGCGCTTTGCCACCCTCATTGCCACAAGATAGGATCTAGAAAAGGATCTTAACTGTGTTCGGTCAGACTCAGACCGACTGGCTCTCCAAATGCTCTCTAGGCCCCTTCTCTGGCGCTTCATCTCCCGCAGGTCCTTGGAGAACCAAGGAGCGAGTCGGGACTTGCGCCGGGTCAGAGGCCGCAAAGGGACAACGCGGTCGAGCGCCTCCGAAGCAGCCTGTTGCCAGGCATTAACTAAGGACTCGACCGGGTTGTGGGAGAGGGAGATGGGAATCGGTCCAAGCGCCATCTGGAATTTATCTGGGTCCATCAGGCGCCTGGGGCGGAACCACCTGGTCGGTTCCGCTTCCTGACATCGGGGGGTGACGTGACGGAGGCCCAACCGCAGGAGGTAGTGGTCTGTCCATGAAAGGGGTTGTGATGTTGGAGTAACCCCACCCAGCCCATTTAGCCACTGCCCAGAGACAAAAATTAGATCCGGCATGTTTCCTCCCTCGTGAGTTGGGTCCTGAGTAATTTGAGTAAGGTCCATGGCCGTCATGGAGGCCATGAACTCTCGGGCCACTTCTGATGCACTGCCCAGGGAAGGTAGATTAAAGTCTCCCAGTACCATAAGCTTTGGAATGATGGGTCTTTCTATATATCTACAGTACAATAAGCATAATGCAGAGTTCCCCAACCTTTCTGGCTGTGCAGATTGGTGGTGGTGGTGGGGGAGAGGAGATGGTTCCGCCTGAGTGGCAGCCAAGCATGCACAGCTCTATTTGCGCAAGCCGCGGGCAAGCATGCACATGCTCACACAAATGTAATGTACATGGACACAGTCACCTGCTGCTCACGCAGGTGGAGAGGGCCTTGAGCCATTCAGAATTGGGCTGCGGAAGTGACCACTTCCGCAGCCCAATTCCGAATGGCTCAAGGCCCAGTAGTGGTCCATGTGCTGGCGGGGGCGGGATAATGGATTTGTCCCAGCCGATCTATAATTCTACTCACTCCATGGCATCCTTGGTGGTCTCTAAGATGGTTTGTTTGCTTGCAGATGCTTCATTAGCCAGCTAGGTACAGTAACATAATCAGTGCTCACATTTTGTTCTTCACCTAGGACAGGGGTCAGCAACCTGAAACAAATGAAAGACCCACTCGGAACCAGTTCCCTCACAAAAGGAAAAACTGGGAGCCGTAAAAAATGTGTGTACATGCGCATGCGCGAGATATGCACCTACCCTGCATATATGAATTTTAGTCCCACTTTTTTTTTTTTTTTTGGACTGCACATGGCAGAGGACTGGGAGCCGCATGCGGCTCCGGAGCCGTGGGTTGCAGACCTGTGACCTAGGAAATATTATCAGTGCTGCTGTTGTAGCACTGATGAGGTTACCTAGTTAGGTAATGAAATCTCTGCCGGCAAACAACCCTGCTTGGAGAGCATCAAGGACTCCACTGATCAGCCCTGAGCAGCAGACGTTCTCTTCTATGGGATCGACTTATTCCAATCTTGCATTTCCTTGGTAGAAAGAAGAGGTAGAGGAAAAAGCAAGGACTGCCCAGAAGAGGAAGCAGAAAGAACAGGTGGGGCTGTTCAGATCAATTAATTGCATCTCGGTTCTTTCAGAGCAGCCAGTGGAGCTCATTGGCTTGTTTTCGCTTCCTGTTGCCCCACCCCAGGAGCTCCTGAGAGATCGACAGCAGCAACTAGAGCAACAGGTTGTTGAATTGCAGGACAGGTTGCAGAAGCAGCAGAAGGAGCTGGAGTGCTTGCAAGGAGAGGTTGGGGAGCAAGAGAGCCAAGCCAGGATCTGGCAAGAGACAATGCAGAGGTGAGGAGAGAAATGGAAGAGATAATAATAATAATAATAAAATAATAATAATAATAGGCGACTTCCGGTGGCTCCGCGGCGCCGGAGACAGCCTTCCCGGGCTGCCCGCGGCTCAGCTGTGTGATTTTTCGCCCGAAACAGCGCCGATCAGCTGTTCGGGCGAATTTGAAGCCCCCTCCTCGGGAGAAGAGGAGGGGGTGAGCCCCCAGGTAGGGGTCGAGTTCTCCGGGGCCGCCTGAGCTTGGAGCTTGGGTGGCTGAAGGATTGAACTCCCCCGTAGCCTGGGCTGCTCCCAGCTGGCTAGCGTCTCTGCTCCGGACTTCATGGAGCAGAGCCAGGCGTCTGCGACCATCCCTGCTTGAAGGAGAGACTATGAAAGGAAAAGAGCAGGCAGAGCAGTACAAGAGGGAAAGATGAAGAGATGAAGAGGATTATTTTATTTTACTCTCGAGCTTGATGGACTTTGCTTAAAACTTAAAGTGAAAGTGCGTCACAATTGTAAGTAAAAGATGGCGGCTAAACCTCCCCCTAGAACTTTTCGGAGTGCTGGAAATTCTCCGGTGCAACAACAATCATTACTGCAGGCGTTGCATTCTCCCGATGTATTGACATCGAAGGATCTTGAAAAACATACCCAGTTAATTTTGGAGTCAATGGGTGTTACATTTGTACAGATGGAGGAGAAATTGGAGAAATTGGAGCAGAGAATGGAAGAAAGGATGGAACAGAAATTCAGAGAGATGAAGGTAGACATTTTGTCCTCAGTGCATAAAGTAGCTAAATGTGTGGAGGTGCTGGATGACAAAGTGGAAGATCTGACTCAAAAGAATGCTATATTAGAAGCAAAAGTATTGGAAATTGAAGATTTAAAAGACAAAATGGATAGCGAACTGAGTCTGGCTCAATTTTACCAGATGCAGTTTGCTGTTAGAATTAGAGGCCTAAAAGAGAATATTAAGGAAGATTTAAAGCAGCTGGTTTCTGAGGCTTTTGAGGTGGTATTGAACCATCCAGCATCTGAAATAAAACAAGGCATGGACAAAGTGTTTCGTGTGAACTCGTGGATTGCTAAACAGAGAAAGTTGCCTAGAGATGTGGTGGTTTATTTTGTAAAAAGGGAAATTAGAGATGAAGTTATACAAGCTGCCTATGATACTAAAGTTGTGATTGCTGGTCAAGAAGTTTTGGTTCTAAAAGAAATTCCTCCAAAGATTTTAAAGAGAAGGAAGGACTTTATATTTCTTGTGCAAGAGCTCAAGCAAAGAGATATAAGGTTCAGATGGGAGATCCCAGCTGGGTTGAGCTTCATGTATGAAGGCAAAAGGTACTGTTTGGGTACTGTGAAGCAAGCGCATGATTTTTACAACAATGTCTTAAAAGCAACCCCATCAACACTTTTGGAAGCTGCAGAGGGATCTGGAGAAGGAGAACATCAAGAGGATGAAGATGGACAGATAGACGAGAATGGTACAGGAGGAGATCAAGCTGCAACTCTTTTGGATGATCCTAGAGAACAGAGGGTGACGCGTGCTGCCTTAAAACGCTCAAAAAAGATAAAAAAATAAGACCAGTAGAAATCTATGGAACTTCCACAATATATTTATAGTCAAGTGGTAGTTGTGTTTTTAAGAGTTTTGGGATGATATGTATGGTAACAGAATCTTCAATTTGGAATTAATGGACAATTTACTACAGAGGAAGAGGAAGAAAGTTTTGTGGGTTAATGCGGGTTAATTTGTGTAAGAACTATCTATTATAGCCTATTTTGGCTAGAGAGGTTAATAGGGATAGGTGCTTGTGATGTGTAAATGAGAATATGTTTAGGAAATAGTGAATTGTGGAAGAACATAGATGGGAATGACGCTAGTTTTCTTTTATTTTAGTTCTTTATACATATTTAGTATTATTAAGGATTGGTTTACTCTATATAAGCTAGAGAGTGATGGATTTTAGAGTTTATAATTGTTAGTATATGATTGTTTATGATTGCTTTTTAGATATATACCTTGTATTTTGCTCTGGGAAGTCGGGGGGGGAGGGGGGGAGGAGGGGAAGTAGGGGGGGGAGGCAGGGGAGGGAGGAGGGAGAGGGGGAGGGGGGGAGATAGGGGGGAGGTAGGGAGGGGAGGAGGGAGGGGGAAGGGGGGTTTTCTAAAGGAAAACTGTATTTTAAAACTTTTCAATAAAAAAAAATAATAATAATAATAATAATAATAATAATAAAGAATAATATAATAATAATAATAATATAATATAATAATAATAATAATAATAATAATAATAATAATAATAATAATAATAATAATAATAATAATAATAATAATTTTATTTGTATACCGCCCTTCTCCCGAAGGACTCAGGGCGGTGAACAGGACAAACATATAAAAATACAAAGATACAAAAGTTAAAAGAGAGATTAAACCACTGCCCAGGCTAAAACAATAGGTAAAAATATTTACAATAACATCCCAACCCATCCCCCATCAGTTGAATGTTTATTCGTCAAACGAAAATTACAAATCCGAACAAGCAAAATAAAAACATTAATATGTGACCGGGATGACAGGCACGTTAGTGCACTTACCCGTGCTATGGAACAAAATACAAAATAGGGCATCGGTAATGGCAGATGTATCACTTTTCAGGGATTGTGTGAGGCAACGGGGCAAAAAAAAAAAAAAGGAAATCCTGTCAGAAAGGCCAATATATGCATTATTTAATTGTTCATAGCCTTTTACAGCTATTTTAAAAGACCTACTGCATACAATCTGAATTGCAGATAAAAGCGATAAGTGCTTGAAATTGTGGGGATATTATCTACTTTCATTCCAGACGCCAGAGAAGTTACTAAATAAGGGTGGGACCTTTATTTCTGTTGTTATTTGTAACTGCTCAGTTGAACAAAATGGTGTAGCAGATTGCAAAACATGGATTAAAATTTCTGGTTTTTTTTTTAAAGTCTAGGGAGGGGGAGAATCCACCTAAGCCTTCCACTGTGAATGATCTTGAGAATTAGCTGTACGTGCTTTTCTTTTTCTCCCTTGCCTATTTTGGACTTTTATGTTTCTGTTGATCTATTATTTATCATACCCAGAGCCTCTGATTTCCAATGCCTTTTGGAGAGTTTGCAAGGGGTAAAAGTGATCTGTGTCTCGGAGAATGACATGGAGTTGGAGCTGACTTCTCCACCTCAGCCTGAGATTTCTGCTCCTCATTGTCTGAAGCTGCATTTGCACTGGGGGAAGGATGGCAATGTCACTTTGCAGGCAAGAAAAGTGGGGGGTGGGTGGGGGGGCTGAGTTCTACTGGACTTAGTGTGATCGGAGCACCGGCCTGATCTTTCTCTCTCCTCCGTATAGAGTGACAGCCCTTCTTTCCTTCTCCCTGGCGAACTTCCCCTGGGAACTTGCAGCACCATCAGAGGGGTCCTCTTGGAGTTGCAGCACAGCTATTCTCAACAAGCACAGCTTTTGGCTGAGATCGAGTTACTGCAGAACTGGTGAGCGCCTTCATTTATGTTGCTGCCTTGCTCCTTAGGGCCTCAGGTGACCTGAGGGAAGATTCTGAGCACTCCATGCTGGGAAAAGGGTAAGAGATCCCCTCCTCCCCCCCCCCCCAGCCCTTGACAATTTGCCTGGCTTATAATGAATTCCAGCTTCATTCCCAGCTTGGCTTGTAGCAGGTTTTAGCTTCCTCCCAAGGGGGTTTTCTACTTAAAAAGTGCTGGGTACAAGATGGAGAGAGCAGCTCTGCCTTATTCCAGAAATGTGATTTATTTATGCTTTATTTATCGGAGTTTTATCCCGCCTTTATTATCTTTTTAATAAATAAGGCAGGAAAGATATATAATCCTCCTTCTACCTCCTATTTTCCCCATAACAACCCTATGAGGTGGTTTGGACTGAGAGTATGTGTCTGGGCCAAGTCCCCCAGCTGGGTTTCATGCCTATGGCAGGATTGGAACTCACAATCTCCTAGTGTCTAGGCCAGGGGTAGGCAACCTTAGCTCTTTTATGACTCGTGGACTTCAACTCCCAGAATTCCTGAGCCAGCCATGCTGAGGGGAAAGGGAGAGGTTTCCATGCTGAGCTATGCTGGCTTAGGAATTCTGGGAGTTGAAGTCCACGAGTCATAAAAGAGCCAAGGTTGCCTACCCCTGGTCTAAGCCAACGCCTTAATCTCTACAGCAAACTGGCTTACGGCAAATGCTCCTAGAAACATAAAAATGGATATTCTGCTTTCTTTCTTTTTCTTTTTTCCCACCCCACAAAATGGCCCCCGGGAAATTCACTGACTCTACCTCTCATAAAACACATACAGTTCAAGTGACTGAGGTTAATATCTTTGCTCTGCCTCAAAAAAAAGTGGGGAAGGAAACGACTGGTTTCAAATCAAGGATACAGAACTTTCATCCCTACTAAGGTTTGCCTAAAAAGGGCTTAACTACTGGGGAAATGGGGATTGAATTTCTCCAGCATCCTGGTTCTTGCCGTAGGAAGAGGGAGGGAGGAAAAGAGAATGTGGCTGAAGGCAATACTTTATTTCCCAGTATACCTTCCTGCAAAAGAGAACTTGTGCCAGAGTTCTCATGGATCCCCTCTTGGATTTTCATTAGGCTTGAAAATGCCTTCTGTTTTTGTTTTGTTTTGTTTTTTAAAAAAAATAGGAGGTTGGCACATTACCAAGCACTGGACTCCAGCATCATCTTTCTTTACAACAATACCTATGAGCTTAGAAGCTTTCTTTGAAAATACAAGGATGGGTGACTGTTTGGAAATAACCTACCGGTTCAGAAAAGGGACAAAATGAATCAAGAGTATCCTGCCGCAGAGGAGCAAAGAAGGATGGCAGGCAGCTTTTGGATAAATCAGGGCCTCGTAACTGCTTAGATTTCCCTAGCAGCCATCTAGAAAAGAGTGGCTTTAGCAGGCTCCCAAAATTTCATAAGTGCTCCCAAATCCAGAAAGATTGGGGACTCTTATCTTAAAACACGGGAAAAGGGATTTTGCCATGGCTTCTTAAACTCGGGAAGCTATCAAAAGAGAGGAGGAGTAATTCACTGGGGGCGGGGGGAGGGGATAAGCATGTCCTGCAGATTTCTGGAAGCATCATTTCTGCCATGAAAATGGCATTCGGTTGTAGCATAGATTACAAGGTCCCTTCCAGTTCTGTTATTCTATTATTATTACTTCTGAAATCTTGTCTAGAAAATTGCAGGGATTAATCCGGGCAGTTGCAAGAGTCAACACTAACTTGAAGGTGCATAACCTTAGCAAGAGCAAAGCATGGCTCTATGATACAGTATAGACTTGAGGACTCATGGCATAGCCCCAATTCCACAGTTCGTTTAGTGACCATTCAAAGTTACAGTGGCACTGAAAGAAATGACTTGTGACCATTTTAACATGACCGTCGCATCTTCCCCATGATCACATGAGTCATAGTTATGGTGGTTACCGTATCCCAGGATCACGTGATCCCCTTTTTTGACCTTCTGACAAACCAAGTCAATGGAGAAGCCAGGTTCACTTAACAACCGTGTTACTAACTTAGCAACTGCAGAGATTCACTTTACAACTGTGGCGGGAAAGGTTGCAAAATGAGGCAAAACTCACTTAGCCGCCTTGCTTAGGAACAAAAACATTGGGCTCAGTTATGGTTGTAAGCCGAGGACCACCTGTATTTTGAGAATTGCATGTCGTGTATGGATGCAGTCATGCCGTTTTCATGAGGCATACTGTGCTAAGCAGAGACCCCCTTTCCTCCTCAAATTTTAACCCTTTCTCCTCTCTCCCCCCAGTTTTGCAATTGATTGGCAGCCGGAGAGGAGACTGCTCAGTTACTTGAAGCCGTCATCAACTTGCAGCCTCTTTGTGGAATCAGGATATCCAGCCAGTGGGCAGATTCGTCTTCTCTCAGTAAAGACTCAACAAGGCACAGTTGATGTGACTTCCTACAAGGTTTGTACACACCTGTCACTGCTGTACCTTCTGGCGAAAGGTCAAGGCCTTAACTTGGCCTGGAAATAGATTTCAACTTTAGAAATGTATTTTAGAAACGTAATGGTGAGGGTGAATCCCGTACAGCCTCACCCATTCAAGATTCTTTTTCTTCTGACTCTGTGGAGGGTGATTCGCCTCTGAGTTGCTAGTCATTCAAAAGAAGCAAATCAAGCCCTGAAACCAAGGAGGGGATTGAAATAATAGCCTTAGGTATCCTTAAGATGGTGAGATTTTTAATGACAGTGATAATTCACTGTGCCAGGGATGGAGAACCCATAACACTTTTAAAAAATCGTAGCAGCCTTTGGCAGCATTGTCTGGATCTGCTCATCACCGTATTTCCCCAGCATCTGGAGGAGCACCAGTTTCCCACTCCTGTTTCAGGCAACTCCGTTTCTATTTTCCAGTTGTGTCTCTAGATCTTGCCTTAGCACTTTTAGAAGGAGGCCCCAGACCGCAGAGCTGTGCGATACTATATATTTTCTATTTAAGCAGTCACAACGTGCTGTTAATAGTCCATGCTGCAACAAGTAGAATGTGCCTAGGTGTAAAGCTTCAGTTTTAAGATTTCCTCTCTTCCTTTAGCCCTCCTCCTAACTTCTGAACCTCTTCTTTTTTGCAGCCCCCCCAGGAAAAACCTTCATTACAAAATTGGTTGGTGTACCTGAGCGCTATGGACTTCAGTGTTCCCTTCCCAACCTGAAAAGCTGCTACTGCCTGCAGTCTGTATAATGTGATGCGGATCAAGGGCCAACAGCTCTAGTTTAGGCCATCTTCTGGTCTCTTTGGAAGAAGAAGGAAATTGAATTTAACTGGGACTGTTATATTGTGTGTGTAGATGTATGTTTCTGTTTGTTTGTGTGTGTGTGTGTGTGTTGTATTTTGGACTACTCTGCTTCCCTCACCTTTCACTCTTTTGTTTTGAATTAAGCTTCGAGTTCTCTTTAAGTTCTACTTTCCTGTCACTCATACAGTTTTATGGCCGGTTCAGCGTTGCTCATCCATAATCTGTGTCTAGTACTTTACTTCTTCACATTGTTGTTGAACTTTTTGAATATTTTGATCAATAAAATACTCCTTGGAGGTTGTTAACTCATTTATCTGATGGACTTAATTGTGAGAGAATGTTTGTTTCATTATTTTGTAATTCCTGTCTCTTTTTTCCAGACAAATAATAATAATAATTTAATATGTGAGTGCAGCAAAATCATGCAAACTGATTACAAAGCTAGACATGACCAAGTTGCTAAACTAATCCACTGGGCATTGTGTAAAAAATACGAGTTGCCTGTGTCCGAAAAGTCGTGGGAACTTAGGGTGGAAAAAGTTGTCGATAATGAGAGGGTGAAGATCTTGTGGGACTTCTGAATACAGACAGATCGCCATTTGGAACACAACATGCCAGATATCGCAGTCGTAGAGAACCGAAGCGTACAGTTGATTGATATTGCTGTACCAGGAGATGCCAGAGTCGAAGAAAAAGAACTGGAAAAAATTACGAAATACTGCGACCTGGCCATCAAAACTGCGCGATTATGGATGAAACGTGTAACAGTGATATCCATTGTTATCGGGGCATTGGGAACTATGTCCCAAAACTTTTCAAAATACATCAAGAAACTGCAGCTTCCTGCAATAACTCCAGCAAAGCTACAAAAAACTGTACTACTCAAAACATCTTACAATTTAAGGAGATACCTGGTTGATACCTTGGATGCTGGCAGCAACCCCTATCAACCATTAGTGCCAGTCAATTTGAGTGTTCAGTTGACCGAGTTTCATGTTTAATGAATAAAAGTTTAATAATAATAATAATAATAATAATAATAATAATAATAATAATAATAATAATAAACAGAAGATACCTTGGAGGTCATCTAGTCCAACCCCCTGCTCAGGCAGGAAACCCTATACCATTTCAGATAAATGGCTGTCCAGTCTCTTCTTAAAAACGTCCAGTGTTGGAGCATTCACTGCTTCTGGAGGCAAGTTGTTCCACTGATTAATTGTACTGTCAGAAAATTTCGCCTTAGTTCTAGGTTGCTTCTCTCTTTGGTTAGTTTCCATCTGTTGTTTCTTGTCCTTCCTTCAGGTGCTTTGGAGAATAGCTTGCCTCCCTCTTCTGACCTTTTTCCCCCACCCATATTTATGTGCAGCACATTACAAGCTTGGGGAATGTAAATCAACCCAAATGAGATTTTTCTTCATATCTGATCCCAAATAAGCTACAACTTCAATTCTAGTTGATAGATTTCTAATGAATATACTCATACTTCGACACATTTAAAAACAGTTGTCTGGGATTTGCCAACATTCACAAAATTCTGAAGTGGATGAAATTTGATAAAAATAAATGCTCAAACCTATATAAAATATGAAAGCTTTGTAATTGTATAAATATGAATACCTAATTTGACAAATGTAAATATCCATACTGTCTTTAATAGCGCTAGGTTATTGCTTCATTCAGAGCAACCTGTTGGAAGCAAAGTTCAGCCTCTTACCACGTGGTGGTAGTATTGTACCACACTTCATGAAATTCATGCTATCACTCAGAGGATCTGCTGTTTCTTTTCCTGCTCTCTGTCACTGGAAGGCTGAGCGAACAGGAAAGGGTATCTATTTCAAATGGTTTAGGGATGGGAATCCAGCGAATGTCATGGCTGGAACAGTGTGCCCCTTCAGATGAGCTTTGCTCCCACTTGCTTGGCATTTGGAAAAATTGGAGAAGACAGCTCTCTTTTGAGGAGGCTTGAGTCAGAGGAAAGTGTTCAGTTAGACCGCAGTTGTTTTCATGGTGATTTTTCCCCCTTTAATGGTTGATTTTGGGTTGCGTACTGTAAGCCACCTAGAATCGCTCAGTAGGCAATTCTGCTGAGTCGGGTTGCATAAATATGTTTTAATTTTTAACTGTGTAGTTAATTTATTTTGGGGCTGTTATTTAATTCTTTTTTAATTTTTGTATTGTTGTTTTTTATTGTTTTATTTTTAATTCCATTTATATCCCACCCTTCTCCGAAGACTCAGGGCGGCTTACAAGCTTAGCAGTAGCCTTCATTCTATGTATATGCCTGCTTATTAGGGCTTTCACACACACCCCAAGCGGCATTATTACAAAGTCAGCTTAATTGCCCCCAACAATCTGGGTCCTCATTTTACCTACCTCGGAAGGATGGAAGGCTGAGTCAACCTTGAGCCTGGTGGGACTCGAACCTGCACTAATTGCAGGCAGCTGGTGTTACTTAAGGAGGCATTAGCCCACTGCTCCACCAAGGGCTCTTGTTAGCCGCCCTGAGTCCTTCGGGAGATAGGGCGGCATATAAGTCCCAAAAATAAATAAATAAATAAATAAATAAATAAATAAATAAATAAATAAATAAATAAATAACCACCTTTCTTTCATTCAGAAGGCAGGCTTTGACTTTTGTCTTCCCACCTTTTGAGTCTTAGCTGAGAGTCACATCTCTCGGTGATAAAAGGGCTGGCGTTATCGAAATAGGAAGCAGAGGCAGACCACCCAGCTTCACAAAAGAAGCAAGCTACCATACTAGCTCCTTGTATCGGAAAAAGCAAGAGGACAAGAGATTGATGACCCTAAATTGCCTACATATAGGTGCTTCGGTGGAAAAGATGTTTGGTAGTTGTAGCCTTAGTCCTTTTCCTAAGATATAATATTAAGCGGTGCTTTTAGATCCTTGTTCCTCAGGTTAACTGTAGCCTTGAGTACAAGGATGCTTGTTGTACCTTTGGTACTCTAGAAAAATTTTCCTTATGGCTGATTTCTAGAGGTATCTGAGGCTTCAAATCTGTTGCTTTTTAAGTAGATTTCCATCACAAATGCTGCATTTGAAGTCTGGCATTGGGAACCAGTCTAATGGCTACCAATATTTGTATCATGGTTAATCAGCCAGATGACAGATTTTTTCCTCTCCTCAATCATGCCAGTTTCCCAATTATATCTCCAACGTGATTGTCATTTCAACTGAAAGACAGGATGCAGATCAAGTGTCGATGCAGACTGGAATGTTCATCCAGTTACATCTGAGAGAAGCTACTCCTCTATCTGACTGCAATCAAGCTTGCTTCTATTTTCATGTTTCCTTTTTTAAAAATTATTTTTAAAAAATGATGTTCGGGGGGGTTGCTATCCTGGCAACCTTTATTACCTGAACTAGGAGTTTTGGAAAGTCTATAAGAGCAATTTCTGCTTGGATCACACAATGAAATATTCAAGTATGCCCTAAAAACCTTCAGAATACTCACTTGGATGGCTAGGGGAAGGACCATGGGAATGATTGATAAAGAGTAGCAAAAGAGAACTGGGTGTCACTAGAAGCGTCTGCAAAAATATGTGGTATATATTAGGGTCCAGTAAAGGAATCTTATTAGTCTGTTTTGAGCCCTTGAATATGTGTAATTGGGGTAGCTTTTTGTGTGAACTGACATATAGTAGTTCAAACCAGGATCAAAAGAAATACGTGTGAAGTCAACTGATATTTGAGGGGCGGGAGTTCCAGATTATACAAACACTTCATCTGTTCTGATGCTGCTCCAACCAGTAGCTAAGAAAATACACAATGCTTGGGCAAATTACAGCTACCAGCTCCAGGTTTTTCACTCCTGAGGTCCAATATTGTGATGGCATGTGAGAATGACCTTGGGAGACAGAAGGAAGAGCCAAGCCTAGGCAATGCTCTAAAAAGTGAAACCTGAGCCCAAAGGAGGGGTGAAGATAGAGAAAGCATTTCAGAAGAGATCTTCCTTAGTTTTGGGAAGACGAAAAGTGTGGGAGAGAAAAGATATTTTCAGATTTGCAAGATTTTGTTACTGAACCTTATAATAAAAATAGGGGTTGGTTCTTCTTGTCTGGAGCATCCCAAAGGACGACAAACAGGGGGTTGATTTATTTGTGAATCAAAGTTGTATACTACTACAATTACAAGATTCTCAGTGGCTCAGAAGACAAAGATAATATAAAAAAACAGGAAAGTAAGATGAATAAAACCCAAGCACAATATATTGCATCAGTCCCCATAAACCCCCCCCCCAAAAAAAATTCAAAAATTCTTGTAGAAGGCACACAATGTTGGGAACAGATGAATCTCCAGAGGGCAACCCTGAGACTGAGATATCGTGGTTCCTGGCCTTCTGGAAATGGGGGTCAACCAGCAGCTTTTCCCAGCATGATTGAAGATGAACCTTTGGTGAGACTTGCTTAATTCTGGTCGTTCTGAAGAAGGCAACACAAGAAGAACAAAAGGAAAAATCTTTGGAAGATAGATAAGCAATGATTCAAGCACGGAGAAAGGATCCCAAGGGACAAGCTGGTTTCATCCATTGTGCTAAGCTATGGTTTTAAACGTGGTCTGTTAAATAAGCCATAGTGGCCTACTTTGCATTTTCTACAAAGTAGGGGCCAAACAAAGCCCTATTGCAGGGGTCTTCAAATGTGGCCCTTTTATGACTTGTGGACTTCAACTCCTAGAATTCCTCAGCCAGGCATGCTGGCTGAGGAATTCTGGGAGTTGAAGTCCACAAGTCATAAAAGGGCCACGTTTGAAGACCCCTGCCCTATTGTGTTGTACAAACCTAGCCAACACGATCAGAAGGGACATGATAAGACAGCTGCCAATGAAGATTTGATGGGTGGGAGTAGATAAGATCACCTGGGAACACTATTTCTTATTATTTAAAAAGTTCTGCCTGTTAAAATGACCTAGAACTACTTGTTTTATACAAGCATCAGATTTCATTGCATTTGATGTAGAACATGGTGATATAAACCTGGAATGCCTTTGACGGAAAACATTCTGCATATAAAAAGAGGCGGTGGATTTCATTTGTTTTAGGATATTTGTATGGCCGTCCTCTTAAACAAGAAACTCTGGGCTATTATACAAACCAATAAAAACAGCAACAAATAGAGATAAAATACAGAATATGAAATAGAAAAGCCCATTTTGATTGAGAGGGAACGACTGCAAAGGATCTGACTACAAATTGCTCATCTGTTTCTTTTTAAACCCATTCCTGATAGGCAAAAAGTCTTTTTCTCTCCCCCTCCCGTCTTCTGTCTCTCTTTGGTTCATGGTGGGAAGGGTTCTTTGCTGTTCCGTTATTTTCCCAGAGGCCAGCAACGAATCTCCATTTTGTGGTTCTTTCAACTCCTGTTAACAGCCTTCTAGAACATGCCCAGGCTACTAACCTTTGAGTGTTTTCTGTGATAACAAAAGGACGTTCTCCAGAGCTGCTTTCATGTCCTCAGGCTTGCTCCAGTTTGTTCTTCCTCTCATCATTTTATGCTTCTTCATAATGACCAAAGCTTTTCATTTTAGAACATGTCTGTGTATTTGAGAACTAATTTTAGCGCTAAAGGGACATTGTAAGGTGCTTGAGGAATTTATATGTTCCTTAGTCCCTGGGATTGGGCAGAAATGTAATTAATTTTACAATGTGTGAGGAGTATTTTAAAATCAAATATGCATTCAGCGGAAAGAACACCTGTGTAGCTATTTCTCACCATGAAATGTTATTTTTCTTAAATACTCAAGAAGGATATCGGCCCAGAGGAAACTTCCATGTCTTATAGCACTATAGCTTCATGTCTGTCTAAAGAGCCACAGAGAGTTGGCTTTCTTTACTATTATTCACATGGGATGGATGAGATTTAGAGTCCATCACCTAGAAAGCATGAAGGCAACCCTTTGTATTTGCAGACTGCTTTCATACACAGAGGCATCTGGTTGCTAACCAGAAGGCACGTTTTGATGGACCTTTTAAGCCAATTCATCGGCCTGGCAACTGATCTGTTGAAAAATTAAGTGGGCACTATCACCTTCATTGTGGGGAGTGCCAAGGGTTGCTGGGTGATGTATGGCTTGGCCCAAGGCATGGAGATCAGATGAGGCTGATGTGGAAGCCTCAACAAGGATCATGATGGGGTTGTAGTATGGGAATAAAGCCTGTGTTATCATTTTGCATCCTGTCCTTTTTCAGTTGAGATTGATGGTTCCTATTGACTTTTAGGGGGAAAGACCTGCATTTTCTTCCTGCAGAGACATCTTTCATGCTCCCCCCTCCCCCAAGACATTTTTGGTTTACATCATCTTAGGTTGCTAGAGGAAAAATGTGCCTCAGCCATTTGCCTCTCACAGACAATGTTAGGCTCAGGGCTTTTTTTCTCATAGAACGCCCAGAACGGAGTTCCGGCACCTTTTTTGGATGGAACCTTGTAGAGTAGGCAAGGCGGGTTGTATGACGTGTGACTTCCGGCACCTTTTTCTTTTACAAAAAAAGCACTAGTTAGGCTAGAGGCTCAGTCTTACTGGTGACATAAAATAGAGTGTTTTCTTGGCAACTCACCTCACATTGTTAGTGTGGGGAAAAATTGGAGGAGGGAGAACTCTGTACATCACCTTAAACCCCTGGAGGAGATGGGATATAAATCCAATCCAATAAGTAATTATTTTATTTGGGGAGATTCAGGTTGACAAGAGTGCCATTTGTTTTCTTTTTTTTCCCCCTCCATCCCTCTGACTACAAAGAAAACATTCCTCATGACCTTCCTTTCAAATGATAAAATAGCAATGGATGCTAAATTATAAATGCCTCACACCAGAGCTGCCCTAATGAGATATTGATAATGTGCAACCTTTAGAACTATAACTGAATCATTAATTAGATAACATGGGGTGATTAGAACAATGAATAAAACAAATGATCAAACTGGTTTTCAGCCCTAAATTTTTGTCCCCCCCCCCATAATTAATTGCAAGACTTGGAATGGAGGGATGGAGGATAAATCTGTTGCGTGTTCAAAAGGCGAAGAAGGCCAGATTGATCCAGGAACTGCTGGACGTTCCACACCTAAGAAGAGGCTTTTTTTTTTCCCCAGTCCATGGGAGGTTTCTCCAGGATTCCTTCCATATTTGGTCTGATGACTTTTGAGACTCTGGAGATCTCATCAAATGAGAAACTGTTCCTTGATCTGCAGCAATAGGAGTTACAACTTGGGCTGTACTCATGAGATTCTGCACCTGCAAACCTTAGCAGACGGATGTGGGATGTAGCTGTGGAGAGGGAGCATCCGCAGCCAAGTTAGAAGGGTCTCTGGGCAGCGCATCAGAGGAGGCCAATTGAGTAAAAGGAAAAGTGACTGAGGAATGATGTGGCAAGGCCAATTTTTTTCTGTGTGATGCTGTTGGCATATACAAAAATGCTATCCCCACTGAAGAGTGTTCAAGTCTGCATTACAGTTTTTAAAAACACATTTACCTAGAAGGTCACTCTTTAACCTACTGCTGGGTCAGCTATCCTGTTGTATATCCTAGATTTAGAATAATTGGAACTCAGCTCCTAGGGCTTTTTGGATACCCCCAAGTCAAATTCTTTGCAATAGGTTGGAAAGGGGCTTGCCCTGACCACCTTGCAATAAATTTTTCAACCTAGCCCACCACCTTGATAATTCTTGGCAGGCTCTCATCTTTATTCAGAGTACAGAATAACAGTGTTGGAAGTCACCTTGAAGCTCTTCTAGTCCAAGCCTCTGCCCAAGCAGGAGACCCTACACAATTCTGGACAAATAGCTGTCCGATCTCTTCTTAAAAACCTCTAGTGATGGAGCACCCACAACTTCTAGAAGCAAGCTTGGTTAATTGTTTTCACTGACAGAAAATTTCTTCTTAATTTTAGGTTGGATGTATCTTGTTCCATCCATATCATCTTGTTCTACTCTCAGGTGCTTTGGAGAATAGATTGACCCTCTCCTCTCTGTGACAGGCTCTCAGATATTGGAAGACTGCTATCAGGACATCCCTAGACCTTCTCTTCATTAAACTAGGCATTCCCAATTCCAATGTATGCTTTAGCCTCCAACCCCCTATACATCTTTGTTGCTCTTCTCTGCACTCTATCTAGAGTCTCAACATCTTTTTTTGTATCGTGGTGACCAACATTAGATACAGTATTCCAAGTGTGGTATATACATACTGTATTCTCTCTCTCTCCCTCACTCACTCCCTCTCTCTCTTTCTCTCTCTCTCTGTGTGTGTGTGTGTGTGTGTGTGAGAGAGAGAGAGAGAGAGAGAGTGTACACACACAAAAAGGGCATATATATATATATATGATATGTATGTATAGTATACTATCTATTTCAACTTTTCTTAACTTTCCAAAACTCAGCCAAGATGGGGACAGTATTTATTCTAGAACAGGCATGTCAAACTTGCGACGTCACGTGACGTTGAGCGACGTATTGGAACTTTTTCCCATTGCCGAAAATGGGATGGGCGCGATTTCTCCGTGACGCTCTGGCCCGCGGGCCGGCAGTTTGACACCCCTGTTCTAGAACAAGACTGAAATGGCCATGTTTTGTGAAATGACTGGAGAAATTTTATTCAGCCATCATTTCAGTCACATTATGTTAACTTAGGCTACCATAAAAGAATGTTATGAACCTAAACACCACAGAGAGGAAGGACAATATGTTTTATCCCAAGGTTCTTATCAGAAAAATAAAATTTAAAGTATAATAAAATGACCAAGGAGCAAGAAAACATACTGCTTTTATAGCATTTCTTTTGGTTTGTTGTTTTGTGATTGCAGATTCATTCATTCATTCATTCATTCATTCATTCATTCATTCATTCATTCATTTACAGAATGTCACAGCACAGATTATAATCCACATCTTCTTGGACACAGTTATCAAATTGTAGGATTAAATTATTTGATCCAAGTTTTCCTCTTATAAATAAACCTTAAAATAACTATTAGCAGGTGTAATCGAGCACTATCTATTTCCATCTTTGCAATAAGGAAGCAGGAAAAGAGAGGGCAAGATCTCTCTTCCAATAATTGGACCTTCAGGATAAATTGCTCTAAAACAATTGCTGAAGTAAACCTCTATAATTTGACAGCACAGTAGTTTACCCCTGTAACAAATTGGACAATAGTTTATTTCAGTGGCTAACATTCTGCTATGTTATCATCACAGATCCTAGTTTTGGGATCCTGAATGCATCTGAGCCTTCAGTTTTTATTGAATTGAAACTGGATTTTTAAAATAAATAAATAAAAGACAAATAGTGTAAAAAATACAGGTTTATTTCCTAACGTGTGCCCACCCATGAATCTCTCACATGAACTCCATTCCCCCAAAGCTTTCCCCATCCACCTTCCTTGCTCCCTCCTGCCCTCTCCACTCTTCCCCCCACCCCGCCCAATTAAGCCCTTTCTCCTTTTCGGTCATGTGGGCACCATGGTCAGTTCTGTGTAGCTGATGTACATCACCTTAGGAAAACCTGTGGGGGGATACAAAAAGGAGAAGAGTCAGAGGATCCCACTTCCCCCTTTGAGAAGGAGGAATTTGGGGGAGAGGCAGTTCCTTGGAGCCTTGGTGGAGCAGTGGGCTAATGCCTCCTTAAGTAACACCAGCTGCCTGCAATTAGTGCAGGTTCGAGTCCCACCAGGCTCAAGGTTGACTCGGCCTTCCATCCTTCCGAGGGAGGTAAAATGAGGACCCAGATTGTTGGGGGCAATTAAGCTGACTTTGTAATAATGCTGCTTGGGGGGGGGGGCGAAAGCCCTAATAAGCAGGCATATACATAGAATGAAGGCTACTGCTAAGCACATTGGTTTGTGCTTCTTAGATTGTAAGCCGCCCTGAGTCTTCGGAGAAGGGCGGGATATAAATGGGATTAAAATAAAAAATAAATAAATAAAATAAAAGTTCCTATCTGGAGTTTTATCTATCTCTATCTCTATCTCTATCTCTATCTATCTTACTATGAAGAAGAAAGGGGATTTTATTCTTTGCAATGCATGTTTATATTGGAAGAGCATTTTTTAAAAAATTGCCTTACAAGTCAGTTTGAAAGAAAAATGGAATGCCTAGTTCCTAGTGCCTAGACTCTTGAACGGGAAATAATTTTATGTATGATTGACTTGTGAGGCCGGTGTGTTGTGCAATTAGCTCACATGGTGTAACAAGATGGTGGGTGTGTTGTCACTGTGAGTTGTGGTGGTGGGGGCACGAAGGGAGGCTCAGCCAATCTCAATGTATACATGGTTGTACTTTGACAATAGAGGTTCATTCATTTAAATTAATGAAGCTAACAAACATATGCAGAAATCCGCCTTAGACCAGCCTGTTCAGTTTTGTGCCTATTATCAACATATTTCTGTTCATTTGGGGATTTGGGATAATTTACAATATCTTTCTTCAGGCTTATGCCTTTACAAGGTACTGGATTTCACTTCCCATTATTTACAAACAACTTGAAGGATGCCAGATTGGGATGTCTGATTTTAATAGTAGGGACTTTTGATGGTGTAGTCAAAATTCGAACATCTGGGCCGTGGTGGTTCTTGATCTTAGTATTTATGATGTCTTTGACCCCTTGCTCATTTTGTATGTATGTATGTATGTATGTATGTATGTATATATGTATGTATGTATATATTAATATTTATTTCATAATATCTTAGGTTGGAAGGAACTTGGAGATTTTTTTCCTTTATTTTACTGATTCCTTTTTACTTTTTTCTTTCTTTGCATTTTCACTTTCTCCTTTTAATTTCCTTCTGAGTTTTGTTTGTATTAGTTTTTATTACTGTAACTAAAATTATCTATCTTTTATCTATCTTTATATCTATCTTTATATCTATCTATCTTATATCTATCCATCTGTCTTTCTGTCTGTTTTTCTGTCCGTCCATCCATCTGTCCGTCCGTCCGTCTGTCTGTCTACCTATCTATCTGTCTATCTATCTATCACCAGCAAACACAACTTGTAGGTGACTCCAAGCAAATATCTTACCTTTCTACCAAACCTGAGCTGGGTAGAGTGTTGCAATTGTCTGATGAAGCAAAAATTGGCTGAGCAATTCTATTTTTTCTTTGGTATTTGTTAGATACTTGTCACCTTCCTTGAGCACACATTCTTATATTTTTTTTCTTCCACCTTTTATTTTGAGCATACAAAATAAAGCTTAAGGCACCCATTTGAAACACCATTAAAATGTAGACAATGAATCAGCATTCTTGGCCACCTTTGTGTACTCTGCTGAAGGACCCTGTAGGAGTATCTCTCAGTAATACTGAGGTTTCATTTCAAGAAGGTAATTGGTTAGCATGTAAATTTTTGAAGACTTCATTTCTCCAAGGCACAGTGGTGGTGGGAGAAAGGTGGGGGGCATGATATTTGATGGGCGAAGCAGAAGGAAAGGAAGGGATGGTACTTACAGGGCAAGTAGAGGTCAACTGGAGGCACGTCGGGTGGGGTCATCAAAGAGCAAATAAGAGTGATACCTACTTTTGGGTTACTTACTGTCCTGCTTCTCATCTTTGCTTTCACCATTTTGAGCGCCTTTCTGTGAGAGCCTTGTGGAGGCATTGACAGCTGTGGCTGTTGACTTCAAGCTGCGCTTGCGTTTCTGCACATTCTGTTCTGGGTGGAAGATGATGACGTAGATTTTGGGTACATAGAGCATCCCGAGAGAAACAAAGGCGCTCAGGCTCATGGAGATGGTGAGGGTTGTTGTCTGAATGTACATCTGGGAGGGAGAAACACATAGGATGCTTGCTAAGAAGGCCCAAGGACTGCATTTTAGTCCAGAAGATCTGGACTGTGGCATGCAATCACAGGATCATGTAAGTTCAACTCAAGTCACTTATGAGTCAAATTTGACTTCTAGTGCGTTACAGAGTTTTCTTGGCACGAAACACAGAGTTTCCCATTGCCTTCCTCTGACATAATTTTTCTTGATTACTGAGATGATCCATTACCCAATAACTAACAAAAGTTAACTGTGATTATATTTCTAAATCAGTCTCCTAGCTGGCCATGGTGTCAAGCTGTAAACTTATTCCGGCCTTCATCATTTTAGGTTGATTGGGTGAGGAAGAGTCAGAAATTGTTGAAATTGAAATTGTTCAACTTTAAATGTCAAAACTGGAGGTCCAAAATGATGCAGTCCAAGAAAAGCCACACTATTTGATCTTACAGTTGTCCAAAGGGGCCTTCACTGAATCAGAAAGGAGGGGCTTGTAAATACCCTTAGTAAAGTGATTGTAATCCTTGTCGTCTGCTCACTTACTTAACATATAAATGCTCACCTATTTCTATAGCAATTCTAAAATTCCTATGCCCACTAAACACACCGAAGTCCTTTGGTTTCAATGGATTTTGGTAGGCTTATCAGAAGCAAGCACCCAATGGCCTTCCATTGTTTTTCTGAACTGAATTTCCATCTTCTCCAAGGACAACGGTGAAGAATTGCTGGGAGTTCTATTTCAATAACACCTCTATTGGTTTGTAGGACCAACTTCTGAGTCTGCCTGGTGTTACCTTCTAGGGAGCTTCTTCTCAGTTCAGTACCCTGCAAGTCTAGGTGGCTAATGGATGCTGCCTTCCACTACCTCCTGAACTGAAATAGAAGGCACACACACAAACACACACACACACACACACACCAAGTTTCTTTTAAAACTATAAATGAGCAAGAACTCTCATCCCTCAAATTGCATCTCCTGGATTTGTTGGAAAGGAGGAAGCAGGCCAGAGGAGCTAATCAGGCAAAGATGCACCTCACGGGTGCTCTAAGTTACAAAAGTACCCTTTCCTTTATTAATGGATGTAATGTAGCAAAGGCCACAGATAACTTTTGAGAATTCCATGATGAATTAATCAAGAAGAGTGATGACATCCAAATGACAGGAGAGCAAGGAATCCTTGGTTTAAACATCTGTATTCTGTCTTTCTTAGGAAAAGCTCAGGATAATTGTAAATGACTTAGTGGTTGGTCTTGGTGGTTTATAATTTGGTCTAGAACAGGGGTTTAGTTTAGTTTATAGTTTTATTAAATTTTTATACCGCCCTTCTCCCGAAGGACTCAGGGCGGTGAACAGGGCATATAATAAAAATACAAAAATACAAAAGTTAAAATAGAATTAAATTAATGCCCAAAATAAAACAATAAAATATACAAATATTTAAAACCCTAAATTAACTCCCCATCAGGCCAGGCCAGCTTGTTCGAATAAGTGGGTCTTTAACCCGCGCCGGAAGGAGCGGAGATCCGGTGCCATCCGGAGCTCAACCGGCAGTTGATTCCACAGAGCCGGGGCGCCCACAGAGAAGGCCCTCCCCCTGGGGGCCACCAGCCGGCATTCTCTGACCGGAGGCACCCTGAGGAGGCCCTCTCTGTGGGAACGCACAGGGCGGAGGGGAGTTGACGCCGGCAGCAGGTGGTCCCCGAGGTATTCCGGACCCATGCCATGTCAAACTGCTGGCCCGTGTGCTGGATGCGTCACGCCAAAACCGCACCCACCCCATTGCCGTGATGTGTACGTCATGACACATCACGTGATGTCATATGTTTGACACCCATGGTCTAGAACAGGGGTAGGCAACCTTGGCTCTTTTATGTCTCATGGACTGGCTCAGGAATTCTGGGAGTTGAAGTCCACGAGTCATAAAAGAGCCAAGGTTGCCTACCCCTGGTCTAGAATTTCAGGTGCTGGTTTAGAAACTAGGAGATAGTGACTTCTAGGCCTCCCTTAAGCCTGAACGCCAGCTGGGTGACTGGGCCAGACGTGCTGTCTCAGCCCAACCAACTTCATCCATACGATTCATAGGATGGTTCTTGTGGGGAAAATGAGAGGAGAAAGGAGTATTTTATGTCCGCTATCTTGCCTTATTTATAAAAATAATAAAGGTGGGATAATCAATAAACAATAGAATTGCCCCTGGAAAGACTTCAGAGGAAAGGAATCTTTACTCTGCATAGAGATGTAAGAAAACCTTTGGCATTTTTTAAAAATGAATGAATAGGAGTTGAATAGCAATAGCAACAGCACTTAGACAGTGCTTTGCGGGCACTCTCTGAGTGGTTTACAATGTAATTTTCAGCCCAAAAGAAAGGGAGGCTTAATTCTTTCCTGGAAGGTCATTTTCCCTTTAAAAATTGTCCACTTACAACTGTAGCACTAGCATGGCTGTAAGAAGGAAAGCAGCTGGGTGAGCAGACGAAGCACCAGATACAGAGGGTAACAAAAATCTTTCCTTTCCTTCAACCCTAAACCACAATCCAGTTCAAAATTCCTCCTCCCAGGGGTTCACTTATGCAGAAACAAACACACAGAGGAATAATATCTTATAAGCAATTCATGGTATTTGGGAAGGTTGCCATTGAGCAAATGGCATGCATTACATAATTTAAATCAGTTGCATGCAGAATAAGATGAATTATGGAATGAGTGTTAGCTGAGGATTTTTTTGACTGAGGGCAATGACATAATTCATGTCATAGCCTGCGCGGGCAATGTCTTCGTGATTTGCAATGTAATGTGATGGATGCCTATGATAACATCTACTTGTCCTTCAGCCTCTTGGTTGAATGGATTGGAGTCTAAGTCTCCTTCTTAAGCACCCCATCCAGTATGAGCCATAATTTGTTTAATCAATGACTCAAGTAGTACTACGTGGATTTGAAAAAGCATGCAAAACCATGGTTTATAAAGACAGTGGCAGGATTTTCACCACACACTAAGCCACATTGCCCAAACCACATTACAGTTTAATGTGATGCATAAACAAATATATTTAAAAGAGAATATAAAATACTCTCTTTTATAACAGAAAGAAATGTTACAAGAGAAAATTGAGCTGCTGTATTGCTTTCTTGTTCTGGATAATGACTTATAAGTGATGTCTTATGTCCTATGACACAATGCCTGGAATCATGCATTCTGTTAAGCAATAATGTTTCATTTGGATTTGCAGGGATCCAATATCTGGCTGGAAAGAATAACAGAAGACTATTAAATGGCAGCATGAAGCATTATTAATAAGCTCTAACCATTCACTTGTCATCCATCAGTCATCCACATTTTTCAGCCCTTATACTATGGCCCTAATTTACTCATGTGGTGAACCATTCACAGTGATTTGTGAAGTATGATTTAGGCTATTATAGGCTGGATTTGTAGAAAATACTTCACCTGATTATTGTGTTAACCCAATTTTGAAGTTTGTGGAATACACTGAGCAATAAACTGTCCAAATCATTAGGATTTGCACCAACTATAAAAAAGTGGGTAAAACTAAATTTAATATATTATGCAAATATAACTGTTAGCAGATCCTGCAATAGAGCCAGAGCATAACTTTCTCATGCCATCATGCTTTTAATCTTTTTTTTTTTTAATGTTCAGTTAGGAGGTCATGCAGTGCTATCATATGATCTAAATCTCATAAATAACTATGTATGTCACATCACTCCAAAAAACAAAACAAAACAATAAAGGCATACAGCTCATGGCTCTTTCAAAACTGAACTCTACTTTTAATGCCAGGCTTCCTGCATTTGAAATTTTCTAGATATGTTGGACTTTTACAGCAAGTGATAGGATGGTTTTATTTCATTTTATTTTATGCCTTCATAATTTTATTCGTTATAGTCCTATTGTGTATGCATAAGTATTGAATACCTTTGGTTTTGCTCTTGTTCACTGTAAGCTACTGAAAAATCAGAAGGAATCTAGTAGCATCCACTATTAGTTATTCTGACTTTTTGCTATTAGAAACTAACATGGCTCTCTTCCCGTACTGTAAACTACTCAATGTCTATGTAATTGCAGCAGATATAAACCAGACCATTACATAAAGAATTCCCAGCCTGCTCAGCTAGGCATGAAAGCCAGTTGGGTGACTTTGGGCTAGTCACTCTCTTTCAGCCCAACCCACCATACAGGATTGTTATTGTAGGGAACATGGGAGGAGGAAGGTGTTCATATGCTCATCACCTTGATTTATTTGTAAAAATAAGAAAGGCAGGATATAAACAAACAAACAAACAGACAGACAGAAGCCATTGCCAGATCTAGAATCCCAAGGTCAATGAGGGTTGAGATCTTGAGGGTGGAGGGAAGTAAACTCTATCTGGGATGGGTGTTTGATTGAAATGGTCTTTTACCTGCCTGTCTACTTATCTTTATTGGAAGGAAATGGGACGCGATTAATGAGCATGCCTGGGGCCTTCATTCTGAACTGGGATAACTTTTCTGAGGTAGAACTTTTAGAGCAGCGTTTCCCAACCTTTATCACTTGACGTATGGACTTCAGCTCCCAGAATTCCCCAGCTAGCCAATTGGGAAACACTGTTTTAGAATGCCTACAACTTCACAGTAGCTCTTAATACAAAGACATCAGAGACCACCTGCTAGAGCTTGGTAGTCCTGACCGCTTTAAGCAGTGATACTTGTTTGCTTATTCATACAGTTCAGTTTCTAGATAATCTAGAACACCATGCAGATGAACATTCCTCTGAAGACAACAACTCTTCACCCTAGCTCTGTGGTGGCGAACCTATGGCCGTTGCCCCAGTCCTAGGCCTTCAGCTGGGTTTTATAAAACCTTTTCACTTTAGGCCTCCGCCGCCGTGTGCAAAAGAAAAAAAAGGTTCAATCAATCAATCAATTTCAACTTCTCATCTTGCAAAGTTGGAATTGATTGATTGAACTTTTTAGTCCCATCCAGTCTGCCGTTACCACCGCAGCCACGCCCACCCAATAGGCCATGCCCATCCAATGAGCCACGCCCACCCGGCACCCGACGATACATAAGTGGGTTTGGGTTGCAGTTTGGGCACTCGGTCTCTAAAAGGTTCGCCATCACTGCCCTAGCTGAACAAAAACCTACCAGCCTGCTGTGAGGAAATAAGATGGGAGCACCTTCTTTCCCCAAATTGCTTTGAAAGGTGCACTGAGCCAAAAGCAAGGGAACTCTGTGCCAGTAATGGAAGACATGGCAATGTACTTTTATTGGATCATCAGAATGTGCTCAATGGCACATCCATCCCTATTTCAGGCCTTCCTCAAAGATCATGAAAGTAGCCTTTGAGGGGTCAAGCTGGTGAATGCAAGTTCCAGATGAGGGCTGAGGAGCTGCATGCCACTATTTTAGACATCAGGTAGGAAATGCTTGAAAGTTTTGATGCTCCTCCCCTAATACATACTGATACAGAATGAGCCTAAGAAGGAAAAGGCTTGAAGGTTTCTAACCTTCTGCAATTCATGGGCATGTTTGATATGAAAAAAGTCTATCAATAAAATCTGTTACGAGAAGGACACCAAATGGGAATGTCCCAATTGTTTCTCTCTCTCTCTCTCTCTCTCTCTCTCTCCCTCCCTCTCTCCCTCCCTCTCTCTCCCTCTCTCTCTCTCTCCCTCTCTCTCTCTCTCTCCCTCCCTCTCTCTCTCCCTCTCTCTCTCCCTCCCTCGCAGGTGACTCAACATGGGGGTGGGTGGGTAAGGTTAAAAATCCCTGTATGACCATGGGGTTCATTGGAGGATTTGGGGACAGTTCTTATTTTTTTCCAGCCTAATCAACCTTATTTAACTATTCTTGAGAGGATAAAAATTAGAGAATGTCTATTTTGTTGTCCTGAGTTTCCAGAAGAAAGTGAGCACGTAAATGCCACTAAAACATAAAACAGATGAGGAATCCCCCAGGCTTGTTTTATAATGTGTAAAATGTCTTTGCAATCCCCAGCACCCTACTTTGGCAATCTGAGAAAAAACTAAGAAGCAAAAAACAGCTTTTTTTAAAACCTTGCAAAAGTTCAAAGCACAACCAGCATTCCTGTGAACCTCAACCTCCCAAAACTGGGATGATTTTTTTTCCCCATTTGGGGAATGGATTTAATGATTTAAAAGGGGTGCCATTAGCTCCTGAGAGTGCCTAATGCAGCCCCTCGACATTCCCTAAACAGACAGAATGAAAAAAACAGGACAGGTCTGACTTTGTCAGCTTTGCCTGTTACAGTGTCATCATAGCTTAATCAGCAGCCCTCGACTTAACAATCATTTGTTTAGCAACCGTTCCAAGTTACAATGGCAACTGAAAAAAAGTGACTTAGAACCAGTCCTCACACGTACAAGTGTTGCAGTATCACCACAGTCGTGTGATCCAAATTCAGGAGCTTGGCAAGTGGCGTGTGTTTGTAATGGTTGCAATGTCCCGAGGTTATGTGATGGCCATTGGGGAGGCCTTCCTAGCTAGCTTCCAACAAGCAAAGTCAATGGAGGAAGGTGGGCTCACTTAATGCCCACACGATTCACTTAACAACATTGGCAAAAAGAGCCCACAATTGAGCACTCAGGTAACAACTGCCTTGCATAGCAAAGGACATTTTGGTCTCAAACCGAAGTAACTGTGGCGATGTTGCAACAAGGGGTGAGGACAAGTGATAAGTCACTTTTTTCAGTGCTGTTGTGACTTGTTTAGCAAATGGTTGCTAAACAAGTGGTTGTAAGCCGAGGACTACTTGTACGTAAACTGCATCGTCCCTTGTACCACCCCACTCCTTGTCCTGATTGCTCCCACCTTCTCCGCTGACTGAGATGTGCCAAAGAAGATGGGCACAAAGGCCAGCCAGATGATGCACGTTGTGTACATGGTGAAGCCAATGGGTTTAGCCTCGTTGAAGTTCTCGGGCACGCCACGGGCCTTGATGGCATAGACGGTGCAGGTCACCATCAAAACAATACTGTAGCTGAGACAGGAGATGATAGAGAGGTCTGACATGTCACATTTGAGGACGCCCTGGGCAAATTCTGGGTTGGGGGTACGTTGTTCTTCATAGTCAATGATGCTATGGGGTGGCTGCACCCCCAGCCAGATGACCACAGCCACCACTTGCACAGACATGAGGCTGAAGGTGATTACCAGTTGGGAGGTGGGGCTGATGAACTTGGGTGGAGTCACAGACTTCTTGCCTTGTTCAAAGATGCGATAGATGCGATTGGTTTTGGTCAGCAATGCCGAATAGCTGATGGCCATGCCCAAGCCAAGGAAGAGGCGCCGGAAGGCACAGATGGTGACACCTGGTTCAGCAATCATCAAAAAAGTGATGGTGTAGATGAGGAAAATCCCGGTGAGCAGGACATAGCTCAGCTCACGACCTGAGGCTCGGACAATGGGGGTGTCATTGAAGCGGATGAAGGTGATAACAATGAAGACGGTGCCAAGGATGCCCAGGATGGCCAAGAAGATGGGCAGAATGGACCAAGGAGAGCTCCACTCCAGCTTGACAATGGGGGTTGGGAGGCAGGCTGTACGATTGAGATTGGGCCGCATGTCAAAGGGACACATTTCACAGTTGAACTCATCCAGTTGGTACTGGTAGCCATCGCATAGCTCACAGTGCCAGCAGCAAGGAACACCTTTCACCATCTTCTTCCTCTCTCCTGGGTTACAAGGGAGGCTGCATACTGACGAGGGGATCTCCTTCTGTCCACCTGACCATTGCATGTCCTCGATCTGGGGGAGAATCAGAGAAAGCCAGAGAACAGTGACTGCCAATTATCCCAGGGAATCACATCTGTTTCAATACCTTGCAGGTTCCTCTTAGTTGATGGGATGTGGCCACAATGGACTTGGCGGCCTCTCAATTAACATCATGAACGTGATTGGGGAAACTGGTCAAAACTCACTAGTACTTTACTACTGGACTTTGCACAAATGGATAGACTTACACTGAAGATTAAAGAAAAAGAATATTTTCAAATATGGAATGTATTTTATCAATGGCTAAAAAAACGGGGTAGAGATTAGGAATTTAATGTGTATTATTAAGTAAAACAAATGGACCCAGACAACACGTTGTTTACTAAGCACTCATGAATTGTAAATGTACAAAACTAATAAAATATTATATAAAATAAACCTCACTAGTACTTTACTAGTGTGTAGTGTGTACTGTGGACAGCACTTAATTTCATTGTAAGATACACAGTGACAATAAAGATTATTCTATTCTATTCTATTCTATTCTATTCTATTCTATTCTATTCTATTCTATTCTATTCTATTCTATTCTATTCTATTCTATTCTATTCTATTCTATTCTATTCTATTCTATTCTAGTACCATCCTCACCATCAGCAGGAGCATGGCATTTTGGAACCACGAGGGTAGACAACCTATCTAGAACTTCTCTATCTTACTGAACAGCGTTTTGTGAAAACTTGGAATGACCAAAGCCATGATCAGCAGCGGAGAGAATATTTACAGGGCCATTTGGTGACATACATATCACATGGAAAATTGCCAGCTGGAATACAAGAAGATTAAGAACGGAAAAGCATGGATTAATAAATGAAAATGAAAGAAGAATAAATATGTTGAGCATTTGAAAACCTAAGACAAGGGAAAGGAACTAAATATATTCAGAGAAGTGAAGGTATAGGTTGAATTGTATGCTGTAATTAAAGGCTGAAAGGACTTCTTTTGACTTTGGATCACATTTGGGTGATATTTTTATGTATCTTTGGAGAAGCTTCTAATAGGGAAAACATATTGAAATGAGCTCTTTTAATACAAATAAAATATATTTTTGTTTCTTTGACATTTTTTTCCAGTTTGCTATCACCCAGTTGCTATGTTCCAGAATTGTTGAAATACAAGAGCTTTCCACAAAGCCCACACTGTGCAGTGGGACTACAATACTGAAAGATTTTAACAGCAGTTCTTTGGCTGATTCTATTCTATTCTATTCTATTCTATTCTATTCTATTCTATTCTATTCTATTCTATTCTATTCTATTCTATTCTTATTCCCTATCAAGGGATCAGATCCATAAGCAGCCAATCAGGTATTTTCTATCATAGAAATGCACTAGAAGGAATATATACAAGAGTGGATAGCAGTTTGTCATTTGTTCTTGATAGTTCTTAATTTGGTACCTTAAAATAACATGCAATGGTGTCCCGTTCAACATAATATGTCCCATTCACCATTCAGATCCAGCACGAAGGTCATGTTACAGGTCCCATCAGCTAAACAGCTTCATCTGATGGGACCCAAACTGTTGTGTACTGGGTTCATTGCACAGGAATGAAGATGAGGCGAGTGAGTTCAGCAAAGATCATTGTTTATTGCTTGCAGGATCTGAACTAGAGAACAGGGCTGCAGATGCAGCAATTTATACCCTGGCCCCTAGGTATAAACTGAAGCAACCTATTGCCGCCCTAGGGGCAACCAATAGCAGCGCTGGAGACGGGTTGTCTGAGGGGCTGGGAGCCGTTAGCTAGCTTCCCTGCTCAACAGCCTCCCAGCAATACCACTGGTGTTAACAAAACAAGCCCAATACATTACACAAACCATGTGCCTTTTTTTGCTGTGGCTCCTACCTCATCCACCCCTGAGATGAGATTAGCTTCATTCCTATTAGCCTTTTGTAAGGCTCTGCAAATGTGGGGATCCCATGGGGAGCCTGTGCAACAATTTAGATGATGTTCTCCTGCAATCTTGCTTTTCTTATCTTACTTACCGTATCTTGTTTTTAATTTATTTTTAAAGTACCCAGTGCTGATTACTGCAGAGCAGGAAGGAACTTCTGAAAAGTAAAGAGAGCTAAAAACTCAACCACATATCCATAGGTGATCCACCTGCCCCACAAGATCAGGCTGGGAAATCTACTGCTGAGAGGAATCATATTTTCCACATTATTTTTATGGCAGGGAGAAAGGGCATAAACATGATTTAAAGATGATGACGATGATGACAACGATGATTGATTAATTCTATGCTGTATCACTCACGTTCAGTCGAAGGTATTCTGTCCACTGGCCAATGGACCTGTATCCTGGGGCTGAAGTATTTGTCAGCTGATACTGGAAAATATCATAGCGCCCAGGGGAATCTCCATTTTCATTGAACATTACCGGTGTCCCAGCACTGCCTGCAGAAAAGAAAAGATTACAGGGAGACACAGACATCCTTCAAGATGGAGATTCTCTAAAGGGGATAAGACAACATTATGCTAAGGGACACCGGCCAACAGAGACTAGTGGGAAGAAGAGTTGTAGGCAGCCTCCAAGGTCAAATGCGGTAGGTCATCTACTTGGGGGCCTCAGAGGTGTTTGGTTAGCTGTTGTTGAAAACCTGATTTGCTATTGTAATGTGAGACACAAGAGGCTTAGGGTCTAATCCTGTGAGGCTTTTTTCTTTAGACTGTTTCCCGCTGCAAGCATTGATGGATATAGAAAACTGCAGATCAGTTTTCTCCACTTCTCTATCTCTCTAGAAGATGGGCATGTTATCTATTGGCAAGGATAGGACATGTCGAGTATGACATGCCTACAAAATGGGCATGACAAATATGTTGACCTGGAGCTGTTGGTTTGCACCTCAACATGCAGCTTCCTTTTGTTTGTGACCTAAAGCTGCAGAATCTGGGTAAAGCTTTCTTACTCCTTCCTGCCCTGAATACTGCAAGCTTGTACTTGCCTGCCAGTTCGTGATCACAGCCCTACGTTGCTCTTTGCTCAGGTCTCCACGTGTGCAAATGTAGAATACTACCTCTGACATAAGAGTGATACAACCCAGCCTCTTGGCTGAAAAGCCGATCCTCTGCCGATCTCACCATTGAAGTTGACCCCCAGAATGTAGTGCAGCAGGGTACGCCCGTCAATGGGGTCCATCTTGTCACACACCCCGATGTGGCCTGAACACAGCTCCATATGCATGTTGTGTAAGGCGTGGGCCATGGCATAGACAGCGTCAATCACAAACTGCACCTTCCCCTCCTGCTCGTAAGTTGATTCCCGGCCAATTCGTTCATCTCCTGAAGAAAGTGGGGGGGGGGAAGTGAGTCAAAGCCACTGGCAATTTTGAATAGCCCGTCACATTAAGATACTCTCTGGCTGTGAAAGCTTTTTCTTTGACTCTAGTGCCCTGCTTACAGAATTGAGCTCTGGTGGCGCAGTGGTTAGAATGCAGTATTGCAGGCTAACTCTGCCCACTGACAGCAGTTGGACCCAGACCAGCTCAAGGTTGACTCAGCCTTCCCTCCTTCCAAGCTCAGTAAAATGAGGACCCAGATTGTTGGGGTCAATATGCTGACTCTGTAAAATGCTTAAGAGGGCTGTAAAGCACTGTGAAGCGGTATGTAAGTCTACCCGCAATTGCTGTTTCTTCCCCAGAAAGACTCAGCTATCTCTTGCTCTGCTTTTTTTTTCTTTTCTTGAGATGCAAGATTCTTCTTTTAATTTCCCTGGCCTTTTAGATGTTCTTTTCTTTTTTTCTGGCTGTGATAATTTGGTTACCTGTCTCATTAGAGCCATCCTATGCCTTATTCTCAAACATACCAACTTTGTTTTCCAAGAAAAATAGCTACCCAAATAATGATTCATATTTGGGCAGCGTTGTAATTCCTTTCATAAATTATATTGCATCCCCTGTTCTCAGCTGTATTAACAATGCTACTTAGAAGGGGGGGAAGGTTTGATGCTATTTCGTTTACTATAAGGAAAACGCTTTGTGCATTCCTCCATTCTGAAGTAGAACAGAATTTATTACGATAGACAAGTTTTCTATTCTTTATATCAAGCAAATGAATGTATACCCAGCTCAGAATAAGAAATTAGGCTAGATGGCTGATTATAGGGTGCCGCTGTCAATTTCCTTCCATACTAAAGAGAAAAAACAAATTGAAAAGTACAAGGCTAAAACACTAAAGCAGGGCTTTTCAACCAGTGGTACAGGTACCACCTGTGGTACATTGGCATCTGGCAGGTGGTACGCGACCATCCTAGAAAAGTGGTAGCTGGGGAGGGCAATGAGCTAAACCAGTGGCAGCACCGCACAAGCCTGAGCAAGAGATGGCTGGAGCTGCAGGGCTGTCAGGGCTCAGTGGAAGCGCCAGGATCAGCGCTTCTTCGGGGCTGTTAGGGCTCAGTGGAAGTGCCAGGATCAGTGCCAGGCTCCAGCTGGAGCCTGGCACTGATCCTGGCGCTTCTGAGCCCAGAAGAAGCGCCGATCAGCTGGAATGTTGCAGCATCTCCAGGGTCTTGTGATTTACATTCAGATGCTTGGCAACTGATTCATATTTATGACGGTCACAGTGTCCCAGGGTCATGTGAAGTGACCAAAACCTGCTGCAACCACCCAGCAGATGGGGAGGGGAATAAAAACCAAACACCCCCACCCCACCCCCGCTGCCAATCCTCAACAGAAATGCTCACAACAATGAAAACCTCGGACAGGAGGAAGAGCACCGCCGGGCGGGCAGGCAAGTGTCTTGCTCAGCTGTGGCTTGGGGGGCAAATTTTTCAGTGCCATTGTAACTTCGAACAGTCACTAAGCGAAGTGTTGAAAAGCCCTGCACTAAAGCACAACCTACTATAGAAGAGTATGGAGATGGGCTTAAAGGGGGATTCAACAATTCTTATGCCAATGTCAGTTTGTGTCCAATAGATGCAAAGGGGGGTGAGGAAAAAAGTCAGGATTGCCCTGCCCTGATTCTCTTTGGTATAAAAGGGAAGAGAGAAAATCTGTTAGGCTTTCACTGTTTTTTTTTTATCATATTTTATATTGTAATAACAGAATTGCAGTAATTCCTGTGACGTCTATTTTCCTGTCCTGTTCTATTTCAAAGGGTTGATCTCAATCTTGAAAGCTTGACAGAGATTCTCTCTCTTTCTCTCTCCACCCCTCTTTATACAGATAGTCCTCGACTTACAACAATTCATTTAGTGGCCGTTCAAAGTTAGAACGGTACTGGAAAAGGTGACATGACTGATTTTCACACTTACGACCATTGCAAGATCTCCACGGGTCACATGATCAAAATTCAGATGCTTGGCGACTGACTCATATTTATGACGGTGGCAGTGTCCCAAGGTCATGCGATCGATCACCTTTTGCGACCTTCTGAGAAGAAAAGTCAATGGGGAAGCCAGATCCACTTAACAGCTGTGCTGCTAACTTAAACAACTGCAGTAACTCGCTTAACAACTGCGGCAAGCAAAGTCGTAAAGTGGGACAAAACGTGCTTAACCACCGTCTCGTTTAACAACAGAAATGTTGGGTTCAATTGTGGTCCTAAGTCAAGGATTACTTGTAGTAAGGAGAATCCAAGCAGGACAATCCTGAATTTTTAACTCACTGCCCCAGTCCTGTTGAGCTAGGCTGAGCTGGATGCTTGCATAATGGCTGTTGAATACCTTATTCAGGCCATCTCCGTATTCCTCCAAATCTACTTGCTGTTTGGTTAGGTTTGTGACTTGTAGAGATTTTAATTTTTCCCCAAAAGGAAGCAAATGCACCTGTAATTTGAAGTGGTGCATTTAGCATCCCAGAACTTTAAATCCCTTGCAAATGTACGCCTCTTCTTCTTCCCACCTAAAATAGAGCAATTCTGCTCTCTTTTTGTGGAAACCTGGAAGGCAAAGGTGGGCAAGAAATGGCTGTGGTGGAGGCTGGCAGGAGGAGGCATTTCAACCCTTCCAACCCTTCCAAAACATAACCTCGGATTGCATCCAAGTAATGATGACAAACGTTATATGCCTTGAGGCTGAATTTGGAGAGTCTTAAGAGTGAGGGAAAATCTGCTTTCGTACAGGCACAACTAATCAGGACTTAAAGCACTCTTACGCACTAAATGGGGATGAGACAAGGGCAACCTCAAGGAGAGGATTTCATTTGTCAGTACAAACTGTGTACAGTACATGGGAATGGGGGTCAGGTTGCATGTCATGATCAAGGCAATGCCTGATGTGTAAGTTGTACTTATACAGTAGACGTCTAAGCTTACTGTTGTAAACAGACATATCCTTAGTTCATGTAAAGAATAATAGCCATTCACGAGGCTGTCTATGAAAAGTGATGCTTAGGACACTGATGCTAAGTCAAATTGGTAGGTCTTTTCTCTTCCTTCCTTCCTTCCTTCCTTCCTTCCTTCCTTCCTTCCTTCCTTCCTTCCTTCCTTCCTTCCTTCCTTTTTTTTGCCAGCTCCTGACTTTTGATGTATTTCTTTCCAAATCAGTTGCAGTGTTTTAATCTTGCTTTCTTGAACAATTTGTGTAACGATTGATAATTTCTCAGTTGCTGAGGGAGGGAGGCTGAACCTAATTTTCTTGGTCAACTTTTGTTAACTTTTTTTTTTTTGGCAAGGCACCGTGCACCTTCACCCTGCACCTCCAACTGCCGGCAGTTCAGTGGAAGAGAAGCGGATGTGGGAAATATTGGGGAACTTTGGAGACGGGCTTGAGAAATCGAGGGGAACAAATGGATTCGGACCGAAGAAGTCACGAAAACAACTAGAAGCAGCATAGAAAAGGAGGCTGAGCTGGACATTTTTCCAGGAAAAAACAGGGCCTGGAGAGGAAGCAGGAGTTCCTTGCTTTCTTTCTGTCATAAGGGGAGAGGGGACACTTGAAGTCTAATCTCCTCTGTTCCCGGTGGAGTTGAACAACAGCCTAGGCCAAACATGTCAAACACAAGGCCTGGGGGCCAGATCCGGCCCGCAAAGTGGTTTCATGTGGCCTGCGAAGCCATCCTGGAAACAGTGAGGGAACGGCCCCCACTGCCTTGGTCCTGGCCCAGAGACCCTCCTCCTGCCAGAGACCCTCAGATCTGTCCCACTCCTGCCCAGGCCCCCATTGGCACCCTTGATGTGTATGATGTAGAGCTGGCCACGCCCACCCAGTAGGCCATATGCACTCTAGCCACGCCCACCCAGTAGGCCACGCCTACCCTGGCCATACCCACCCGGCCCCCTGAGGGCAACTGCAATGCTGATGCGGCCCTCAATGAAATTGAGTTTGACACCCCTGGCCTAGGCCAGTGATGGCGAACCTTTTAGAGACCGAGTGCCCAAACTGCAACCCAAAACCCACTTAGGTATCATTGGGTGCCGGGTGGGCGTGGCCCATTGGGTGGGCGTGGCTGCAGTGGTAACGGCAGACTGGGTGGGACTAAAAAGTTCAATCAATCAATTCCAACTTTGCGATTTCCCGTGAGAAGTTGAAATGGATTGATTGATTGAACCTTTTTTATTTTTGCACACAGTGCAAAAATAGGGCTCTGTGTGCCACCTGTGGCACGCGTGCCATAGGTTTGCCACCACGGGCCTAGGCCTTGAAGCTCTGTGATGTTTTCTACCACAATCACCTCAAAACCAGGGATTAGTGTGCAACTGGGGAATTATTCGTTGAAGCAATTATTCTGTGCATTAACTCCCCTGGCTTTACTCCTCCCTCCTTGGCTCCACACATCAGGAATAGCCCTACCAGTACATTTGCGGCTGCCTTCCTCATATTGGAACCCTGGGCGGGTCAGTTTACATCTGAAGTCTTGCTCCCAGTATTCAGCAAACCAGATGTTGCGCCGATTGTTCTCCAAGGAGCGGGTGGTGAAGTATTGGTCAAAACCTGGAAAGAGAACAAGTAGGAGGATCATAGCTGTGCAGTCTTTATTTTTTCCAAAGAACCATCAATGTTTTTTTTAAAAAGGTAGTTACTGAAGTTGAATTGTGATCAGCCACGTCATCTCTCAGTTGCAGGGTTATCTCCATGTGAAAAGGTTTTCCTTCTTGGCTTTTCAGAGTGGATGACTTTTAAGAGCAAAGGAATATGTTGTGTGGCTTTTTCTCATGCCAGATGTGTGTGAATGTATGTCAGCATCCAGTCATCAAGTACTTGGATGTAGAGATGGTGATTTTTATCCATCAAGCAGAAACTTCAGAAGAATGGAACATTACTCATTCCTGCCAGTCAAACTTTACCTTACAGAATTCTTTCCCTTGAGAGAGGAGTCCTATTCTCTGTTACATTGTATCCTTTTATTTTAGAGACATTAACGAAGTCTTTTGGGTCTCGACATTAGCAGATTGAAATCTCTAAGCACAAGTATCGGTCTGGGGTAGAATGGAAGGAAGGCATCTGTCTTCCCACTCATTGATCTTCCCAGCTCTGAAGAGTTGCTTTAAGTCTATTAAATCATGGCTTCTCTATCACTTTAAAATGGATTAGTTGCCAATAATGCATTTTAAAACCCTCGCACATTCACAACCCAGGCTCTTAGAGAGCAGAGCTTAAGAATGAAATGCCTCTTTTAAATGAATTAATATGCAGCTGTGCTCAATACAAAATGAAGGAACAGAGAAAATAATTATTTAAGGATGCATTTTCCAAACATTTACTTGGTTTGCTTGACATATGCAACTGGGACATATGTGTCATTGTTAAACTGTGCCAGCTGTAAGTTACAGAGGGTTAGTTTTACCCAGACCAAGCATGGCACTTTTAAATTAAACTACCATGCATAGCCATGTCATGCAAACATAGGAAAGAAGATAACTATTGGTTTAAACTAGGACTGCCACATCTGGGCTGCAAGCTGTTGGGAAGGCTTGTTCACATATGCTACTAAGGGCCACCATATTGGATGGCAAAACTCTAATCATGGAATCCTCTGTGTTCTCTGAGCTTGGCTGTTTGCTTTTGGATGTTTCATTATTTGACTAACTTCTTCAGTGCTAGTGAGTATGGGGTTTGCTCCCTGTTTAATTACAGTAGCTTGCCCTGCCAGCATTGCTGGTGTGGTTTTCTCCTTGATAGTTAGTTACCCTTAATTAGGATATTGTTTTCTACTTAATTGTTTGGTGTCCATCCCTACTTATCGGGGTGTAAGCTGCTGGAGAGGATGCATTCTGGTCTTTTTGTTTCCTTCTTAGCCTTTTTATTGTCCTTTTTCAATGGTGTATAAATGTGGCTTATTTCTATGTGTCTGCTGATGGCTGATTTGCCTGAATGCCAAGCTTTCAGAAATTCCTAATGGTTTTAGATTTAGCTTGGTCTAAGATGCTTACAATTTCCCAGTTGAAACTGTGGTTGAGTCTGTCCATGTACTCTGAGATTAAGGATCTCTAGTTCTAACTGGCCATCACAACCTCTGTTGGTGGCTGTGATTTTTATGGTTCTGATCCCCAGCTCTTGTTAAACTTTCCTATAGTGGGCAAGGTAGGTGGCCCTGTAAAATGGGTATTAGTAGAAGTCCCCTCTCACCCATTATTTTACTCTCTATCCAATCAGTAGTGTGGGGATAATGAAACAGGCAGAAAGGGATAGAGATAGGTAGAAAAAAAAACCCATCCCTGTCTTTTCAGGAAGAATAACAAATGCAGAAGTGGCAATCATTCTGAGGGATATCTGCCACCAGTTTGCCCAGGGTAATGCTGGTCATTTTCTACTAGGTCTCAGGAAGGAAAGTGGATCTTGGAATCATGGCAAAGTGGGCCAGCTGTGTCACGTGACTTCAGCCAATTTGTGTTTCTCTTCCAAACTGCACGCTGCTGCTCCCTTCTGCTCTGTCTAAGCTTTTGTTACCTTCAATTGAGGCTCTTTTGGGTAAGATGGTCACTGCTCCTTCAGCCACTTCTTCTTGCATCAGAATGGGGGAGATCTTGGAGCCCCAGCTGTCGGACCCTACCCAGAGGAACTGCCCTGTCAGATTGGCAAAGCGGGAGGCTTCCAGCACTCTTCTGCAGGGGTGCAATGGAAAAATGAGAGACATTCATGACTAATCCCTAAGCAAGATACAACATGCTCTGTCAATCACCTTTTTTTTTTGCTGTGTCCCTGTGATGTTGTGTTGCATGGATATCTTATCCCCAGCTCTTGCATGAGATAGACTTGAGTCTACTTTGGCCATACCGATGTTTTGCTCCTTATTCCAACTGATGCCAGGAAAACCTCAAGATCTGTATAATCTGTCAGGCTCTGTCTAACGTTACCTAGGCAAGTCAAGGGACTAGGAACCAAATTACTAAAGGCAAGATAGGGGTCTTCAGTGAGGACAACTAACAGGGAAAGCGTAACTAATGAATTCAGAACTTCAGCTATAAGCCACCACGTGGTTAATGCTCGGCTAGGACTATATGCTATTACATGCTGCACTGAGTCAGGAATAGACACCTTTTTTCCAGCTTGGGAGGTGAGCAGCAATTTATTTATATATTTATGGGGGGGAAGCAAGAGACATATCTAATGATGGAAAGACTTTGGGAAATGGTAGTGTGGAGAGGGGTGTGGGAGTATATGAAATCTAGCACAGGTTAAAGACAGAGTTAATATTTTATGAAAACTTGCTGAAAATTATGCAGCTGCGAATGAGTGATTTTGCTGACAGATTTCAGCAGGGTGATCTGCTGTGATCTTAAAAAAATAGGAGCTGGCAGGCCAAATGTGGATTTGAAATTGCCTGCTCCCTGCATGATGTGTTTTGATCAAGTTTTTTGATCCAGTCTAAAATTCATGAATGAATTAATCATCATTTGGTTCGATTTTATTCCTTTTTAGCTACTCTTGTTGTGTACCTCTCTGGATTGATAAGAGATTTGGATGGACCACAAAATCCAGTCAGGCCTAACTAGGAACCATAAACAGACCACATACTTGCACATCAGTTGAACTAGTCAAGCTAAAAACAAACCATCTTTTCAATTTAATTTAATTTAATTTAACCATTCCCTGAATTATTTTCATTTGCATATCCTACTAAGGTGAAAATAATCTCAGATTTAGCCATCCTGTTCCCTTGATCATTTTGGATCAGATTAACCCACCATTCTGGCTGTCGTCAGGATGAAATGGAAGAGGAAACATGTTCACAACTCTTGGAAGGAAGCCAGAACACAAACGTACAAAAGGAAAAAAAAAAGCAGATGGAGCATTTACTTGATGTCATCCTCATTGGCAAAAATGATGATGCCGCGGGCATTGGGAGTCTCCATCAGTCTCTTGATCACTTTGTTAAACTCTCCTGGTCTGGGTTCTCGTGGGATCTTGATGGACTGGGCAATGCAGACTCCACCTGCCAGGTAGGAAAAAGGCCTTAGGAAATGATTGGGAAAACGTGGTTTACTGGGTATTTGCCTTATACACAGAAGGTGCGACATCTCCTATTTAAAAAGAAGTGGGTTGCAGATCATGGTGAGCTCTCATTGTGCCTGATCCCCTGAAAGCTGATGGTTGCTTTGAGTTACCTTGGTCTACATTAGCAAGTAATCTGATTTGGAATAAGACTCCTTCCTAATGTTGACTCAGCCTTCCATCCTTCCGAGGTAGGTAAAATGAGGACCCAGATTGTTGGGGGCAATTAAGCTGACTTTGTAATAATGCCGCTTGGGGTGTGTGTGTGAAAGCCCTAATAAGCAGGCATATACATAGAATGAAGGCTACTGCTAAGCTTGTAAGCCGCCCTGAGTCTTCGGAGAAGGGCGGGATATAAATGGAATTAAAATAAAATAAAAATAAAAATAATGTTCCGATTCTGTTCTTCAGTCCCAAAGAAGATTATTTTGAACTACCTCTCAGTTGTTCTGTCCTGACTCTTTGCTGATGTTTCATATTCCTGGGCACAGCCCAAAGCTATGCTGGTTACTAAGATGGGTTCAAGAAAGCTTCACATTCACTAGAGGCTTTTCAGAATTTCCAGTGTGCTCCAAACTAGGTTAGATGCACCATATATAGAAATGGAGAAAACTGACCACAGGAGAAGACCTAGTGGTCCATTGAGCCTGACCTTTGAGATTTTTTTCTTGTGGTTTTTGTTTTCTTTTTAATTAATTTATTTTTATTATTTATTTATTTATTATTATTTATTTGGACATGAGTTTATCCCAAGCACATTTAAACTCAGTAATCGTTGATTGACCTAATACCTCTGCTGGAAGCTGGTTCCAATCTTCCACTATTCCTTCTGTGAAGTAATACTTCCTAGCATTACTTTTGAACTATCAGTTTGTGGTTATGCCCCCACCCCAGTCTTGATTTTTGCTTAATATTGAAAATACTGCCTTCTAGATTCTTATTCGCACCCTTAATATATTTAAAGGTTTCAATCAGGTCCTCCACTCCCCTTCTCTTCTTCCAGGCTGTTCTAATAATAATAATAATAATAATAATAATAATAATAATAATAATAATAATAATAATAATAATAATAATAAGAAGAAGAAGAAGAAGAAGAAGAAGAAGAAGAAGAAGAAGAAGAAGAAGAAGAAGAAGAAGAAGAAGAAGAAGTAGTAGTTGGAAGGGACCTTGGAGGTCATCTAGTCCAATCCCCTGCTCAGGCAGGAAACCCTATACCATTTCAGGCAAGTGGCTGTCCAGTCTCTTCTTAAAAACCTCCAGTGTTGGAGCATTCACCACCTCTGGAGGCAGGTTGTTCCACTGGTTAATTGTTCTAACTGTCAGGAAGTTTCTCCTTAGTTCTAGGTTGCTTCTCTCCTTGACTAGCTTCTTATCCTGCTTTCAGGTGTTTTGGAGAATAGCTTGACTCCCTCTTCTTTGTGGAAGCCCCTGAGATATTGGAACACTGCTACCATGTCACCCCTCACTCTTCTCTTCGTTAAACTACACATACCCATATTCCATTTCTCCAATGCACCATTTTTATTGCCTCTCTCTGGATTTGCTCAATCTTACCAATATCTGTTTTGATAAGGTGAGGTCTCCAGAACTGGACACAGTATTCCAAATGGGGTCTGACATATCCCCTATGCTTTTCTTTATTCAGAGATAAAATGAGGATTCTTGGAGAGGGAGGGATTTAAAGTGAGTAAAGTGTTTACTGGAAGAGGATTAATACTCTCTCCAACCTGCCATCACTGAAAGATACCTGCAGCAGACTGGGCAAAGGAATATGATACCGTTTTGGACAAATGGCTGTCCTGTCTTTTCTTGAAAACTTTCAGTGAGGGAGCACCAACAGCTCCAGGAGGTGGACTGTTCCATTGCTAAGCTCTCATAGTCAGAAAATTCTTCCTTGGTTCAAGCACTAGAGAGACTAAATCTATTCTTTGTTCCCTGTGACAGCCCTTCATATATTGGGAGACTGCTATCATGTCTCCTCTTGGCCTTCCCTTCTTTATGCTAAGCATACCACGTTCCTTTAACCGCTCTTCATAGAGTTTAGCTTCCAAGCCACTTATCTTCTTCGTTGCTCTTCTCTGCACTCTTTCCATTCCTTCAACATCCTTTTTGTATTGTGCTGATCAGAACTGGACACAGAATTCCAGGTGTGGCCTGACCCGTGCAGTAGAGAGGGGTGCTATCACTTTGTGCGATTTTGACCCTAGGCCTCTACTCATGCAGCCCAAAACTGCATTGACTTTTGTATATGGCCAATTACGTGTTGCTTATATTACTCATTGCTGAACAACATTTGGATCTTGTTTTGGATCTTGTTCAGGTTTATCAAGATTTTGAACCTGTCTTCAGAGCTATTAGCAATCCCCCCCTCCCCCAAGCTTTGTGTCATCCACAGATTTTATAAACATGCCTTCTACTCCCTCATCTAAGCCATTTATGAGATGCAATGAGTGCCAAAACAATAAATATCAATTTTTTCCCCATAGGGAATAATGAAGTGAGTCATAAGGCAGCTGACACTGACAAGTTCTAACTTGTGCATTGAGTATCAAACAAACAATGAGTACCAGGACAAAATTTTCATGTCAAAATGCATTGAGTTTCAAAGCAGTTCAGTACCAAGATACCACTGTGTTAGATTTTATCCCTTAAATCCTCTACTATGCTCACTGTGGGGAGAGGAAAAGGATCCTGGAAGCCAAATAAATCTGCAAAGTACTTGCTGCCAGCAGAAAGTGTGAAAACCAATAGTTTATTCCTAAAAATAATTTGGGAAAAGGAGGAATCTCACAAATTAGTGGTTTGTGTATGTAAGAGATAAAGATAGCATCTTCCTTGAATTAACCTTGATTCCCAATGACTAATATGTCCTGGTAGGTATTTTGGTAACAATACAGAAGTGGTTTGCTACTGATATCAGTCAGGGATCAGTCATGAGATAACAAGAGCAAAAACTCACAGGGTCACCAGGTTTACACAAATACAAAAAGCCCAGCCCACGTTAACTAATCTCAATTGCCCATATTTCCATAACTTCTCCAATGACCATATTTTTGAGTTCACATAATGACCTAGAGGCTAAGCAGAAGGCTGCACCCCAAAACCCCAACTCTATTTTACTTTAGATTAAAATGTGATGAGTGTGGCCCAGCTATCGAACAGTAGATATGGAAGAAATGGTTTATGTTGCATGTAACTTGCTCTGTTGAGCTACCATAATCTCACATTCCATCTTGTCTGGCCCATCATCATGTCTGTCGATAGTATACCCTCTCCTCCTCCACTGGCAGCAATCCAGAGCACAGCTAATCCAGAATCAAAAGCTCATTTGTTTCAGTGTGGACTTGGCCTAGGACTCAGGTGTGGGACTTTTTTTTTCCATTGCATTTGCACGCTGCAAAAATATGAGCCAATCTCTGATCCCATGCAGAGATCCCCTTTCCCTGCACATGGAACAACCGCAAGCAGTTTTCATGTGTCTGTTCATGGGCTGTTTTTCCAGGAAATTAGCAGCTTTACCGACCCCCATCATCAGCTTCAGACATTGCCCAAGCTCCTCTTACCAGCTTCCCGGGAGATCTGCACAAAGGCATCGACCCCACTCTCGCCATAGTTGCCCTCAGATGCCAAGGTGGAGACATAATTCCAGCCTAGCGCTTTAACAATGTCTAACATTGCTTGAGCTTGGTAAGAGTCAGGAGGCACCACACGGGAGAAATAATCGTAGCGGTTATTGTCACTGAGTTCTGGTGCTGTGGATGCATAGCTTATCTGGGGAATCTGTAAGAGTGGAAGAAAATCTCGGGTTAAAAGTGATGTTTTTATCCTTAGCCTCCTTATCCTTGTTGTGCCAGAGACCTTCCTCTCCAGCCCTTCCTTATCCATTTAGTCCTATTTCTTTTGTAAAAATAATTCTGTACTGTACCATCAAAGGCTCACCAAGCTCACATCTTGTCGTCCTCCCTGTTTTTATTTTAATCCATTGTGTTTTATCGAATCCTCCCAGTACTGACACAATATTAAGGCTAAATGGTAGCTTTTTGTTACAAAGCAAAAATGCTCTTAAGAGATGGAGAGTAATGACCCGAGTGAGGCTTAAGCTTCTTTGTCGACTGATTTAGGGCATTTATATGGCTCCCATTAATAGTCATGAACAAAGTAATAATTGCCATAACTGTGTGACAACATTTGCCCTGTACAAATAGCTTAGATCCATTTTCAGAATATCTTATTTCTTTTTCTTTCTTTTTCTTCTATCCCTTACATTTTATTTTATTCAAAAAGTTAAAATGTAAACTCAAAAACAAAATTACAAAGACAAAACAAAACTAGACAAAACGTTTAAAACTAAGTGTATTAAAAGAAACACACACACACATATATTCACAATATCTTAATAAATAAGCAGCAGTGGATTAAAAAAATGAAATCACAAAATATTAAAAGGTCCAGAAATGTTAAAAATTGCTATCATTTTTAAAATATTAAAAGTATTTTTAAAAAAACCCTTGCTGCCCTACAGGCATGGCATGCAACATATTTCCAGAAAGGAAGAATTCCAGGATGTATTGTTAAATGTCCCTTTCTCTGGTTAACTACTCCCTTACTTCATCAGAGTCAGCCTCAGTACCAATTCAAGACGTCTCATTGTTTCACATGAAGCAGGATGCATTTAAAAAGTGTTCATGAGCACAAAAAAGATGACACTCCTCCTGTTTCATGTGCTAAAGCCAACTGGGTTTTAACACAAATTTTTTAACAGTAGCTGTATTCCGGCAACATGCTGGCTTGTAGAGTAAAACACACAAACCACACAAACCACAATGAGCAGCTCTGACACTTCCATAACTTCAGTAGAGATCTGGTCTCCATGGATACAATCTGATGCTCACCAGTGGGGAAAAGTCTTGGACATCAAGGCTTCCTCAAGGTTTTATCTCTTTTGGAAGCCTTTGTGTAGTCCGCTCAGACTAGTTTTCTTCCTGCTTTTTCATCAATTTTGGAGGGACATTCAGGTTTTGGTAATGTCCCGGCAGAGCTTCCTTGCTGCAAACACTGGGGCTTAAATGAAACCACATTATGGTTTAGGATGCTATGAATGATTGGGCCATTGCTGGGTTCCTAAGACTTTCTTATGCTAAGAACCCTTTTTTAAATGCACCATGCCAAAATAGAATGTAAATGAAGTAAAAGACAGATGAGGCCCAATAATTTTTTAAAAAGTTGGCCTCAAATATTGATAACTATTAGCAATAATTAGCAATTGCTATTAAAATCATTTCTAATCAACTTCGTGTTAAGTATAAAATCATAGCCGTTCTAAGTTCCAAGGGCTCTTTGAGATGACTGAGTTTAGCTCTTGGTCCCTGCAGGAATCCAGATTAAAACATCCCAAATAGATGCCTATTTAGCTTCTGTCTGAACTCATCCAATGAAGGGGAAACCAGCATGTCTTTGGGTAGCTGGTTTTACTGCGGAACTATTCTTAGGGAGTTTTTTTTCTTCCCTTATAATTCCAGTGGAATCTGTCATGTGTAGACCCAGAATTTTCAGCAGTGGTTATATTACCTGGGGAATTTTGGAAGTCACAACTGGAAGCTTCCATGATGGAGAAATACTATTCTATGTGGTCCTTTCTAGTACTTGACGATGCTATCAAATCCTCCGTCTGTTTTCTGTTCTCCAGGCCCAGTTTACCCAGCTCTTTCCATCTTTATTAATGAAAATATTTATTTTTCCTACAGTTATTTTTTCCTGTGCTTTGAATTTTACACTTCATTTTTTTCTGTAGAACCACAATTGAGTGCCCTGCAGTGTCCTCCCAAACAGGCACTGACTTTCCAAATGCACCCTTTAAGGAGGGGCACCATCTTAAATATCATCTCCTGAGACAGGAATCCAGATGTTCCCTAGGAAGGTGCAGCTTCTATCATCTCTTTGCTGTTCAACCTCCTTTCCCCCAAATGATGTCGTGTGAAAGGCCTGACTTCTACTTACAGCAAAGAGGCGAAGGACGTTGGCCACCATAATAGAGACAGAGCTGGCAGAGGCCCCAATGACAGCCACCACGCGCTCTGGTTTGGCAATGATGGCTGGCTCCCCATTGGAACAGCGCACATCGGAAGTGTCCTTCTGAATCAGTGCCTGGACAAAAGTCAATGATTGTTCCAAGGCATAGGTGTCACGAGAGCAGGTATCCAGGATTCGGGCTCCTAAGGTTATGTTGGGAAGCAGATCAGGGTCACTGTTGATCTGATCTAGAGCGTAAAGCATGGCTTCCATCCGATGGATCCCCTTTTCTTTCTTCACCTCCCCACAAGGTACTCCGGCTGGGCCACGGGAATGCACAGGGAACAGCCCTCCAAGAGTGATGTCTCCTTCTATCTTGATTGAATGTGGCTGGGTGGCTGCTTGGCTACGTACCCAACCTGGGCCAGATCCTAAGGCCCACAGTGACCAGAACCAAAACAATGGGAAGTTAGTAGACTCCATGATGGCTTCCTGTCTTTTTGAGTACTTGGGATGGCTACAACCTATAAACAGAAGAAGGCAAACATAGAATGGAGTTGGGTTCAAATCTCATTTCAGCACCCACTAAGATTTGCCATTCTGAGCAGATTAAAAGTTAAATAGTACTCTCTCCCACCCCACCCCACCCAGGATATTTCATTTAAAAATCATTGACAGATGCATGTCCAGGCAAGGTTGTTTGTTTAAAATAAGGATATACAAAAGTTCTTCCTTGGAAGCACTTATACTCTATTCCACTATTTTTTGAAAATGTAGTTGGATACAAGCCAAAGTAGTATATAAATAAATCAAAATCCACATGTGAATAATGCTTTCTTCAAAAACTGCCACTCAAACAATCCAGCAACACTCACAGATGCATCAAATTCACCTGTTGTTTGTCTCAGTGCACCTAGAAAGGTAATAAATATACTATCCCTGTGAACAGAGGTTATTTTCCTAGTTTTAGGGCTAAGAATGAGAGTTGTTCTCCTCAGGTTCCTTAAAACAACCCACAATAATTGCCTTGCTACATCCAGAGGCAACAACTGCGATCATTTAATGGCTGACAGCACAGAGCAATATTTCCTTTATCTCCTCTGAACATTTTCCCCCTAATCTCTTAGGCCAGGGGTAGGCAACCTCGGCTCTTTTATGATTCATGGACTTCAACTCCCAGAATTCCTGAGTCAGGAATTCTGGGAGTTGAAGTCCATGAGTCATAAAAGAGCCGAGGTTGCCTACCCCTGTCTTAGGCCATCTTGCAAGCAAGATGTTCAAAGGTAATCTGATCATGGTTGAATCCTTCCCTTGCTCAGCTGTAACCCCTGGATGTCCTTGGCCCAAAATTGGTTCTCTGTCTTTTGTTCCAACAAAGCTGTTGGCCAATATCGTTAGGTTTAATTGAATTTCCTGAGCTGGAAAAAAATAACCGTTCCCTAGGGCTGGAGTTCTCACTGTATGATACGCTTCCCTAAGGGGACCCCAGGAATTGTGAGGGGAGTTGTAGGATCCGGTTCAGGACTTCTGGCTACTGAAAATGGAGCTGCTGATCAGGTTCTCCTGGCATTGGGTGCAGTGAAAAATCCCAAAGCATTTTCCCCTAAAAGTAAAACTGCCACAATAAATCTAAAACTTGCTTTCCTTCTAGACCCCAAAAGCCCTTCTGCAGCTTCTGCCCTCAGCTCTTAAATACCTCTAACCTTGGTTTGTTAGGGATAGGGGTTTTTTTAACCTTAGGAGGGATGACCATGTTTTGGGGACTAATAAGCCACTGTTGCACAAGACCGGTTTCCATGTCACAACCAGGTCAGGTTCCTTTTCTTTGTCTAAAATCTCTACCATCTTATGATATGTATAATGTTGGGTTAATATATCAACCATCATGAAAGAAACTGTGTTGAAAAGCAACCTGTCAAATGAGCTATGGATTTTTGCCTTCTCCTTTTGCATTCTTCTAAGCAGCCACATGGACACCAGGGAATAAGAATGGTTGCTTGCCTATGTCAGGCATGTGTCAAATTGGGGATTTTAGGAGAGAGAGGGGGGGGGGAGTTGTGGTCTAGTACAAGGGTAGGCAACCTTGGCTCTTTTATGACTCATGGACTTCAACTCCCAGAATTCCTGAGCCAGCATGGCTCAGCATGGAAACCTCTCCCTTTCTCCTCAGCATGGCTGGCTCAGGAATTCTGGGAGTTGAAGTCCACGAGTCATAAAAGAGCCAAGGTTGCCTACCCCTGGTCTAGTACCTTCCAGATAGGTGGGGGACTTTGAGTCGGGGAAGGCTGTGATATCTGAATGGTGACTCATTTTCTGGAAGTGAGGACATTGAAGTAGTGGAGAATGGGGAGGAGATACTTAGGCTGATCATGCAGGAATATGTGTGAGTGAATAACAAGCAAAGAAAATGAAGCTCCCCACCCCCTTTCTGATTGTGTAACTTTACGGTGGTACAGATCCCATGAGGGAGATGGGTGATTTAGAAACATGAAATAGAAATAAATATTTTTTACTAAGCCACTTTTAGGGAGCAACAGGATATCAGCTTTCAAGAGAGCATTCCTTATATGACAAGGCAGGGATGGGAGAAAATAATGTGGTTTGGTTTAAAAACATATTCTTAAAATAATACACCAATATAGCTCAACATTTGGAAAGGCATGAATTTCAGAGGATAAATGAATGAATGGATAGATGGATGGATGGATGTTCTACACAAAATACACCTTGTAATGAAAATATTCAAACTAAGGAAAATTGCTAGCAAAACTATTCGAATTGTTTTAGATTGCAGATAAGAAGAAACAGGAGAGGGACGTGGTGGCTCAGTGGGTTAGGACACTGAGCTTGTCGATCAGAAGGTCGGCAGTTTGACGGGTCAAATCCCGAGTGCTGCGTAGCAGAGTGAGCACCTGTTACTCATCCCAGCTTCTGGCAACCTAGAAGTTCGAAAGCACGTAAAAATGCAAGTAGAAAAATAGGGACCACTACGGTGGGAAGGGAAGGTAACAGCATTCCGTGCGCCTTTGGCGTCTAGTCATGCCGGCCACATGACCACGGAGACATCCTCGGACAAGCGCTGGCTCTTCAGCTTCGAAATGGAGATGAGCACCGGCCCCTAGAGTTGGAAACACTAGCACGCATGTGCGGGGGAACCTTTACCTTTTAAGAAGAAACAGGCGAGCACAGCTCAGTGCAAACTTGAAAGACAATTTCTGGAAAAAACAAAACTAATGGATGCATCTTTCTCTGTGTGAAGTCCCTCTGAACAAAGCCAGGCTCTTTTGGAGCAGAGCTAAATAGTGAAACAAAAGAAGCCTGAAGTGTAGAGGTGCAAGGAGGGGAGAAAATGTCTTGCCTCATCAGGGCTTCTGTGCTATAAAATCACATTCCGTTCATGGCACCAGGTTCACAAGATTTCTCTGGGAAAGTGTTATTCTTCCACAGACACTCTTTATTTCTGCAGCATTCAAAAGACATGATTTTGGAAAATGCAGTGTTTCTCTCAGTTGCAGCGTATTCCCTGTCCAACGAATATTTTACAACTGCGCATATTGCACATATGTCTCATGAAACTCCTTCCACCTATTACTGCGTAATTATTTTTATTTTATTTCTATGGAGTCTGCATTGGGAGAATTAACTGCGTTCTGTGTGTGTGAGAGAGAGAGAGCGATGGTATGCGTGCATGGTTTTAATGATGAAGTACAAAATAATTTCCTATAGTACATCTCTCTCTCAAAAGAAAAACGCCTCTTGGTCTTTATTGCAAGTCCATTCGTCCATCTGCTGCTGCAGATGGAATAACTTTACTCTTTTGATATTGCAAAGTTATTTAAGGACATTGTGCAAAGAGTTGGGATGCAAAACATTGGGGGGGGGATTTTGATATTGGCGTTTTGACTCCCAAATCCTTCAAAAGTAATTTGAAAAAGGCTGCCATCATTTTTGCTGCCACCAACCTCTGAAAAATAAGAATGGGCTGGAATGATCACTTTTCCTCAGGTAAAAACTGGGGCACATTAATTATATCAATCTTTATTATTATTATTAATGTTGATCTGTAATCTCAAAAATATTCATAGGTTATGGTAGTAAATTGGGGGCTATCTATATACATACGCTGTGCACCCAGTTATACATCCTGCAACTCCTCAAAACAGTATTGAAACACTACATCTTATAAAATAGTAAAACATAACCACAAAGTGTGGTGCTAGTTATCAGTTTGACTGACTTTAAAAAAAAAGTTGGGCCAGTTAATCAATGTCGGCTTGCGACCCCCAGGGGAAGAGCCTTCTCTGTGGGAGCGCCAGCCCTGTGGAACCAGCTCCCCCCTGAGCTTCGGATGGCCCAAGATCTCCGGTCCTTTCGCCGCGGCCTCAAAACACTCCTATTCCACCTGGCTGACCTGGACTGACAGGCATTTTAATTATGTTTACAATTTTAACACTAATCTTTAATTTATTTCAATTTTTAATTTTAATTTACTGTACAGAGACCTTTAATTTTTGTTGTTGTTAGCCGCCCTGAGTCCCTCGGGAGATAGGGCGGGATATAAATCCCATTAATAAATAAATAATAAATAAATAATGGAAGTCATGGGGACAGCAATAGCAATAGCACTTAGACTTATATAAAGAGTATCTCTTTACACTCCTACCATCGGGTAGGAGATATAGGAGCATAGCCAGCCATACCAACAGGCTGAAGAGCAGCTTTTTTTTTTTTAATCCCATTTATATCCCGCCCTTCTCCGAAGACTCAGGGCGGCTTACAATTTAAGCACAAACCAATGTGCTTAGCAATAGCCTTCATTCTATGTATATGCCTGCTTATTAGGGCTTTCGCCCCCCCCCCAGTGGCATTATTACAAAGTCAGCTTATTGCCCCCAACAATCTGGGTCCATGGGCTGTCAGGCTTTTGAACGGAAAATGACTTTATAAACTTTATGCATGATTAACTTGCGAGGCCGGTGTGTTGTGCAATTAGCTCACGTGGTGTAATAAGATGGAGGGTTTGTGTCACTGTAAGTTGGGGGTGGGGGCACGAAGGGAGGCTCAGCCAATCTCAATGTATACATGGTTGTACTTTGACAATAAAGGTTCATTCATATACCACTTCACAGTGCTTTACAGCCCTGTCTAAGCATTTTACAGAGTTAACGTATTGCCCCAAACAATCTAGCTCCTCAGTTTATCAAACTCAGAAGGATGGAAGGCTGAGCCAACCTTGAGCCGGTCAGAATTGAACTGCTGGCAGTCGACAGAAATAACCTGCAATACTGCATTTTAACCACTGTTCCACCCAACAGCGGTTAAGTTTTATGACATGAGACGGTCATCTGCTGGGAGGTGAATGGGCTTCGTGGTTCCATTGGTTGCTACTCTGAGGACAGATTGCTGAACTAGATGGGCCAAAGGTTCAGTCCAGCAAGGCACTGCTTATGCGCTTGCAGTATGTTCTTATAAACATATGTTCCAAGACACATATAGACAGGAGGTTGAACTACTGGTCCTGTGGTGTAGCCAGAACTCTTTGGAGCTGAACATGATTAAAACTGTAGAGATGAGAGTAGATTTTAGGAGGACCCCTTCTAATCTACCACCTCTTACTATATTTGACAGCACAGTATCAGTAGTAGAATGCTTCAAGTTTTGGGGTTCTATAATCTTCCAGGATTTGAAATGGATACCTAACATTAGAACCATCTTTAAAAAGCCACAGCAAAGAATGTTCTTCCTGCGTCAGCTTAAGAGGTTCAGACTGGCCCAGGAGCTGTTGATACAGTTCTACAGAGGAATTATGAATCTGTCATTTGTATTTCTATAACTGTCTGGTTTGGTACAGCAACTAAACAGTACAGGTACAGACTCCAATGGATAGTTAGGACTGCAGGAAAAACAATTGCTACCAATCTGCTTTCCATAGAAGACCTGTACATCGTGCGGGTCAGAAGAAGAGCTGAGAAAATAACTACAGATCCCTCACATCCTGGACACAATCTGTTTCAACTCCTATCCTCAGGATGTTGTTATAGGGCACTGCATGCCATAACAACTAGACACAAACACAGCTTTTTTTTCCCCCTCAGGCCATCACTCTGCTGAACACCTAATCTTCACAGTACTGTCTTCTGTCTAAGTATATTCCCCCATGCCATATGGTTGTAGTATTATTATACTACAGTTATTATATTACAATATTATTATACTTCTGCACCGGAGACAAATTCCTTGTGTGTCTAATCACACTTGGCCTATTCTATTTTGTTCTGTTCTGTTCTCTTATTCCATTCCATAACACTTTCTTCAGGAGCACAGAAATAGTTTTCATAGTGAAGACACTCAGATTTTCTATTCTGCTTTTCTACTATGGCAAAAGCTTCCTTCCTCCCTCCCTCCCTCCCTCCCTCCCTCCCTCCCTCCCTCCCTCCCTCCCTTCTTTCCTTCCTTCCTTCCTTCCTTCCTTCCTTCCTTCCTTCCTTCCTTCCTTCCTCCCTCCCTCCCTCCCTCCCTCCCTCTCCCCTCCCTCCCTTTCCTTCCTTCCTTCCTTCCTTCCTTCCTTCCTTCCTTCCTTCCTTCCTTCCTTCCTTCCTTCCCTGGATCCAGTCCTTTATTGACAATCAGTTAAAGATGGCCATTGCACTACACATTTACATTTTATAACTAGAGACATTTCTCTTAAACAACAGAGTAGTGCAGTTTTTGCTAGCTATTTTGATCTGGATCACATATATATTATTAATTCTCTCTATAAGGTTTTATTGTGTGTGTGTATATATACAGTGTGTGTGTGTGTGTGTGTGTGTGTATGTATATATATACACACACATACATACATACATATACATACCTGATTATACTCTTATTATTAAAGTTTTTATTAGTAATTCATAATCCTCTTTGATTTTAACAATAACCAACTTGGATTTTAATTGCAGCCAGCCAAATTGTTCTAGGATGACTACATTCAGCTTTGGCCTTCCCAAGTTGTAATATTTGTCTTTTACAGAAATCTTTCTTTGGGGGCATAATGAAAAGTCAGACATTATAAGGTAGGAAAAATACTGCTAAATATCTGCATCTCCCTCTCTCTACATATGTGGGGTGTGTGTGTGATAATTCCACCTTCTATATAGCTTTCTTTAGCAAATAAGCTTTCCCACCTCTGCTTCAGTTATGTCGTCCCTTCTTCACATGTAAGCACAAATATTGAACAAGCTAAACTACTGCCAAGTTAAAGTTGGTGCAAATGTGTTGTCATTTTCATACACATACATACTGAATACAACATCTGCTGCAAAACCACCTTTGAACTTGTGCCTGTCAACTGCCAGCTTCTGCTTCCAGTCAGGAGATCCATTATTGCCATTATCGTTATTGTTACTTCTGATGAGGAATGATTTGCCAGGAAGGCAGTTCTACCCAAGCAAACTTCCCCAGTCCTTGGACATCCGACGAGTTGTCCTAGACCTCCCATCACTTCTGATCAGTCCAACCAATGGGTCCTCTGGCTGGAAGTAAAGGAAGGGGGCTCTGCTACCTTTGCAAAATATTAGATTGAGGAAGATTGTGCTAGAGGAAGCCTGTGGTTTAAAAATGTTCCTGGTCTTTAGGTTATCTACTTGGGTACACACAACAGCTGACTTTTCCCTTCTGTGTTGTCATGCATTCTATGGCTGTTTCTCTGACGGTTCAGTCTCCTTTCTGGCAACTATCCCTCCCTACCATTCTCCAGTGATCCAGCTGGACAAGTCTGGAGCTTATCCTGGACATGCTGGGACTCCATCTGGCTCTCCTCTTAAGTGCCTGTCTGGAGCTTCCCTTGCTGACGTTTGCTGTAATTGCCCTCCTGCCCGATTTTTTTCAGAAGGCAAAGGGATAGCAAAATAAAAAGAAAGGGATTCAAGTACCCTCCAAGGAGGAATGTTGCAGAGATATCAGGGGAATCCAAAGCTAAAGGAGAAGATATTTTTCCCCCCTTCCTTCCATAGCTTTTTTTGCAACACTTTAGGAAGGAGGCAATGGAAATGGGACCAAGGTCCAGACAGCTACGTAAGTTCTTAGCATCCAATGTGAGGATGGTGGGATTATGAGGGTTTTTGCCTCAGACAACAAGATGTCTTGTGCTGGCTCGTATTCTCAGGAACTGCCTACATCTTATCTCTAAGGCTAGCTAAGAATTAGACGTTTAATTTTGCTTCTTCTTTTTTTTTAAAGGAAGATTGGATTTTATGTACAAAAAAGATACATGAGGTTTGAAGCTGGCATCAAGCGTGGGCTTCTCTGTTGCTATCTCTCTCCTGTCAATCAACTTGATTACAACCTCAGATCAGGATCAAAGAGTAATTACCTTGCTTCAAATGATAAATAAGACAAAAGATATACAAGTTCCGTGAAATCACAAAAAAATCAAAGTAGAGTACATTAATATACAATCTCAGTTTCTCCCTTTCTTCGCTTCCTGCTTCTCCATGCAACAGGGCTGTATCTGTCAGACTGCCAGACAGAATTTTGCTACTTGTGTGATTTGGTTGGCAAATCAATCGCTTACATACAAATTATCCAGAATGCCTGGATATTTTTATCTTAAGAGGGCTCTCGTGATTGGAAGTGCCTACAGAAGATGCGTAGCAATTCTGGGAGTAGCAGCAACTGACTTTGACTGATCCCCAAAAGCTAAACAAGGTCATTCTATGGATCGGAAACCAAGATCGTTCCATGGATTGGAGACCACCAGGAGACCACAAGGTTGTAGGTTAGCTTGGGAAGTTGGAAGGATCTTTTGGAAGATGGGAATGGCAGATTGCGTCAATATTGTTACCCAAGAAGTTCTCAGTTAAAAAGACTCTTCATGGGGCACCTCAGTGAAAAACACATAAATCCTGGGTTATAGAGCAGATGGAAGGCACTGGTCAAAGTAGAAGAGGTTGGGTCAGAAGGAAGGGCTTCAAATGGTTGGAAATGAAGAGCAGGAGTGAAAAAGAGAGAAGGAGGGGGAGAAGAATTGGAGAAAGAGGAACAAGGGTCAAGAATACAATCCTGTGGAGTTCGTTGCAGTGGAAGTAATTTTATTTTCTTCTGCAGACCCTGGCCTTGCAGATGGAATATAGCTGGTGAAGATGCTAAAGTCAAGGCCGCTGTGTGCACTGGGCAGTTCAGAAGGGAGTACATCAGATGAAAGCAGGCTGGAGGGCAGGGTAAATGTCAAGGAGAGGATCCCTTCCCTTCCAAGGAGGATTAAGAGGAGAAACAGCTGGTTATGCAAGCAGGGTAGATATAGAGGGACACTGATTTTTCACCTATTGGCTCTGTTTTGGCTAATAACAAACTGCTTTGTACAGAGTCAGACCATGGTCCTAACTGTCTTCCCCAGCCTTTCCCAATCTAGCATCCACCAGATTTGTTGAGATACTGTAATAGTAGTGCTATACAGAATGATTAGTTAGTTTAGTTTATTGATTAGCCCATAGGCCATATCAAAATACAGAGTTCCAAATGTATAATATTAATAGGATCCTATAAAAACAATTTAAAATGAAATAGGGGTAAAATACAATAATTTAATATATAGACAAGTAAAATAAGGTAAAATCATATTTCGGTATTCACCCCTACAACCTACCCCAATCAGTCCCACATACAGTATGCCGATCTTATCTGAACCATTTTGCTCAAGTACGGTGCTGTGTTAAGTTACAGATGATTACTTATAGTTAACTTAGCTCATTGACCTGGGAAAGGAACATTCTGGAAAAGTTCCAGAATTCCATTTCCCTCTGCACCGTGCTGAGTTTCCTCCCACATTTTGCTGTTAGGGAGATCCAGCTGTTTGCAAAGGTAAATCCTTCAAACTGGAAGTGGTTCACAACTTTCTGGGTGTGTCAGTTTCTGAAATAATTTGTTTCCTGTAGAGCTTTGTGTGAGGAACACCTCAACCTGCTTCTAATTAGGAGGATTTACTTCTGGAAACGACTCCCCCAGAATGGCATATTCCAGAGGGATGCTGTAATGAAATGTATGGATGACTTTGAGGGACAAAGGAAAGAGATGCTGCCTGATCAAACAAGCGACGGAGGAGCCCTCGGTCGGTGGCTTAACAGTCAGAGAAAGAAACTTAAGAAGGACCCGCCCTAATTAATCAGATGGTTAAAAGCGGTAGTGGGAAGTTTGCACCCCCAGGCTTGCAAGATTTTGTTAATGTAACCTTATAATAAAGTAGTCTCAAACGTGCTTTTCAAGAGGCAAGTGGACTGTTTTTTCCTTGAGGAAGAAGAACAAAAGGTTTCATTTCTCATCCAAGAAATTTCATCAGTTGTGATGGTGGGGGGGGGGGGGAGAAGGATGGAGGATAGGTACTGACAGTTGAGACTGGGGGGTGGGGGTGGGATGGCACCCGGTTTTCTGACCAGATACAACAAAATAGATTTAGTTCATCTTGCCACGTTTCCTGTCTGGTTTACCAGGCATGGTTGACAGATAAAGAATGATGTAGACTTTTCTGGAATGTTCTAACAATTGATTTGCACATCCCTAATGCTTTGCAACACAATCTGAAGCCTGCGTGGTCTGGGAGTTATAGTCCTAACATATATGAATGGAACCAAGTCAGGAGGGCTAGTCTAGGTTGGTTTTTTTTTAAGAGGAAGGACATTAGCAGGGGAAGCCAGAAACTGAACTGGGACAGGCTACTGAACCACCTAGGATGCTTCCTCCCTTAGTGCTTCCTATTTTGACTCTCTGCTGGCTTGGAATTTTGTCTGTTGATTCAAAGTTGAAATGGCAATATGTTTTTTCCCCCTGTCATGTTGAATGTTGATTCCTTTGCAGAATCTCTTTGGATTCCTGAGTCTTTATAATTGTTGAACAAAAGAAAAATCTTGAGCTGAAGACTAGAAAGTGATTGAAGTTGTAAAAAGTCTGGCTGGTAGAATCCAGATGACAGTGGATGCAGTGAAAGTAAAAAAATATCAAAACTACACAGAAAATATATCACCTGTTTTCTCAAGTTTGAGCAACATAATGCCTGTGGGCATCAATATGTCCAAGGTATCCTGTTTCTTGGCTCTTGGTATCCTCCTCCTCCTCCTCCTCCTCCTCCTCCTCCTCCCCCCATCAGAATACCACTGGACTTCATATAACTTTTGCTAGAAAATAAAACTAATAAGTTACTGTAATCAAATCCAAATAATAAATGGCTTGTTTAGACAAGTGTCCCCTTATTTGCTCCCCCAAGAATAAAAACCAGGGTAGAACAGGGCATCCTTTGGTGCTAGAGGAGATTGGGGGTGCAGGGGCAAGCATATTAACTTCCTTTCTGGCATGTAGGTGTTTTAGGATTGCCCCATGGAACTCTTTTCTGATAATAATGAGGACCCAGATTGTTGGGGGCAATTAAGCTGACTTTGTAATAATGCCGCTTGGGGTGTGTGTGAAAGCCCTAATAAGCAGGCATATACATAGAATGAAGGCTACTGCTAAGCTTGTAAGCCGCCCTGAGTCTTCGGAGAAGGGCGGGATATAAATGGAATTAAAATAAAAATAAATAAATAAATAAAAAGGGGAGATATAAATGGAATTAAAATAAAATAAAATAAAATAAATAAATAAATAAATAAATAAATAAATAAATAAATAAATCCTGATGTGCCCGCCAGCATCCATCAGTCGCTATCCCTGTTAAGATTCCTCAGCCTTGAGATGTTACCTAGAGAAGGATCTCAGGAGGAGGTTGAAAGACAGGTCAAACTTTGAAAACTGCTTGGATCCCTATGAAAGGTCACTTTCACTGTTAGATTTCAAGGAACATTTGCAAACTCTGTTAACCTAACGCTGTACTATGCAAATCAAACAGCGCAGGCTGAGGTCTTGTTAACCTATTTAATTACTTAACCTAGGTCAAAACCGCCTCAGACTTTGTTCACGCAAACATTCCTGGCTGAGCGACACGGAGATAACCATCTTTCTATGAAGAGGGAGCTCACCTCTTGATATATATTTTTCTTTTTTTCTTTTTAACAGATAGCCCTTTTCTAGCTGACGGGCTCGGCTCTGCTTCTCCAGCTTGGTCCAGATGTTTGGGAAAGCTAATATTCCTTCCCTGGCACCAACTTGTTCATCCGGAACCCGCAATAGCTCTGCTTCACATCCCCTTTGGCCATACAACTAGCTCAGCAGACGAAGCCCAATTGGGAAGGAGAGCCGCATCTGGCCGTCCCCGTGGAGAGCCGGCGTTCGCTCCAAACGGGTGGATCCAATCTCGGGGAAAGCCAGACAACGGCATCTCTTCTCCCAGTAACGTCTCGGGGTGTGCAAAGAGCAGGCCAGGGGCATCGGCAGAGTGAGGCTAGTCCTCGTGGGGCAAACCTGGCTGCTTCCCTTCCTCCTATCCCATGGGTGCCTCTTCAGGGTCCCCCAACATCGCCCCACAAACCCGCTCGCCCGCCTTAGGCGCTCCTTAGGGTTGACCCTTACTCTAGGTAGGACGAGGCAGGGCTGGGGGCGGAGAGTCAGGCGCGTCCGCTTTGGCGGGCTTTGCTTTCGCCCCTCGGATTTAGCCCGGCAGGCAAAATAACCGAGGATGCCCCCTGAGCTTGCAAGTAGAAAAACGCTGCTTTCTCTTCCAGGCGCGTCGGGACGGGGGCCCTTCCGATCCGGTGCGAAGCCGAGTTGCAAGCCGGTTGCAAGCCTCTCTTCCTCCCGCGAGCTCAGCTTCAGCTCGCCGTCTCCCTTGGCTTTCCCTTTAATAAGTCCGCGGGGAAAGCCCTCTGCAGATGCTCGGGGCAACTCTCCTCTCCTTGACAGGAATAACGCCCACCCCCACCCCACCCCACCCCACCCCACCCCACCCCATCCCTCTTCTTTCCTCTCTTACCTGGTGCCGGAGACGCCTGCTGCTGCCGAAGGCTCCCCTGGGCACCCCTGGGACACGGGGGTCTCTCCGCCCGGCATCTCCGCCCGCTCCGGGGAGGACGGTTCGGCGGGCCCCCGAGGGAATTAAGAGATGGCAGCGAAGCGACGGGCAAGGAAATCCGCTCGGAAAATCCTCGCGCTTTAATGCACCCGGCTTTGGAGAGGATTGCCGTGCAAATGGGAGGCGGGAGGGAGGATAGAGACCCTCCCCCCCCCCGCTATGCATTAAGGACGAGAGAGGGAGGAGGGAGGGAGAGGAGAGGAATGCTGCTCTTTTTCTTTCCCTTTGGCCATTTCCAGTTCCCACCTCTCCCTCGCCCGTCTCCTCTCTCCCTAATCCCTGCCTCGCTTTCTCTGCGTCCTCTCTCCCCACTTTTACTCCCTTTGGTCGCCCCAAAGATTCTCTGATTGGAAAAAAAAAAGGTGTATGCACGTCCACACAAACGCGCGCCTGCACTCATACACAGCCCCCCCCCCCCGCTCGAATGCACCTTCTCCGAGACCCCTGGGATTTGCCCGGATTTTCGCCAAGCAACCCAGATGTTTGAAACTATAACTCTCCATCCTGCAGGACCCGGGTAGTCCATCACTCTCCAAGTCGCCTTTTGCTAAAAGGTTGTTAACAGCTCATGGGGGAGGTGCAACAATTCGGCAGCACTTATTTCTGCTGTCTCTAACCTCCCTCCCCCTCCTCAAAATGATGCAGCCTTCAAGAGATCCCATGGAAATCTTTGCAGCAGGTCGTTGGGAGGTTCACTGTGGGCAACAAGCCAAGCCATCTTTCGTATTGACTGCCGGTCTGTGCAGGGACACAGAGCCCAAGCCCCAGAAGTGCCCCCACACACAAAAAAAAGCTTTGTGGGGAGCTCCTAGAGCACTTCTAAATATTGCCACCAATTGTCCCATCCAATGTGTGAAACACAAGGATGGGAATTGCACTGAATAGTTTCATTCTATGCTGATTACATCCAGCCCTTTTTTGATTTTTGTCCTGGGCCTGCCCACTTCTTTATTCTGCTCCACTGGTGTTGAAGAGTGGTTCCTAGGATGTTATTCTGAAGTCAAGTTAAGCCTTTGTCCCTCTTTCCCCAAACAGGTGCTTTATTCTCCACCCTCCCCTGCTGACTGGAGAAGTCAAGGATAAGTACAAGTTCTTTCCAGTTCGCCAGTGTATTATGGAAACACCTGATTTTGGGGATCAGAGATAGCTCACAGCTCTTATGACTATAGTTGTTGGTCATCTTACCATTTAGCCCTTTGCTTAATATACCTTCAGAGCTGTGCAAGGATGCAGTTTTCAGGAGCCCTCATTTTAACTAGATAGAAGTGTCTTCTTTAACCGTGCCAATTTCCCCACAATTGTCACATCGGGCATAATTTTAGCTGTTACCGCCAGTCTCCTCTTACTCACCTCCTCCTCCAACTTTAAATGAGTCAAAGGCTGTAACTTTTCCTTCCTGAAGAATTCCAACCGCCTGCGGACTGCTGCTTTCCCCAGCTCTGAGGAAGAGTTCTGAGTCCTTTATGAAGATCTGATCACAAACTATACACAAAGCCAGTTTTTGTAACAGGTTCCAGCAGATTGAGGATGGGGTGATCCTGAGCTGATTCTTTAGTGAAATTCTACAGTGAATGTCTGTCTGAGGAATTCTGGGAGTTGAAGTCCGCAAGTCCTAAAAGGGCCAAGTTTGAAGAGTTCCCTGAAGTAATTTAAATGGGACATAATCTCTGTGAACTTATGCAGAATTGACTTGGGAGGCCGGTGTGTGGTGTAGTTGGTTCACATGGTGTGGTAGGATGGAGGGTTTGTTGTCACTGTGTGTTGGGGGGAGAGAGCACAGGGGGGGGAGGCTCATCTAATCTCAATGTACACATGTTGTACTTTGACAATAAAGGTTTATTATTATATAGCCACCCAGCTCTCACACGGTGACTCTTCAATACATGCCAAATAACGTTGGTTTTGTGGACCTTTGAGAGAACCATGGGGCACCCCCAGGAGAGCACACTTTAAGAGAGCACACTTTTTAAGTGTGCTGGATCATGACATAGTTAACCTGCTCCTGAGCTCTTCCATCTTTCTCTCATTCTCTCCTGGAGGGACGTCACTCTGACACCAACTGTGCACCTGTAAAGTGAGATGGTTGTGGTTGTTTTGTTCTCTCCAACAGGCCTGCTTTATTTTTATTTTATTTTTTATTTTAATTCCATTTATATCCCGCCCTTGTCCGAAGACTCAGGGCGGCTTACAAGCTTAGCAGTAGCCTTCATTCTATGTATATGCCTGCTTATTAGGGCTTTCACACACACCCCAAGCGGCATTATTACAAAGTCAGCTTAATTGCCCCCAACAATCTGGGTCCTCATTTTACCTACCTCGGAAGGATGGAAGGCTGAGTCAACCTTGAGTCTGGTGGGATGCGAAACTGCACTAATTGCAGGCAGCTGACGTTACTTAAGGAGGCATTAGCCCACTGCTCCACCAAGGCTCTTGGTAGCAATAAGGCTTTACCCTTATTGTTTAGTCTCCAATCTGAAAAAACCCTCGTGCAGTACTTTGCCATGCATTCCTTACTAATTGTTAAGCCGGGTTCACTACACTAATCTGGGTGATTTGGGCATTTGCAAGTTTGACTGCTATGCTGTCAATTCCAGTTATGCAAAAGTTTAGATTCAAGACAGCTTCTTGAAGCGATCCATAGTATGTGCTTCCTGGGCTTTTATCTGTAATGAGATGGCCTGGCTGCTAGCCTCTTGAGAAGTCTCCTTTGAGCTCTTTCCATACTTGCACTTAACGAACACTTCCCGGTGGCATCTTTTTTCTTTTTCTGTCCTGCCTCCATGATGATTCCTTCATTCATTGCAAACACAGGCTATGAATGAGACAACCTTCAGTTACCCTTAGCTGTATTGGCGTTAAAAGTTATTTTCTCTTGTCCGATGGGCACTCAAGGTGTGCAAAGCCAATTAACTTTTGTCTCCCTTTACCTTGGAGGGATGTCAGGTCACGGTTAGGATTAGGGATGGAGACAAGAGAGGCAGGAAAGATGGGAAATAGGTCAGCAAATATCATGTTGATCGTTTTCTGCTGGGTCAAAGAAGGGTGTAAACCAATGCAACACACCCATGGGGAAAGGGTCCAAATACACATCACCACATTCTCTCCTCTCTGTATGCTTTGCAATACTTGGAAACTTAGAAGTAAGACGCTTGAAGGTGTACAACTGTACTTCTTCATGTTGTGGAGTGTACTTCATGTTGTGGAGAGAGTAACATGTTTAGAATATGGATTCACATATAGGTGAGAATTGTATGCATTGGAGTCAGCCTAGGAAAAGAGCGATGGGTCAAAATCTGAATGCCACGACCATATGGCCAGGCCTTGTTTAAGAGTAGCTATGAGTGTTACTAAATGATGAGAAAAATCTTTGAAATTTTTCCTCATTGATGGAAAGGTGTTACCTAATGGTGATGTTATTTTTTAAACCAAATCTGCTAACGTGGACGCTTGTAGGTTTGTTATAATAAAAAGAAGCAGTTATTTAGACAAATATTTACATACGTATCTTTATATTCAACTATTTCTACAGGACTTCAAAATTGCACTGTTCTCCTTTCTTATTTCGTTCTTTTTACAAAATCCTGAGATGTAGGTTAGCCTGAGACAGGAGTAGGCAACCTTGGCTCTTTTATGACTTGTGGACTTCAACTCCCAGAATTCCTGAGCCAGCATGGCTCAGCTTGGAAACCTCTCCCTTTCCTCTCAGCATGGCTGGCTCAGGAATTCTGGGAGCTGAAGTGGGCTCTCAGAAAACCTTGTTTCACAAAGCCATGCTGAATGTCGCCTTAAACTAAGACCACCACCACCCTAATCTCTGTGCATGAAAGACTAAGAGGGGGAAACTGACTGGAACATAGCTCATTTTCTACTTTCATTTCATTTCATTTCATTTCATTATATTTGTATACCGCCCTTCTCCCAAAGGACTCAGGGCGGTGAACAGGGCATATATAAAAATACAGAATACAAAAATTAAAAAGAATTAAATAGTAGCCCAGCTAAAACAATCAATAATAATATAAAAATCCCCATTAAAACCCCAACACATCCCCCATCAGACCAGGCCGGCTTGTTCAAATAGATGGGTCTTCAGACCGCGTCGGAAGGAGCGAAGGTCAGGTGCCATCCGGAGCTCGAGCGGCAACTGATTCCATAAAGCCGGGGCGCCCACAGAGAAGGCCCTCCCCCTGGGGGCCACCAGCCGACATTCTCTGACTGGAGGCACCCTGAGGAGGCCCTCTCTGTGGGAACGCACAGGGCGGAGGGAAGTTGACGCCGGCAGCAGGTGATCCCCGAGGTACTTTCTGGTGCTTTGCCTCTAGGTCAGGGGTTCTGGGAAATTTTGAAAGTTGGAAATGCCCTGATCTAGGGTGTGATGCCATTGAGAGGCTGCTGGGGAAAAGACTTTTTAACCTCAGCTTCAGTAATACAGATCTGCCTGACAGGGCTTGTTGTGAAATATAAGCTAAAAGAACTCAGGCTGGTAAAACAATGTAAATACAAGTGAAATGGGGGGGGAAATGGCAACTTTTCTGTAATAAAACTGTGCTGAATTGGGCACAGGAGGACTGCCGTATGCTGAATGGTTCTGGGGCTTCTGCCTTAGCTAAAGATACATGTCTTCTGTGGGCAAAACGGCTCCTTTAGCTTTTATGCATGGCCCCTCCCCTAAAGCCTTCTTGGATCACTAGGCTGCGCTTTTGGGTTGCCAAATGGAAGAAGCCACATCTTGGCTCAAAAATAATTGGGTTTTTTTTCCCCCAGGTAGTGGCATATAACATTTTCATAGCACCACCCTGCCATTGTTGAAGTGATGTGACGTTAGCATAGCAGTGGTTGGATAACTCTAGAAGACCCTTTAGATCACTGCTGGGGAAAACAGCCAAAGATGCGATGCAGCTAAGTGAGACATCAGAGGTGAGAATTCACCCTTTCAAGCAAGGGCCTTGGGATGGCCTTTAGTCATGCTGTACGGGAGCAAAAGATGCTCCTGGCAAGGGGCATCTTCTGAGCCATGGGAGAAGTCCTCTTGGGTCCATCTCATATGATGCACAACGAGAGGGCAAAATAACTAGGGCTTGTCTTTGCCCATCCCCAAACTTGATCTAGTTAGGGATTGCCAGGTGCCTTTTGGACATTAATACAGACGTTCTCAGGGGACATTAAATGGAAGGGGAATCAGTAGCTATTCTCACTTAGAAGGGGTACTGTAGGTGAAAAAAGGCAAGCATCTGTTCTCCTTGCTCTCCTGCCCCTAATTCTCATAGTTTTGAATCATTTGTCTTCTCCATGTTGTTTTCCTTCTGTCCTTGGGAAGATTGGTGCTTCAGGTGCCCAGGGCAAAGGAGCATCAATTTAAGGGAAGATTGCTTCAGAACCTGTCCTTTGATTTCCTTTCTCCCTGGCCAGCAGCCTTTGCATTTTGCTCTCTGCTGTGAGATGACGAAGGTTGCCTGTTGGAGACCAAGAAGCTGGCCTGTTTTAGGGAAGGAAAAATAGGAAAGGTGTCAGCAATATATTGGTATGAACTGGAGGAGAGGAAACATACATGCTGGGCTTACCAGGCTAATAGTTGTTCGGTTCAGTCTGCAGCCAGCTTCCATGTGATGGGCTTCTTCCTGAGGTGCAGGGGTGGGGAAAAAATGGGACGTGACATTTTTAGCAGTGCTTAGTTCTTGAAAATGACAGGCTGGGAAAGGTTGTATTTGAAAGGAAGATAACAGTATTTTAACACCAGTTAAAGTTAATAGTTCAAGCTAACTTTAAGCCAACAGAGGTAGCGGTTGGGGACAAAATAATGGAACTGTCGGAGCGACAGGGTAGAAAAAGAGGCAAGCTTTGTCAGATTATGTGTAAGAAAAGCCCCTCCACCCCCCAAAAAACAAAAAAACAAAACTTAGCTAATATTTGCCCGGTTTTCATTCCAATTCTTAAAAAATTCGAATAACATTGCAGTATTTCTTAGGAAATGCAAAGTGCATTTCCTGCAGTGCTGGAACTAATATAATAATGATTACATTATGGATTGTAGTCAGTCCTCAGCTTGAAGATAAATCTGAGCAGCATCAGAGTAGCAGTGGTGGTGGGGAACGCAAAGAGGCTTTTCTCTCAGATACTTCATGGCACAACTCCCCTATTTGAATTAAGTCCTGCTAAGCAGCTAAGACACGGTGGCTCAGTGGGTTAGAATGCTGAGCTTGTCGATCAGAAGGTCAGCAGTTTGGTGGGTCGAATCCCGCATGCCGCCTAACAGAGTGAGCGCCTGTTACTCGTCCCAGCTTCTGCCAACCTAGCAGTTCGAAAGCACGTAAAAATGCAAGTAGAAAAATAGGGACCACTACGGTGGGAAGGTAACAGCGTTCCGTGCGCCTTTGGCATCTAGTCATGCCAGCCACATGACCACGGAGACGTCCTCGGACAAGCGCTGGCTCTTCGGCGTTGAAACGGAGATGAGTACCGGCCCCTAGAGTCGGAAACGACTAGCACGCACGTGCGGGGGAACCTTTACCTTTACCTTAAGCAGCTTTTGAACCTGAAAGCACCACTCTTTGGGAAGAGGGGTGAATTTGTCTCCTTTTGAACACAGGTTTAGCATTCTTCTAGAAGAGCATTGGACTTGTGCTCAGCTTCCTTTGAAAGAGATTTAATGCTAAACCCTCATCAAAAAGAGGTTGATATTTGGCTCCCTTTGATTGCTGCCACACAAAACACTTCTATAAAGCCAGGGGGAGTTTTCACTGTTGGATAAACCTGCCAATTTAGCTATCTGTCAAAACCCGAATCCTCCTGAGCCCCAAATCATATAGTGTACAGGTGGGTTTAATGTTTTGTGCAATTTTGCAATATAATTGAGTGGGGAATGCCATGAAAAAATGCAGGGTAGAGAAATAAAGAGTCAGAGAATTGCAAAGAATGACTTTTGGGTTTTAAATTGTTGGATCAAGATTTCTCAAGGAGCAAAAAAGGGAGCAAAATAAATACATCAATAATAAATATTTTTTTTAAAAAAAAAAGGCTTTGCCTGAAATATTGAAAAATATAATTCTCAGCTATTGAATAATCTATGGCAAGATGTCAATTCTGCAAGTGTTCTGCCTCTGAATATGAGTGAGTGATTTTGGGCTCAAGTATCAATTAAATTCATAATTTACTATTTTCTACTTTACTATTAAAGGAATTCTATGTTATACAGAAAGAAGAAGCAATGGCCTTGGCCTTGCTGTTTCTGATTCTCAGCTCTGAGCCCATTCTTTTTTTTATCCTCCACCAAGAACAGAAAAAAGAATTTCAGTCACACAAGTCATGACAGAATTAAAGTTTTACAGAAGGTAGCTTTCTTTTATAGCCATTCCTGTTCTTCCCCAGGAGTATTTCGATGTACATTTCTGCTTCCGTTTGTTGGAAATAAGCCCCATTCACACTATATATTCGAATATAGTAGAAATGGAAGTGGAAATAGGAACGGAACATGTAAGCTCCTAAAAGAAGGGATATAATGGAAGAAAAAGTTCCAAACTGGTCCAAGGTTATCTAAGCTTTAAATGTAAGCCAAAGAAACTTGTTTTAGATTTGGGAAGGAATGGGGTGTAGTGATAGTTATCACCTTAAAAACTCTTTATGGCATGGGTCCAGGGTATCTGAGGAACTACCTTATCCCAATAGGACTAACTCACCCCACCTGTTCTGGCAGAAAGGGCTTACTTTAGATTCCGACAACAAAAGATTTTCGGCTGGTGGAGTCCAAGACAAGAACCTTTCGCATTGTGCCTCCCGCCTTCTAGAATATTCTCCCATCAGAAGTGAGATTCACCCACATACTTCCAGCCTTCCATAAGAGCCTAAAAACATGTCTCTGCCACTTGGTCCAGGTCCCTGATGGGGGCCTGCTACATTGAGAGTGGCTGATGGGATAGAGAAGATTCTGATCCCCAGGCTGGCCATCATCTTGGTCCTTAATGTGTAATCTTTCTATTCTTTCTTTTTAGCACTTTTAAACTTTTTATTATCCTGTAAGCCAAACAGAAGGGATGTGGTGGCTCAGTGGGTTAGGATGCTGAGCTTGTTGATCAGAAGATCAGCAGTTTGGTGGGTCGAATCCCGAGTGCCGCGTAGCAGAGTGAGCGCCTGTTACTCGTCCCAGCTTCTGCCAACCTAGCAGTTCGAAAGCACGTAAAATGCAAGTATAAAAATAGGGACCACTACGGTGGGAAGGTAACAGCGTTCCGTGCGCCTTTGGCGTCTAGTCATGCCGGCCACATGACCACAGAGACATCCTCGGACAAGCGCTGGCTCTTCAGCTTTGAAACAGAGATGAGCACCGGCCCCTAGAGTCGGAAACGACTAGCATGCATGTGTGGGGGAACCTTTACCTTTACCTTTAAGCCAAACAGAGTTGCTATATTAGTGAGATGGGTGGCAAAGAAATTTAATAAATACTTCCAGTTCCTTCGCTACTCCCAAAAGAAAAGTTCACGCCCTTATGCATGATACACCTGCTCACTCTGTGCTGCCACCTTCCCCCCAATATCCTCCCTCCCTCCAAAATTAATTGCATCCCAACACTACCAAAAAGTTGCCTGCTCCTACCCTCATTCACACTTCCCATCTTGAAAACTCATTTTAGATGTAGGAAGACAAAATTACCTGGATCACGTACTGTTTTGTGGCAGAACATGAACATCAGAATTGGTAGCTGGGGAAATGAGTTTATGGGTAGATGATTCCTTAAATGAATGATAAAGACCCATAAACAATAAAATAATTGTACTAGAGTGAAGCGAGAAGTTAAATTAAGTATAGGAAGACTTCCTGGAGCTCTGTTCTTTTACAGTACAACCGTTCTTCCCAGCTAGGGACTACCAGTTTTTCAATTATGGGCTGTTCCTCACAGCTGTGTCCATGCCGTTTCCATCAGTCAACAAGGTCGGTTCAATTTATGTTGGCATATTTTGCATGCCTTGTTGTTGTGGCATATTCTGCCCTAGCAATGAGCCAGCACCTAGCAGATTCCTGAGAAATCACCTACCAGCAGAAACAATAACTATCGATCACTCTCCTTAAGGAGAAGTCAGGTTTTGAAACAGATGGTTAGACCCATGGGTTATCTGCCATAACTTCATCCCAAATTAGCTGACTTGCAAAATTGGATCCTTTCTGCCTATCAAAGCTGGTGTTGCTCTCCTGCTTTATTGTCAGCATCCACTCCCAGAAGATCAGGTGCAGTACCCAACCCACATGTTGGGTTGAGGCTGTCTAGTAAAGCAGGACTCAAGAGGCTCTCCTTTAACTGGAAGCATCCATCATTCCATGCATCAGCCTGAAGAAAGTTCCAAGGGAGGGGCAACCTGCTGTTTGCAGGGGGCAGCCTAATGAGAAAGAGGGGAGCACCTGGAAAGCAGCGCCCAGACAACAGAGGGGAGAAGGCATGCCCACACCAGCCAAAACTGGTCAATAAAGGCTAGAAGACTGCAGTCTCTGACAGTGTCCTCACTAGCTTCACTGAGGTAGATCTGTTGTATGGCAAGACAGTTAGGAGATCAGGGAAAACAACCTTTTGAAAAACGGTCAGAGGAATTGAAGGTGCCATTATCAAGATATATCCTTTGAAAATGGTTAGTATTTTGATTAGTACAGTAGGATGTGAGGAAGAACCAGGTTGATGAGATGTGTGAACTAATGTACCTGTAGGACCCAAGACTGATGGTTCTATATTGTTTTAACCAATCTTTTCCTTCGGCTTAACGGTCCTGCATACCAGCTCTGTGAACTGCATAGACTAGAGGACCACTTCCATAGGGACTGGGTTGAATTAATACTTAAAGAATCAAGATCTCTTCTACAGCCCATCCTTCTCCTCCATGCACACTAGGAGACCTTGGATCACCTGAACTTTCTCTAAATGTTTTCGCCTCCCCCACTCCCCATCTTTTCCCTCACAATTAAATCATCCCTCTTAATTAAAATAAAAGGCCCAATGTTTACTCAGCTGGATATAATTAATATTGGCTGCAACCTGGGTTGCAAGCTCTGGCTTTCCCAGCAGCTGAGGAGTTTGGGAACGGATTTGACTGTATTAGCAGAGGAAGAGACAGCTGTCTCACTTACTGATACACGGATGGGGAGGGAGGCTGGATTAAAAAAGGGGAACCTGGCATTAGATTCAGTGGTTTTATACAGAAGAGGAAACAAAATTATCCACAGAGATACATCTCAATCACTGGTCTAATTACACCATCCATTATTCCTTATTAAAAAAATGTATCTTTAGCTCAAGCTGTAAAAGCATTTGTTTTACCTACGAAGCCAGAGCATCTCTTGCTTTCTCTTCCCCTCCCTCCCCCCCCAAATCAGTTCAAATAATCAAAACAAAAGTATTAGCTGAAATACAAGATACCAGGATGGGTCTGTCAAACTAAAGTGGCACCCCGCTCTGTTAATGAATTGCCAGCTCAGATAGAAATTCTGATGGATTGTGTGAAATAGTTTTCGAATCGGCTTCTCTGGCTGCATTGTTTCATTCAACTTGCTTTGTGATACATGGTTCATCTTTAACAAGGTGGCTTCTTACTTAGATTTCTGGCAAAATGTTCTGGAAATTATGACCTTGGCCCCCATGGTTGAGTTTTGGTGGGGCCTGCGTGTTATCATCCGGCTCTTCCCAATGATAGAAACTGAAGGGGAAAGTGACAGTTACAGGGAGGAGACTTGTGAGGAAGTTTATTAAGCAACAATACAGTAACACAAGTCAAGTAGTATGTCTTGGCCTTTCGAAAATCTTCCAGGTCAGATTTGCCCATCATGTAAATAACTATAATAATCAGGTTCTTCTTACCTTCTGATCTGACAGAAGTCAAAAGCTGACTTGAATAAGATCGAAGCTGATTTGGATTTGGTAATGATGCCACATCAGGGATTTGCAATGGATTGCAGGGGGTTGTATTGTGGCCTTTGAGTGGCACGTTGGGACTGTGGTCCCAAAAAGTAGAGCGTAGAGGCAAGAGAAAACGAAATCTCATTTCATTCCCATTTAATCAGTCATACCTTTACATACCATCAGTTACAATGAATTAATTTTAATAAAAATGAAATCAAATGTAGTTTTGTTCTGACCCTCACCAATTTTCTTTTTCTTTTTTTCTTCTTCTTTTTTTGGAGTACGGCCTCAGGTTTAAAAATCTAAAAATAGGCCACAAAATGGAGTGAGGTGGAGGAGCAAAAATGCAGCTTGAGGGATTATATTTTCTCTTCTTAAATTCTAAAGCCCAGAATTATCTAATTAATCCATGTGAGGTACACAAGGGATAAAAGGAAAAATGTCTTCAAGATCATATGGTGAGCCCGAGGAATTTCTGGATGGTTTTTAAAAGGGAAGCAATTCAACAAATTCATGAAGGATGAAGTTAATCCCTGGCTACTAGTCAGGATGCCGATATACTGCATCCAGTAGCCAGGATTCTCAGGACCATTTTTTTTTAAAATGAGAAGAGGTTGCTTCCTTTCTTTTACTTTTTACCTGATATAAAGCTCAAGCCATTATCTTGTCAGAGGGAAATTACTTACTGGAGATGCCTACCCCCCCCCCCCCACACACAGAGACACTAAAATTTCTCAGCATGGGTTTTCCCAATCACAATAATAATAATAATAATAATTTTATTTATATACCGCCCTTCTCCCGAAGGACTCAATCATCTGTACCATTCTGCTAATGTACAGTAATAGTGCATATGAGACAGAGACAAATTATAGAAAGAAATTCTTATCAGGATGCGACTGATATCTCTGAATAAAGAGAAACAAGTTTTACCAGCTGTGGATGCCACACATATTTTTTTCCCCTGAAATATTTCTAAAATATGATAGATTCCCCGTGGGTGGCAATTCCTCTCCCTTTTTCACCTTCTTCCTGATTTCCTTCTGTAACTAAGGCGATTTTCTGACATGTCATCTCCCCCTCTGCTGCATCCTTTTGTGGGTTCACCAGACGTAATCCCATGTCCTACTGCAGCCGTTTCCTGCCATAACCTCCTGGGACGTCATGTCACCCGGATTATGATTTACAGGACAGCAAGGAAGAAGAATTCCAGGGTAATATTAATCCCCTGGCCTCTTCCACAGAAAAAAATATTGATGCTATCCATGGCGATCTTAATGAAGTTGGTAAATATGATTATCTCCCACTTAAAGTGCAGGGGGAAGCAGGGTGAAATTGATGGATTTATCCATACACTCACTGGCTCATAGGAACTGTAAATGCAAAAACCAAAGGGTAGAATCGCCATGCTTTTTATGTTTGATAAATAACCCTAGCCTTTGTCTTGAATAGAAGCTGGACAATTTCCCTACAACAGTTTCTCCCAAATTTTCCACCAGCACTGAGTAGGGTTCCCCTACCACTTTCATTCATCTGTTTGCATATTCTTGGATGCTTGCTGTGCAACCTCTGTACATTGCTGAGAATGTGGGAGCATATGGACGTAGCTACACACAGTCTTGTTGGGCCCTCTCATACCTGTCTATCAGTTTGTTTGGAAACCCATTCTTTTTTTCCCTTTTTTTAATCCCATTTATATCCCGCCCTTCTCCGAAGACTCAGGGCGGCTTACAATCTAAGAAGCACAAATCAATGTGCTTAGCAATAGCCTTCATTCTATGTATACGCCTGCTTATTAGGGCTTTCGGGGGGCCCCCAAGCGGCATTTTTACAAAGTCAGCTTTGTAAAAACATTCATTGTTCCTTGCAGCTGTAGACTGCAGGAGGAGTAGGTAAGCTGTAAAACCATGAAGCTTGCCTCCTGAGATAGATTGAACAACCTCTGCAAAGTTTCTGAGGAACCCACGGTGTTGGATTGCTCATTTTAAAAGAGATGCCTGTTGTCCTTCATAGATATGCCTGTAGTCCTTGTGTATTGGGCACACCCAGACTACCAATGTTGTATCCAACTGAGAATTAATTTTACTTAGTATTTGGTGTAATGACAAGGCTGTGGGTGTCCCTAGTTTAAATATCCCTGCAGCTATGAATAATATTATTTGTATTTTTAAGTAATACAATTCCTCCACTTAATGGATTTTTCTTTGTTCTCAGCATGATTCCAGAATGAGAGATTTTGCAGCTAATATGCTTCATTGCACAGGGAGTATCCAACTATATATTTCTATAAATTGTTTTTAAAATGTATGTAAAGGAATGGGCTAGGAGGTATTATGCAAATCTTTTGCTCATATACAGACAAAAGTCCTAGATTTTTATTCTAAAGCTTCAAATTTCAGTCTAGCATTAGGCCAGGAGAGGATAAATCTCAACTGGTTATTTTGGATATCATAATTTTTTATTATTATTATTATTATTATTATTATTATTATTATTATTATTATTATTATTATTATTATTATTACCAATGGGAAAGACAGCATTTGAATTATTCTACATCCAATACCAAAATCTCTTGGGCTGGCCTTGCCAAATTCAAATTAACTTCCAGATTTTCCCCCAAGTTATTTATTATAATAGGATGCAAATAATGCATTATATAATGTAGATATTGGCAGGGTACAGCAGTATGATACCATATAAACTTGAAATTGTTAATGCTCTAGCGATTTGGATAACCTAAGCCTTCCAAATTTAAAAGTAAAACTTTGATTCCAAATCTTTGCTGTGGATTATTTTCCCTTTAAAAATACTTTGACACGTAATATATTTTTGAAAATAGATTCAAAAAGATGCAGTGCCAGAAGAGCCTTGCTTTGGAAATTAAAGCATTTCATTTCTTTTAGTTCCTATTATTTATGCAAATCTCTCGCATTTATATTACAGACGGCCACACATAATACACTTAGAAAAACCGCCTTTAGATCTTGGCATTTGGATTTCATGCATTCTCTACTATTCCTCTAGTAGTTTGTGCAACTGTACTAATGACCTAACTTACATTCTGAACTTGTACAATCCATTGTCAACACTAATTCCCATAGTTCTTCAGATCTTCCTATCTCTAGTTATTGATTTTTCTTTTGCCTATTCCAGCCTATTACACAGTGGGGAACCTGTTTGGCCCTCCAGATGTTCCTCAACTACAAATTCAAGACACTCTAGCTACCACAGTGAGGGATACTAGGATATGGAATTCACGAACAACTGAATGCCTACTCCTGCCTTATTGGCTCTTTCAGTTACATGCCTAGGAAATGCAATCAAAATAAAACTAGATTTTTGCCTGGATAGGTCAGCATGCTCTGAAACAAAGCATGGGATTCTAAACCTCCGATTGCTTTCACTTAGCGAGTGAGATGAAGCTCAGATTCCTGTAAATAAAGATAACGCTAAAGGCTGAGTTTGCTTTGCAGCAGGTCAGCTGAATTCACTTCGTGCCCACGGCTATCATGTTGCCTATCTCTAATACAGGAGATGAGTTTACATAACCTTACTCAGACATGTTCTGAAATGTTAGTCTCATTCCCTCCACTCATAATAGCCTAGCTACACCTAGTCCACATTTATTAAATTTACATTAGTTAATAATGATTCATTTATACTCGAAATATATGAGGTGTCTATATTCTTTCACCTTTCTTTCCTGTTGCTTGAGTTCTGAAGTACTCCGGGTTTTGCCATTCAAACGCAGCTTCTGTGGGTCTATTTTCCTACATAGCTTTAAGTTCTGCTGTTACAAATTGCAATGGTCTAGCTATTAATAGTCTAGCTCCATCTAGTGAAAGATGGTGGTAGCAAATTCGTTTGCCCCTATAAACATGTGATGCTTTATTTATTTACCCCTTTCTCCACTTGCAAACTGAGGATTTGGGAAGTTGAGGCTCCACACATTTGGATGACATCAGTTTGGGAAGGCTGGTTTTGTAACACAGTGGCCACGGAAAAGAAGAAAAGGGCCGCTAACGGTGCTAATAGTGCAAGAGAAAATGTTAGAAAATGTTAGAAAATGAAATTTTGCTTGGTATCTGCAGAATTTTCATGTACTCTTAAGCTAGCGCACCTATATGTATTTCTATTTCCCTTTCCAATTGGTTATGCTCTGATTTTTCTCCCGATTACATTTTCCCTGCATCATTCCTCTTTCTGGGATCAAGGGACTCTTTAATGATCTCAGAAGCCAGTGAATTGATTGCCCTCTCCCCTGACTCATTGGCATGCAACGGTTCTTTTACTTATTACATTTCATTTCTCACCCGGAGCATAGGGAATCTCAGAGCAGAATTCTTTCTGTTACGATAATTCCACTAAAATGCAAATGTAATTGCATCGCACGCAGAGAAGCACCACTGAGATTAACCTCAGACCAATTAGTAGGCTGAAGCTGCTATAAAATTGTTTAGCTTGTTGTCCAATTTTTTGGGGGGTTTCAGGAAACTGAGTATATTTTTCACCCTCAAGTGTCTTTCACATGGCATGTTGATGGATGCTATTTATGGACAAGTCTAGTCTCAGAGCATCACACCAAGGCTGCATTTAATGAGGGTCTGTGAGCCTGCTTCAAAGATTATCTTTCACATTCTATTTATTTTCTTATAAAAAAGGGGGAAAAAACAAGAGAGGGAGGGAGAGGAAAAACAGAGCGAGGGAGGGGAATACTTGTCCTGGATGTCCAAACAGTCAGCATCCACAAACATGATTCTCAAGCTTTTATATTAGTTTTAATTTTATAGTTTACTTTGGTTTTATTTTATTTTTAGTTTTATACTATTTGCATTGCTTCTCCTTCTTTAACCAATCAGCTCTTATTCCCAAACTAGAAGTTTAATGAGTTAGCCCATCTTATTTAGTCTTTAATCTAAGGGACATTTCCATATGGACACTGGAGGTATGAAGTCCCAAGGGTGCTTTTTCACAAGGCAACTGGACTTCCTTGTTTTTCTTTGAAGACATTTCACTTCTCAACCAAGAAGCTTCTTCAGCTCTGACTGGATGATGGGGAATGCAAGGATTTATACTCTTTGCAGACAGCTGGTCATTTGCATTCTTTTAGAGAATCGTTGAGGCCAGCTGAAGGCTTATCTGTGTCATCAGGATGACCTGAGTAATGCAAATGTGTGTGAAGCCTTCTTGGAACTGCTGAAAGGACTGTGTTGTAGACTGGAGAAAGATGACGTCGTATCCCTCCCCCTTTGTTGAGAGAGGGCTGTTCAATTTTGACATAGATGGCCTCTTTGACCCCTCTTTCAAACCAGTGGTCCTCTCTGTCCAAAATGTGGACTTGCTGTCTTTGAAAGAGTGGCCTTTGTCTTTTAAATGCAGATGGACTGCTGAATCTTGTCAATAGAGGGGGAGGGATACGTCATCATCTGTCTCCAGAATACTATACAGTCCTTTCAGCAGTTCCAAGAAAGCTCCACACCTATTTGCACTACTCAGGTGACCTTGAGGACACAGATAAGCCTCTAGGTGGCCTCAACGACTCTCTAAAAGAATGCAAATGACCAGCTGTCTGCAAGGAATATAAATTCTTCCATTCCCCACCATCCAGTCAGAGCTGAAGAAGCTTTTTTGGTGAGAAGTGAAATGTCTTCAGAGAAAAACAGGGAAGTCCAGTTGCCTTGTGAAAAAGCACCTTTGGGATAACTGCGACCTGGATGACTGAGAATCTCCATAGACATAGAAGCATTGAAGGGGTTCTTTTATGTGCCATTCAAAGGGTGCAGCATCAGATAAAATATAATAGGAAGGTGGTCCTAGTATGCTCCACTAGATGTGATTTCTCACAAAAGGTTATTTTGGGGATTACGTGTACATTTTAGAAATGGTCACTACCAGAATTAGGAAGGCCTACATGTTCTGAAACTTGAGGATGAAATAGGTTGTTGCATAACTGGAGGATCTACCTAACATTTGAAAGCCGAGTTACACTCCTGTTCAGAATTAAATTTGGTGGCAAATGTCTTTTTTTTCTTTTTCCAAATGCCAATCTTTATAACAAATGCCAAATCTCACAGAAGCCCAGGCCGCTGTTTGCAAATACAGCTGATCAAGGAAACGTTGCAGTACTGAAAGGAAGTTTGTGTGGAGGAGGGATTCATAAAGAGGAGGGGGAGGCATTTCCTCTGACAGCGGGTAATTTCAGTGTCTCACTGTGTGACATTTGATCAAATCGACTGTGAAGTGGCTGGTGAATTATCTGCTCCAAATAGACATGATTGACAGGACTGGGATAGTAAAGGCGGTATGACCCATTATGCAGAAGCACAGTTGGGAAGCCTGTGAGTGGCTATGTCAAGTTCACAAATGCCTTTGGTGATTTCAGTAATTTCTTGCTGCTTCTTTGTAATTTTGGAGTATGTTGCGTGCAAATGACCGACCTATTTCCTTGTAGGCAGTCTCCATTGAATTAAGTAAGGGTAAAATTTAACAGAGTGAGCGCCTGTTACTCATCCCAGCTTCTGCCAACCTAGCAGTTCGAAAGCATGTAAAAATGCAAGTAGAAAAATAGGGACCACTACGGTGGGAAGGTAACAGCGTTCTGTGCGCCTTTGGCGTCTAGTCATGCAGGCCACATGACCACGGAGACGTCCTCGGACAAGTGCTGGCTCTTCGGCTTTGAAACGGAGATGAGCACCGGCCCCTAGAGTTGGAAATGACTAGCATGCATGTGCGGGGGAACCTTTACCTTTACCTTAAGATTTAACCAGTAATCCATTCAGTCCATTTCAGTGGCTTTTCCTTTCCCTACTTCTCTCTTTAGCCTTTTCCAGCCTATGCGATACTATTTGTAGATTTGATGAAGATTTTGAGGAGTTATTGCCTAAACACCTCTGTGAGGTGAGTTGGGCTGAAGAGAGAATGACTGGCCCTAAGTCACCCATCCAGAATTAGAAAACTCACAGTTGCCCAGTTTCTTGCCTTAACCAACTAAGCCAAACTGGCTCTCTTATGTACCTCATTTATTTATTTATTAAAATTATATGTGGTCCATCTCATTGTCAGGCAACCCTGGGAGGCTTACAACATCATAACAAACATTAAAACATGAATATAAAATTCATAAAAATTAAATAGCTTAGGAACCAGAACACAACAGGGTGAGAGTGGGATCTTCCCAGCCCACTAATCACTTCCAGGCTGGAACATCCCCAATGGGGCCCTAGGCCAGTGATAGAGTCAGGTTTTTGAGGCTCTTTCAGATGGCCAAGAGGGCAAGGACAGATCTCACCTTGAGGTACACAATGTTACCAAGAGTGGGAGCCGTGGAAGAAAAGGCTCTTCTCCTGGACCTCACCAGCCAGAATTCCTTGACCAACAGGTCTACAACATGCCCCCTTCTGCCAGTATGGGTGGGATGGGCCAACCCCATTGGTTCCTCAGATAGCCTGGACATAAAAGACTTTAATGGTAATAACCTTTAATTTGGACCCGGAAGCAAACTGGCAACCTGTGCAGCTTGAATAACAGCAATATTACACGACCACTTTAGGGGTCTTTAGAATTGACTGCACCACTGTCATCTGTAGCTTCCGAATATTCTTCAAGGGTAGCCCCATGTGCAGCACATAGCAATAGTCCAAGGTGACTAGGTGAGTGCAAGAACTCATAATTCTGGAAAGTGCACAACTGGCACACAACTCAAAGTTGCTCAAAAGGTTTCCTAGCTACAACTTCCACCTGCTCTTTGGGCAGCAGTTGTGAGTCTACGACAGGGGTAGGCAACCTTGGCTCTTTTATGACTCGTGGACTTCAACTCCCAGAATTCCTGAAGTTGAAGTCCACGAATCATAAAAGAGCCAAGGTTGCCTACCCCTGGTCTAGGAGAACCACAAAATTACCCGTGGCGTGTGTCTGCAGATGTTAAAAGTCCCAGTTCCCTAAGTCCCAGGCACCCATAGCCCCTCAGTTTCATCAAGCTTCAGACAAAGCCTATTTGTCCCTATCTCCACAGCGTCCAGGCATCATAAGAGGACAGAGACAGCAACACTTGGTTAACCCAGAATGGAGATATAAAGCTGATCATGCTTCATCCCATAGTGTTGAATGATCTTGGAGGCTTCATGAAGATGTTAAAAAAGGAACAGAGAGAATACTGAGCCTTGCGGCACACAACAAAGGAGTGGCTGGATCTTCGCTTCCTATCAAACCCGACAGAGACAAGCCTTGGAGAAAGGGGGCAAACCAACGCAAGACTGAGCTGCCCAGCCCCAGATCCCACAACAGGCCCAAAAGGATACCATGGTCAATGGTATCAAATGCCACTGAAAGGTCAAGGACAGCAAGGATAGATGCATTATCCCTCTCCCACTCCCTCCAGGTATCATCACCAAGTGTGACCAAGGTTGTTTCTGTCCCATAACCCAGCCTGAAACCCAGCTGGAAGAAGCCTAGGTAATCCATTTCATCCAGGACCCTCTGAAGCTGCTGTACAACCACCTTTCCCACCAACTTGTGACCTCCCGTTTGGACTACTGCAATGCTCTCTACATGGGGCTGCCCTTGAGGACTACTCGGAGGCTCCAGCTGGTGCAGAATGCGAGTGGTGGTGGTGGCTTCCCGATACTCCCATGTAACACCTCTACTCCGTGAGCTGCATTGGCTTCCGGTTGTCCTCCGGGTAAGATTCAAGGTGCTGGTGATGACCTATAAAGCCCTAAATGGCATGGGTCCGGGTTACTTACGGGAGCACCTGCTGCCGGCATCAACTTCCCTTCGTCCAGTGCGCTCCCACAGAGAGGGCCTCCTTAGGGTGCCGTCGGTCAGAGTGTCAACTGGCGGCCCCCAGGGAGAGGGCGTTCTCTGTGGGTGCGCCAGACCTGTGGAACCGTTTACCGGTGGAGCTCCGGACGGCTCCCGACCTTCGCTCCTTCCAACGTGACCTAAAAACATATTTATTTGAACAAGCCGGCCTGGTCTGATGGGTTTAGGGGTATTTTAACGTTTTGTATTAATCTATTGAATTGGGCTGTTGTATTTAATATTTCTTTTAATTTTTATATATTGTATTTTATTGTATTGCCCTGTACACCGCCCTGAGTCCTTCAGGAGAAGGGCGGTATAAAAATTAAATTAAATAAATTAAATAAATAAACTTTCCTAAAAAGGGAAGATGAGAAACTGGACAGAAATTGCCCAAGCAGGTGGATCTAATAAGGATTTTCCAGCTAAGGGGGTGAATCAGGGCCTCTTTAAAAGGTCCCGGAAATGTCCCCTCCTGCAGTGATGTATTTATCACTGCCTGAATCCACTTATAGGCCGTAGTCCTGGAGGCTTTCACCAACCAGGAGGTATATGGATCTAACTGACAAGATAGCAGATTGCGCTGACGGCATTGAGGACCAAGTCCACCTCATCAAGTCCATCAGGATCAAACTGTTCCCAGATAACTGGATAAGGCGACTCCCCAGGCATCTCTCATGGACCTACTCCATGCTTGGACTCTTTATGCATCTTCTGTGCCACTTTATTCCTAAATTGGGAGGCCCTACTCACTGTCACGTATTCCTTGGTAACCTCCCATTTCAATTATTGCATCTCACAGGGGGTCCTTGAGACCACTTGGAAGCTGAACAGAACAACAGAGCGGGAAGAGACCTTGCAGGTCTTCTAGTCCAACCCCCTGCTCAGGCAGGAAACCTGTTCTGTTCCCCGCTCCGGAGTACAAACAAACAGACAAGCAGGCACGACTAGCAAGAGTTAATTCTACAGGCTGTAGTTAATTGCCTTCAGATAAGGCCATGGCAACAAAATAGGCTGGTTACCTCAAGCCTCCGCTGGAATGAGATAACGTCCAAACAAACAGTTCAGAAGCAGATGTACAGAAGCGTTGCCAAGAATTCAGACCAGGGTTTCAAACAAGAAGCAGAGTTCCGAAGATGTGACCAGAAGTTGTTTAAACTATTGTTCGTCACAAAGTTCTAAGAGCAGCCACACCCCCTTTTGTACCTAGTGGGGTGTGGCTCAATGACTCAGCTAATCCCTGGCCCTCCTACTCTTTCTACGCTGCTGTAAATGCTTGGCCTTGCGTCTTTCTCGGGGGTCTAGCCATGAGTCATCTTCGCTAGACTGTATCTGCTGCAGCTGCTCGAGCTCCATCCCAGCCTGGCTCCCAGCCTGGCTACTCCCAGGCTGCTCCTGTCGGCCTTCAGATGGAGACAGAGGCCTTGCCAGAGAGGAGGGTCCCGGAGAGGGAGGCCTTGCCAGTTTCTCCCCATCATCCTCAGAGTCCTCTTCCTCGGGTAGGACAGGCTCGGGGGTCGGGGCCACAACAAAACCCTTATACCATGTAAGCTACAGTACATCTGGTTAATTCTAATTCTTTAAGTACATTAAACAATGTCATCTGTGGTAGTAGGACCCAGGAAGCATGCCTTTTCTTTCATGACGTCTGATATGGAACAACATCTCCTGCAATACCCAAAGTTCAGATGCCCCAACCCTAATGGCATTTCATAAGATCTGGCCATGTTATTGTACATTTTCATTATTTTGTTTTCCTGTAAAAGATTTCAGTTTGTTTTTCAATTGAATTGTACAGGTGGAAAAAAAATTCAGAAGTGATTTTTTACATCTCAAAAACATGGCATTTTAACAGGGATGTGTAGACTTTTTATATCTGTATACTATATATGCCAGAATAATCTTCTGCCAGCTCAACGACTGAGGAACAGCACATTAAATGAATTGTGTGCAGGAGCCCATGAAGGGATAAATAGCAGTTTAAATGAATAGTGGGAAATAGCCACATTTGTAAGGGATACCCCACTGTTTCTGGAATTGACACAATTACAGTGGGATATTCGGCTTTATGGACTCAATCCTCAGACCAGGTGCACTACTAATCCAAATTACACATTAGTTCCTGAGAAAACCACAAAGCATAGAAAACTTTCCAGGAAAAACCCTTCCAGCCACCGTAGATATTGAAGCTCTTAATACCAACATCTCAGGTGATAACAGATTACAATACATCAAGGATATTGTTCTTCATAACACTCTTAGACAAGAGAATTATCAAGTTCTGCCACTACTATTTCAGATTTGGAGTGAAAATATATATCTGCAGATAAGTGGCAGTGTCAGAATCCATTTATATCACATTTCATAAATGTATGGTTAGAATATTGTGCTTATTCTCGGGATTCTGCCATCTCTCCGGGGGGGGGGGGGGGAGAGGATGGTTATTCAGATTGCAGTAGGCTGTTTTCAAAGACCAGGAAAGCTTTTGATCTGGGGGGAACAGGGGGAGAGAGAGAGATCTGGGTTGCATCTCCATTTGGAACTGAAAGGAAGAAAGCAATAACAATAAACACAAGGAGATTGACACCTAAGTAAATGATGTGAGCCTGACCAAATGGATTTGAGGGGAGGGGGTTGAAACGGGAATGCTTTATATAGTATTGAAATGTAACTCAATGTCAGATCCCGTCTTGTATTGCCACAACCGATCTCATCCTAGTAAACTTTTCCTTTTGGACAAACTTGGATCCAGGAATTCTTATTTCTTAAGATGTGAATTGGGGTGGGTCCTGACAGGCAGAGTCACTGAAAGACTTAAAAGAGTGCTTCCCATTCCTGCTTTGGGGAAAAAATATTTATTTTATTTTCCTCTTGATTTCTTCCTCAAGAAAAAAAGATAATGAAATATTTTAAAATCTTTTAAAATAATAGACAAGATGGTTAGGATATGAAAGAAATTAGTCAATGTTGGAAATATTCACTTCAAATCAGGAAAGTAATCTGAAGGGAGTGAGAACCTTCTCTTTATAAGCAAAACTTCACTTTTCAGAAATGAATGAAAAGATAACAAGATGTAGAAATTTCTGATAGGGATAATTAAAATTTAAAAAATGAAAATGATTAATCAACATTGTGTGTGACAAATTGTATATTCTTAGATCCTTACCTCTCCACTTCCCGGTTTTTATCATCTTTTTTTCCCTAGAATTTTCTGCATCAATAAATACAATGGAGAACAAAACCTCAGCAGATTTACAGTAGTTTTATTTTAGTACAATGTTACTGATTTATTCTGTTTTCAGCCTTAATTGAATTGTATGCTCGATTCTCCTAAATATACAAAAATGAACAAATGCTATGCCATATTCCTTAAAAGTTCAGCAACTTTCAATTTTATTAGTAAAATAAATAAATGAAAGGCACAAGGAAGCCAAATATATTTTCTGAAATGATTGTGATGAACAATGAATTAGTATCAGTATTTTATAAAGGAAATCAACTGCTTGATCCCTATATTTACATACCTCCAGTTTTTACCAAGAAGCTGCCACAAAATCTATGGCATATAACCAGGTCCTATGATATTAACTATCATATGCACTCACAGATAATACTGTATCTACATCTAATCATTTTTATATATTGATTTGACTTTTAATTCTTTTATGACTTTGTAAATAATTCAAAGCACAAACATATCTAATATGCCTTCCTCCTCCTATTCTGCCCCACAATAACAACTCTGGGAGGTGGATTGAGCTGAAAGAAAGTGATTGGCCCAAAGCCATCCAGCTGGCTTTCATGCCTAAGGCAGGATTAGAATTCACAAGTCTCCTGGTTTCTAGGCCAGCACCTGAACCACTAAAGCTAACTGGCAATATGATGAAGAAACAGGAATTAGGGATTTTAAAGGCATTTCCCCAACTATAATATTCATCCCCAAACAACAGATTCCCTAGTTCAGGGGTAGGCAACCTTGGCTCTTTTATGACTCGTGGACTTCAACTTCCAGAATTCTGAGTCAGCTATTACAGATTGAAGTACAAAAAATGCTGACTCAGGAATTCTGGGAATTGAAGTCCACGAGTCATAAAAGAGCCAAGGTTGCCTACCCCTGCCTTAGTCGACTGTGATGAACATTCCACAACTGACTGCTTCAGATCCTCAACACTTGAGACTCCTTCAATAATATTTCTTTTACTGCCACCTACAGCTTTCACGTAGTACTCCACAGCTTACGCAAGAGACTAATTGCCTTGTTTTATACACCTTGAGCAACAAGTTTGAATATGAACCAAAATGTCCTGTATGGTACAATTGATAAATCATCTAATATTAAATATTACATCATTACTTGTCAAATGTTCTGACTTCCACAGATAGTATATTTTATAGTTTCCAAAACATCCTGTATTTTCCCTAGCTTCTATTTTCTAACATTCCACATTACGGCTAGGATATTCCTATTTTCAAGACTACAACTTTCATTTTAAAAGGGTGTTGCAGGTTTTGGAGTGGACTGTAAGTTGTTGGTTTTGTTGTATCAGTCTGGCAATGGCACTTGTTTGTATTTGATTAATGACCGCTGCCAGTGATGGGATTCAGATATGTGAACAACCGGTTCTCTGTGTGGATGCTGCTTCCGGAAGTCCATTCTGGGCCTGGGCAACAAAAAATTAGCTACCGGTTCTGCTGAAGTGGTGCTAACTGGCTGAATCCCACCATTGACCGCTGCTTATCTTATTTTGTTGCTCTGACGTCTACATTCCAAAACAATCCTGCCTTTTCCTTTCTGTCTCTTTTCCCATGTCCCCTACAAATCAACATGCTTATAAAATCTTTGTGGCAAGCATTTACTCAATTCATTTGATGGAGCAGACTTATTACACAAAATTTGATTACATAATAAACTTTATTAGTCAGGTACATTTTGCTAATATATATATTGCTAAACAAACAGACTAATTGCCTTATTGCAGCAAGTTAGTCAGTATTTTCCTATAATCTTTATCACCACATCTATTACAGATTGAAGTACAAAAAATCTGTAGCCCTCCAAATGTTGAATGACAATTTGTAACAGGGCCAATCATTGTAGTGGTAAAGTGTGCTGAGATAAGCCAAGATATATCTAAAATATTCATAGGCTATCTGATGATATCAGAAAACAGCCTGATACATGTTTGATTCATTTATGACTACTAACATGTCGTTTTGCCGCGACAACATTTTCTCGTAACGGCCCAGGTGAGATTTTAATCCGTTGCAACAGGTAAAACCAGCAAACGAATCCTCCCACACTTGATCGGCTAGCTGGCGATTGGCTGCTTTGACATTTCCACGATCTCAGCCTCGTTCCACCGCCTCTACTTCTTCATTGGTCGAAGCTGTTGGAACTCCGCCTCCTTTTCCATCGATCTCTCGTCACACACACAAAAAAACACCGCTTCCCTAACCTCAGGTTTAGTGACCGTAGACTTTTGATGAAGAGGTAAAAAGTTCTATGGTTACCCTTCGTCAACACTGGCTCGGTATCCGTTCTCCCTCCGTTTTAGCTCTATGGGAGGAAATGCTCGCTTCCCTTTGCGACAATGCCGTTAATGAAGGTGACGCTCAACCTACGCGGAGCACATTAGAGAAGGACGCGAAATAGAAGGCGCGCCTTGGAGGAATTAAAAGGTAGTAGACGTGTATGGAGATTCTCAGTCATCCAGGTCAGGGTGGTCCTAAAGGTACTTTTTCAAAAGGCAACTGGACTTTTTCCTTGGAGACGTCTCGCTTCTCATCCGAGAAGCTTTTTTCAGTTCTTCATCTGAAGAAGCAGGATGAGAAGCGAGACGTCTTCAAGGAAAAACAAAGTCCAGTTGCCTTTTTAAAAAAGCACCTTTGGGATAAGAGGTAGTAAGGAAGGGTAGAATCTAACAGTAATTCAAAGTTAGATTGGGACGGGGTTAGTAAGAACCCGATGTTCTCATTTTAATTATAAGCCTGCCAGAGCCTTACTTATTATGTATTGATTTACGATTAAGTTATTATGTATTGATTTACGATTAAGTTATTTTTTATATAAGTTGTTTTACAAAGTAAAAAAAAACAATACACATTTTAAGGAAAAAAATGAGATGAAGGGGGGGGAAGATATAAAATGGCTTCCAATTTTCTTTACAGCCGTTATAAATGCATTTATATTTTATTCTCTTCATTCTCTTATATCATGAGTCCTTTTTTTCATGTTCTACTCTTGTCTCCATAAATGTATTTTATTCATGTGTCAAGTCAGTCATAATTATTGTATATAGCTCCCCATCTTACATACAGTCAAAATATATTTGAAAAAGAAACAAACATTAAAAACTGTTGTATAATTAAAACCATCAAAGCTAAGATTAGAAAAGAGCATATCTATGAAAAGGACAGCCAGGTAAATCTAAATAAAAAGATAATCAAATACAACACCATTAAAAGCCCCAGTTGCTGGCTCTATGGTCCAAACGTGTCAGATGCCAGTTTGCCTATTTTATTGGAGTCAGAAGGAAAGTGTGCTGGTTGAGCAAGCGTGGCAAGACATTATGGACTTTTGGAGAAATGGCAATATAAATTTCAGATAGTTGATTTTATATCATTGTTTGGAGAATGTGGACAAATATTGGATGTGACCGAAAGCAGTTTCCTCCTAAATTTTCATTACTGTATTCTGTTTTTGTATTATAGAAAGAAAATAGTTTTTCAGTTATGTCCATACATTGCCCAATAATAACTAAGAACAAAAACCAGATGGATGATGAAGGTGCAGGAAAATTGCAACCGACATCGATGATTGAAGACTCAGTAATGAACACCAAAGAGGAAGAAGTAGAGACCGTTTCAGAAGATAAGGAAACAGAAGAGGATTCTCAGTTGGATTCCTCCAATCAAAATGATGTCAAAAAGTTTGTGCCTGGCATAGTTTATCTTGGTCATATTCCTCCACGCTTCCGGCCTCGGCATGTCCGAAACCTCCTCTGCGTTCATGGTGAAGTAGGACGTATTTTCTTGCAGCCTGAAGGTGAGGTTGTATGGTGCATTAGAGATAGTAAGCAGTTCTAAGTATGCAGAAAAGAGAATACTAAATAAAGTTAATGCACCTTCCAACGTAAAAGGCTGTAATCATTTTTCATTATACTTGTCCTTAATGTGAGAGGCATGGTTTTCAGATGAGAGCTATCTTCAGATGGGTGGACTTTTATTTGAAATGTGATGCAGTTTTTATCATCTCAAAAGGAAATTATCGTCATGACTCCCTATGTGCTCGCAAGAGATCTTAAGTCCAGCCCAACTTGAATGCCTCTCTTAACTCCCGCTCACTTCCCTTAATCGCCAGTTGGTCAGATTATTGTAGAGAGCTTAAGCTTGCAATAAATCTTTATACTCATTTGAGTTGCCTAAATCTCCTGATTTGCCTGGCGCTTGACAATTGTTAATGGTTCCATTTTACACTTGGGTAAGTTGGTTTAAGGCTGAAATATTCATAAACCAATAGGTATGCATGACTAAGCTACCCTAATTCAAAGTCTGTACGGTTTATGACTCTTTTTTTTTTTTGCGTTCCCCAGAGCGATTTATCCGAAAGAAAAAGAAGGCGGCTGGTAGTAATGCCAAAAATTTCACAGAAGGTTGGGTAGAATTCCGAGATAAGCGTGTGGCAAAGTTGGTAGCTGCTAGTTTACACAATACTCCTATCGGTGTTCGTAAGAAAAGCAAATTCCATTATGACCTGTGGAATATAAAGGTGTGTTATCTGGGACTGAGTATTCTGTTAATCTATTCATAATCTAATTGTTGTTGGGAACAACTCAATCTGTTTTTTCCTTGGTTCTTCAATGAAATCAAAAATTAATTCTGATTTGAAGTTGTGAAAGTGCTGTTCCTCCTGCATTTCCAGCTTCTGTTCATGAAATTTGGTACAAGATACGTTGCTTTGCTAAACTTATATTTGAATTAACAAGAAAACTCGGCCATATATATATATATATATATGTTGCATTTGATAAATAGAGTATATTTTGGAATAAATGTATTTCTTGAAGAGGCACTCATACCTCTTCTCCATTCTTTAACAGATTGCGAGTGTTCAAGCGCATGAACTCTATCTTTAAAATATCTTTGGTCAAGGGATGAAATTATATGAAGATGATTAATTTCAGATCACATGTTTATACTACACTGAAAGATTTCTTTTTTTCTCTCTTCATCTGGGAATGTGACAGATAGCTCAGGCTCGTATCAAGACAAGTGTTTGCAGTGAGCTTCTCTGGTTAGATTGGGGGTTGTGACTGGTCCTACATTTGTCACTGAATTTCTACCACCAGATTCTTTATTTTAACCAGTTATAAGGAGAATAGAACTTGTTCCAGACCATATGTTAATGTGGGGATAAAGTAGCTTCAGACAATATGGAAACTATTTACACTAAGGTTAGATCTTCTCAACCATGAGTTGTTATCCAGTATGCAGGTATGATAATCTTATGATCCACTAACTAGTTTTCATATCTTCTTTAGTATTTGAACCGCTTCAAATGGACTCATTTGAGTGAGCAGCTTGCATATGAAAGGCAAGTGCGGCAGCAACGCATGCGGGCTGAAGTTTCTCAAGCCAAACGAGAGACTAATTTCTACCTGCAGAATGTGGAGAAGAGCAAGCGCTTTTTGAAGAAGGACAGTCAGAGAGAACATGCCGAGAAGAGCTGGGGCTTCGTTCAGCGCTGTACTGAGGATGAAATTCAGACAAGCAAAGGAAATAAACGCCTCAAGCAACAGCTAGCCCGCTCTGCTGAGATTCAGCAGAAGTCCCAGTCAAACAAATCTCTGTTGACCAAAATCTTCAATATCCAGCAATAAGGACCTCACTCACGTTCCTGGTCTAGGTCTTGGCAGCTAACTTTTGTGAGAAGAGCAAACTAAGTCTGCCGTCAATCCTACTAGAAGAAAATGCTCAGGTTGTTTCAGCAGACTTGCCTTCTGAGCAGAACATTTCCTTAGAAAGCCATGTAGAGTTTTTCTTCTCATACTCTGTGGAGAGTACGGACCACGTTTTTCTTGAGGGGATTAGGTAAGAGGCAACTTTCTCTTTTGGTTGTTCCTTTACTGATTGAGAAGTCAAGGGAATAAAGGAAAAGGCTGGACTCTTTTGTGAAGGTTGCCTTTGGTGAAGACCAAGATATTTTAATCCCGCCTCCATTTGTAGAACTGATATATTGTTAAATAAGAAAATGTCAAGAATCTCTGCTTGCTGTGTGGAAATAAAGATGTTACAAGACTATGTGTCATTAGATATGCTAGTCATTCTGACCAACTATACTTACAATTTGAAGATTATATATTTTATATTTATATTTATTAAACTTATATACCGCCCTTCTCCCGTAGGACCCAGGGCGGTTCACAAGGCAATTAAAACATTACAATACAAAAATTAATAGCAATTAAAATAGATTAAATTTTCCTTGATTAAAATCTAAAACCCGTATATCTCTGATTGAAAACCCAATTACAATAAGTTAAAAAAATTAAAAAAATCCTCAGTCCTGGCTGGAAAGTTCAAAGAGCCAGGTCTTCAGGTCCCAGCGGAACGAACGAAAATCAGGGGCAGTCCTAAGCCATATAAACTGTTGGATTCATCTTTTTGCTGTCACATATTACTAGTTCAAATCAGCTACTGTTCCAAAATCAATTTCACAGTACCATTTAGTACGCCCTACCTGTGCATTTGATATTTGTTTAAATCCACCTGTCTCTGTTAAATTATATTACTTTGAACTTGTGCCCTCCATTTTGTTTTTCAGACTTCATACAGTTCTGACAAAGCAAGCCAATATATATCTTTCCACTGATGCAGTGATGTTTTGTTGGGCTCTGGGCTTCCAGATAGATAATCAGACCCATCACTCCAGTTTACAGGATATAATTACCACCTTACAGCATGCAAGTTTACTTGACCTTTGTTTAAAGTCTTCTTAGTCTCCTGGACTCCCACTTGACTCTTTTTTTTCTGTGAGGCAGTTTTTATTCCATCAGTCAGGTTTGTTTTCAATTTAGCGTCTTCCCTCTCACATCTGGAGTTAACTACACTAGGCAGTTCTTTCAGTTCTCTTTGTAAACATATTGGTTCAGAGCATCACTGGACTGCTACAGCCTAGTGAATGAGAATACGCATTTTGCCAGAACCAATTGACCATCAGATCTGAGGCCTCACGGGAGTCTAGCTTCCCTTCCTGTATTCAGAAAGCCGCTTCCACTCCTCCATGAGAAAGTTCATTCTTAACTGTGTTGTAACGGTGCTGGTTCTTCAGGAGACACTCGTACTGGTGGATAAGAGTTAAAAAGTTAATGTCTGGAAATCAAAAAGAATTGTGCATTCCTTTTTCTGATCTGCAGATTTGACCTACCCCCAAACTTGTTTAATTTTTATTTTTTTATTTCAATTCCATTTATATCCCGCCCTTCTCCGAAGACTCAGGGCAGCTTACAAGCTTAGCAGTAGCCTTCATTCTATGTATATGCCTGCTTATTAGGGCTTTCACACACACACACACCCAAGCGGCATTATTACAAAGTCAGCTTAATTGCCCCCAACAACCTGGGTCCTCATTTTACCTACTTCGGAAGGATGGAAGGCTGAGTCAACCTTGAGCCTGGTGGGACTCGAACCTGCACTAATTGCAGGCAGCTGGTGTTACTTAAGGAGGTATTAGCCCACTGCTCCACCAAGGCTCTCTTAATGTTCAATTACTGGGCAAAAATCTCTTTATTCAATATTTTATCTAGGCTGAGAGACTCCACAGATACCGTCTGCCTGGCAGAGCTTTGTTTGCCTGTATATGTAACCTGTGTAGCCCAGTCTCTGCCTGTTTACTACATTCAGAATTGGCTCTTTTATTAACTATGTAGTTGTTTGGGTGTCCTTTAATTTTTTTATTAAATATTTCCCAATATTCTACCATTGCTGTTTTGTGACTATACTGTTCTGGATGTAGTTTGACAGTTTGAAGATATTCAGACCCATCCAGATGCATCTATTTTTCTCATTATGTAGGTAGATCACCTTATGGTTTCCACTCGGAAGCTTCAACTGGTGCAAAGTGCGGCGGCACGGACACTCTTGGGAGCCTCCCGATACTCCCATATCACACCTCTCCTCCGTGCGCTGCACTGGCTTCCGGTTGCCTTCCGTGTGAAGTTCAAGGTGCTAACAATGACATTCAAAGCCCTACATGGCATGGGTCCGGACTACCTACGGGAGCACCTTCTGCCGATGTCAGCACCCCACCGTCCTGTGCGCTCCCACAGAGAGGGCCTCCTCAGGGTGCCACCGCTCAAGGAATGTCGGCTGGTGGCCCCCAGGGGGAGGGCATTCTCAGTGGGTGCGCCAGCCCTCTGGAACACCTTACCTACCGAAATCCGGATGGCCCCTGACCTCCGTACCTTCCGTCGTGACTTAAAAACTTTTTTGTTCCAGCAGGCTGGCCTGGCATGATAGCGTTAATTGGGGTCCCAGTTTGTGTTCATTAGTGTTTCTTATTATTTTATTGTTCGGTCTGTATACCTTCCTTCCTCTGTACACCGCCCCGAGTCCCTCGGGAGAAGGGCGGTTTATAAAAACAAATAAATAAATAAATAAATTATTGAGCTGGATCCAGCCTCATATTTCTCCCTCTTATTTTGAAACTTCATTGCTAATCAGTAGAGAGATCTATCATGAGTATGGCCCTTTTAGTCCTTTCACCCCATTAATGCTCCCTTGAGAAACATGTAGAGTTGCTAAATTGTTTTAGGCATCTTTCTTTTATAAAGGAACGTGTTAATTTTTCTTGCAGAATTACATCTCCCGTCTCCAGAGACTGTATTAACATCTCAGTTTTCAGATTGCGCTTCTCTACTGTAGGAAAATAGAGCATAGCCTGGCTGGAAGGTGTTCCTCCTTCCCTGACAAATCATCTTTTTGCTCGGCTTCTGCTTTGTTGCTAATTCTGTCTGCTTTATTTCCTGAATTTCCTTTGGAGCTTCAGTTGCTTTTTGAGAGGGGTGTCAAACTCAATTTCATTGAGGGCCACATCAGCATTGCGGTTGCCCTCAGGGAGCTGGGTGGGTATGGCCAGGGTGGGTGTGGCCTACTGGGTGGGCGTGGCCAGCTCTACATCGCATCAAGGGTGCCTATGGGGGCCTGGTCAGGAATGGGACACATCTGAGGGTCTCTGGCAGAAGGAGGGTCTCTGGGCCAGGACCAAGGCAGTGGGGGCCGTTCCCTCACTGTTTCCAGGATGGCTTCGCGGGCCACATGAAACCACTTCGTGGGCCGGATCCGGCCCCTGGCCTTTTGTTTGACATGTCTGGGTTAGAAGAAAGAGATGCTCTCTTCTCCCGATATTGGAATTGTTACACTTGCTTAATCCACATGTATGTTGTAGCCCTCTTGCTTGTCTCGTGCATGTTATAGCCATCTATCGCCTGCAGAAGGTTTAAATATGCCATCTTTCACCTTTGGCTTATGCAGTTTGCTCCTAACTGGACAATTTCCAGAAAGGTCTGAAGATGCAATACTTCTCAAAGTGAATCTTGCAACGGTGCCCTGACTGGTCCCAGAGGGACCCTGGCAGGACTAATGTGAAAATTCTAGAATGATCCCAGGGCAATAACATTGCAATTCCCAATTCTCTTGAGTTGCTGCTGTGAAAATACTTCTAAAGCTTCATATAAGAGCATAAATCGATAAGGAATATTAAAGGAATATTAATAGCATACTGTGTTAATAAGATTCAATATACTATTGCACTTTAAAAAAAAACCTGAGCTCTGCAACAGCAACAGATCAGTTGACAATTTTTATATTTCTAAGAGGCTTGTTTACCCTTAAGTAATTTGAAAACGTTCCTTTTTCGTATCCTTCGAGGAGGTGCAAACTGGTGTTTAGATTCCTCCAGCATTTCCCTAACAAGCTGGAGGATATTTCACTGATATTACCGAATCAAGACAGTTGATGATGCTCTAATTTTGACTGTTCACTGATTCTTGTAAGGAGATGCAAATGGCAAAATATTTTTTAAATTGTTAATCAAATTTATATCCTACCACAATTGTAGAAGACTCTTGACAGCAAAACAGTACTTAGAATCAATAATTGGATGGGTTGAGGGACACATTAGGAAAACATCCTAGCAAGTAAGTATAGGAACAATATTGGGAGTTTCTGTTCAAGGAGGGACTGTAATTCTTTAAAAGAAAAAGGTGTAGAGGTTTGGCTGTATTGTGATCTCACAATGTCACTGTGAATCAGTTGGCCTCAGCAGCGTGGGTTACTTTGTTTATATTGAGTGGTTCATTCCATTCTGGAATAGGGATCATAGTCCAATAATTAGACATCTGCAGGGGCGTTCTTTAGGGATAGTGAGTCAGCAATTACATTGAGTCTGCACTTGTGAAGGACTCTGTATCCAAAATATGAATTAGAAATGTTCAGAGGGATTTTTCATCCAGGAGTGTCAAATTAACTACAATATAGGGGATGAGTTACTACCCCCTGTTGATAGGGCCCGCAACCTGGGTGTCCTCCTAGACTCACAGCTCTCCCTGGAAGATCACATAGGAGTGGTGACCAAGGGGGCCTTCTCCCGGGTCCGACTGGTGCGCTAACTACGGCCTTATCTGGACCTGGATGCCTTATGTACAGTCACCCATGCCCTTGTGACCTCTCGCCTAGACTACTGTAACGCTCTCTACATGGGGCTGCCCTTGAGATCCACTCGGAAGCTTCAACTGGTGCAAAGTGCAGCGGCACGGACACTTTTGGGAGCCTCCCGATACTCCCATATCACACCTCTCCTCCGTGCGCTGCACTGGCTTCCGGTTGCCTTCCGAGTGAAGTTCAAGGTGCTAACAATGACATACAAAGCCCTACATGGCATGGGTCCGGACTACCTACGGGAGCACCTTCTGCCAATGTCAACACCCCACCGCCCTGTGCGCTCCCACAGAGAGGGCCTCCTCAGGGTGCCACCGCTCAAGGAATGTCGGCTGGTGGCCCCCAGGGGGAGGGCATTCTCAGTGGGTGTGCCAGTCCTCTGGAACTGCTTACCAACTGAAATCCGGATGGCCCCCGACCTCCGCACCTTCCGGCGCGACTTAAAGACTTACCTATTCCAGCAGTCCGGCCTGGCCTGATAGCTCTAATTGGGGTCCCAGTTTGTTTTGATTATTGTTTTTCAGTACTGTTTCATTATGTTTGCCTACCTTACTCTGTACACCACCCCGAGTCCCTCGGGAGAAGGGCGGTTTATAAAAACAAATAAATAAATAAATAAATATAATCTTAAGAATTATTTCAGAATTGTGGGGTTTTCCCCCCACAAACTTCTATTTACTGGTCCATTGATCTGAATGCACAGAAGAATATATATTCAGTACAGCAAGTTGAAAGATTTTATACTTATATGTACAGAAAAATAAGTTGAGACTGCAAGGTAACTGCATAAACCAGAGTTCCCCAACCTCATCAGCTTTCCGGACCGGTGTGGGGGGAGAGGGGATGGTTCACATGAGCGGCAGGCAAGCACGCACCCAAGCTCATGCACCACTTCCGTGGCCTGATTCTGAAGGGCTCAAGGCCTGGTTGGTAGTGGGCTGCGGCCTGGGGAGTCCTGACAAAAACAATGTTTATGCCACCATATTTATTTACATTAGATATTTTGCATTCATGCCCCGAGATACACTGACAACCTAATACTAAAATATTTTTCAAAAATATTTTCAGAACACATTGGCAAACCCTTAATTTTATCATCATCCATCTCATTTAAATACCAGAGAGGTATGTCATTATATTTATCAACCACAATTGGCCAAATAATGCTGTTGAGGTTCTGATTCCGCCTGGAGGCAGTTCATCCTGGAACTGACTCACTCAATCCCTTTGAAATCTCAATGGCTATGGATACTAGGGCCTCCTGGACCCAAGGATTTTCTGTCTATACCAGGGGTCAGCAACCTGAAACAGTGAAAGAGCCACTCGGAACCGGTTCCCTCACAAAAGGAAAAACTGGGAGCTGCAAAAAATGTGTGCGCATGTGTGTACATGCGCGCATGTGCAGAACAGGGTTTGACTGAAGAATGGAGCCAAGGCGAGATATGCACCTACCCTGCATATTTGAACTGATTGGTTAAACTTGTTTAGTCCCACTTTTTTTTTGGACTGCACATGGCAGAGGACTGGGAGCCGCAGGAGACTGCTGAAAGAGCCGCATGCGGCTCCGGAGCTGTGGGTTGCAGACCTGTGGTCTATACTCTTGAATGGCATAGCATTTGCACATTCAAGAATGGTACATAATCTGGGGAACCTTTCGGACTCAGGTGCTGCTCAAATAGCAGGTGGCAGTTGTAGCCAAGGGGGCTTTTATATGGCTGCATCTGGCATGGTGCTCTTTCTTGGACTGGGAAGTCTTTCAGACAATCACTCATGCCCCGGTCATCTTACAACTCAAGTACTACAATGTACTATAGATTGGTCTGCTCTTGAAAACTCTGAAACTTTGGAATGCAGCAGTGTGGGCAATAATGGACATGCCTCAGAATGCCCATGTGACACCTCTGCTTCATAAGCTGCACTATTTTGCCAGTATGCTTCTGGAAATGATATAAAGTGCTGGTCATCAACTCTACACGGCACAGAGCCTGATTATTTTAGGAATTGTCTATCTCTGCATGGCCAGAATATGCTGTGATGCCTTCTCTGTTGTGGTTCCTGTTTTCTGAAATTCCCCACTGAAATCCTTGTGGCCTATCCTGTTGGCATTCCATAAGGCCTTGACGATCTGGTTGTTCTCTGGCCTTAAGTTCGATGCCTTTTTGTCTATTTTCTTATATATAGTGACTGGATCCCATCTTGCTTTGATCTGTATTGCATTTTTATTATTTGGGAGTCTCTCAGAGTCAGTTTGGAGTTGGCCAACATATAAACTGAATTAAATAAGTTCAGTAAATAATAAAGATCACGATCAATGTTAAGGAGAACTTTTCCAGCTGGTGTAATACTGAATTAAACTATATGGGGGGGGGGAAATAAAATCTATCATGATCACTATCCCAGCATAAAGAAAATATTTTAAATCAATTTAGAGCGTGAGAAGAGGAACTTCTTACCCTAGCTCCAAAGACAGAAAATCAAGCTCCCAGCATTTCTTTGAGAAGGGCATTCTGGAAGCAGGACTCCCTTAGAGTCATCCACCTAATTTTTCATGGTGAGGCAAACAAAATCATGTCTCCAAGGATGACCAAAATGCTGAGAGGGTGGAAGGAGGCATTCCCTGAGATGTTCAGCAGCATTCCCTCTGGACAATGGTTGCCGCATCGATTCCCCAAACTGTCAAATCATACTCATGCATTTTAGATGCAAATGTATTGAATGTGTACTTTCTTCTAGGGGGAGAATTCTGAAAGAGGAAGGAAAAGTGTCACACGGTGCCCCCAAGACTCTTTTTCCAGTAGTTAGAAAGGACATCATGGTTGAAGCAATAGCATATTGTGGTCCAATAGTGGTCCAACACTGAATAGATCCTGACCACAATCTGACCAACAATTTGAACCGGGACCATCTCAGTCTCAAAAAAAAGGTTGGAAACACTAATGAAATGGTACTAAACATTTAATTTTATTTAAAATACCTCTGAAATTGAAATGCCACATATATTGTCTGAACAATAGAAAGAAATGATTCAAAATGAAAGACGCTGAATGACTTCTAGAAATTTATTTTAAAATAAATATCCTTGCAACACTTGTATGATCCAAACCTAATGCTCAAAAATTATTTTGAGGACACTAAAAAAAATTCACACACACACCCTATGCACCCACACACAGACTTATACTTCCCACCTTAGAAGTTTAAAATGAACCCACCTTCTTAATACAATGCACAATTTTGCTTTGCCACTTGTAGCGGATAAAAAACCCCAATTATGAAATAAACCTACATATTTCCTTGCCTCAGCACCACTGAACCCAATTATTGCTATACTTTAGTAATAATGCCAGTCTTTATCTGAAAAGTATCTTTCTTTAAAATTAATTCATAGAATCACAAAGGACATATTTAGGCCTTTAAATCCAACTTATCAATCAGGGTGGGATACCACAGTAAAGCATGCCAGAAGGGAGTCTGGTTACTGCTTGCCAGGATCCAGTAAAGAGGAATCATTACTACATGGATTCCTTTGTTAAATTGTTCTTGTCTCCACCCACCCTGTCAGCCCCCAACATTCAGTCGTATTCTGTATTCTGTAATTTAGGACAATTATTCTATTTCATGTACTCTGGACAATGGAATGCAACTCTTGGGTCTTCTTCCTTGTAATTTGGACACTATGAGGATATAATCCTTAAAAGATTTTTGTCACAGTAGCTCCTCTTGGGATCTCCCACTGTAGATGATCAGGCTGAGCTCGAGGGAGGGGGTCAAACATGTCATCAGTCTTGAGTCCCTTTGCTCCCACAAAAGGTTTAAGTCCAGCCCACCTTGAATTCTGTTGATTCTTATCTACGGCCAACTTGCTTTGACTGTTAGTTCAGAGCTCTTGTAAAGAGCTTTAGCATGCAATAAGCCTATATATTCTTTTGAACTGCCCGGACTCCTGATTTCCCACGCTTGACACCTGCTGGCTCATTCTGAAAGACAAAGAAAGGAAGTATAATACTTTTATCTTGAAGCTTTCACCTACCTTTGGAAGAGAGGAAAACATAATTACACCAAGCTGGCCCCCTACAGCCAATTGATAAGAGATTAAAATGTCATTTTTCAATGTAGATTTCAAAGCTACAAAACAGGACTTTCAGCAGACTTTCTCTGTTCCTCAGAAGCCAAGCTTCCTTTCCCTAACTTAATTACTGGTGTGTAATTACAATTGTATTTTGTCCTATTTTAGTTAAATGTGCATCACAAAATAATTCTCTACAAGATGGAAAAAAACAAAACACCTCATAATCTACACCCGGAATTAACTTACACTTGTGGTTAAGAACACGTTTGCATCTAATCTAAAAAAAGGAGCTTTCCACAACTGAAAAAAAGTACATTACCTTAGTTGGATAGTTGATAATTAAAGAAACCAGAAGGCAATACAGAAGGAATATAACCTTTATCTTTCATGCTTCTACCCTGAAGAAAATCCCCATATCATAGAATTCTTCTGAATAACATTAGGGAGAACCATTAAGAATTCCTATTTTTGTCATTTATCCAAAACTTGTGAATTAAAAGAAGAAAACTTATTGTTTTAAAAACAAGTTCTTGGCATTAAGACCAAACAAACTTTCCTCTTTTGCTTTGTGGGATTATTACTTGGTTGTATGATGGCACCTGGTAAAGAAATCTATAAAATCAGGGTAAAACATTTTTGGCAGACATTGCATAAAAAAATGCAACGAAATGTAAGGCAGGGATTTTTGTTATTGTGATTGCTGGGAATTGTCCTGAAAGTGTCTTTGAGGACTACAGGTGGCATGTCATTACACCCAAGGGGTGTAGGTGCAGACATGTTTATTCTTTTTTGTTGTTCTTTTATGGATTTTTAAAATAAAGGTGCAGATAGTTCTTAACCTAGGACTTGTTTAATGACTGTTAAGATGGTACTCAAAAAGTGACTTGTGACCAATCATCACAAGCATCACATCCCCAGTCACATGATCAAAATTTGGACACCTGGCAACTAGTGTGTATTATATATATATTTGGTTGCAGAGTTCTGGGGTCACATGATGCCACTTATCCCCTTCCCAGGGAGCTTCCGGAAAGTCAATGGAGGAAGCCAGATTCACTTAATGACCATGGTAAAGGTATACATTTGCACTTAACACTTAATAACTGCATCATTTAGCAACAGAAGCTCTGATCCCAATTACAGTTGTTGAGGACTACCTGCCGTATTAGCTTTTGCTTGCATGAATTTATTTACATGCAAATTTACAATAAGTGGTATTTATAAGGGATGGGACAGGACTGAAGGGTAACTCTTAAAGAGGATGAATTGGGAACAATTATTTGAGAGGTGTGGCATTTATCATTTCGTTGCTGAAAAGTGGGAAATAATGCTTTGCATCATAACCCACATTTGTTTTGATGAACTCTACAAATAGCAAAATAGATTTTTGAAAACCCTTTAGAAGCAACAGCACATATTCTAATAAAGAGGAGTGCCCCATCTTAAAAAAGAGTTATATTCCAAATTTCATGAGCCTTGTCTTACTAGTTGGAATGCCATTTGGTTGTTTGATTAACTATTAGATCAACACAACCGAAGACCCATAGCCTGCCTTGGTTAAGGGCTTTGTGTGGCAAATAGTAATGTATGGAATTAGTACTTAGTACTAATTAGTACACAATTAGTACTCCCCCAAACTTATTTCACTGGCTGAGTGGACCATCCAATATTCACGTCTGCGAATGACATCAACATACGCACAAGACAGAAGCTCAAGAGGTACCCAAAGAGCAAGTCTGTTTTCAACTCCAGCCTTCAGGTAAACTCTCTTCCAGGATCCAGAGGTGCCCCTTCCACCTGCCAAATAAAGCCAGGTTACAATTCTAATTCAGCATTCATTGTGTGATAAAATTTTGTAACGGAGCCTTCCGGGTGAATCCTCATCATCCTGGGGATAATTTATATTAAACATTGTGCTACGTTCATCCAGATTCCTTCAAGGACAGGACCATTATTATCAAATTTATTTGCTGCTGTTATCACTGTCCAAGGCAACTCTATGCATTAAAGAGACAAAATAAAAGACAAATATCAGCAACAACTTCACTTTAGAACCAGATACCTCGACTTACAACCATGCACTTAGTGACCAGTTACAGTGGCACCGAAAATGTGACCGGAGACCAGTCCTTGCACATACAACCATTGTAGCATCCTGTCACGAGCACAATTCTGATGCTTGGCGATTGGCATTTACGTGTCCAAGGGTCACGTGATTGCCACTTGCAAACTTCCCAAATGGTTTCTGACAAGCAGTCAGTGGAAAAGCCATACTTAATCACACCGTCCAGAGCTACAATCATTTGCTTAACCCTGGCAAGAAAAGGTGGTGAAACTGAATGCACCTCACTTAACAGCCACCTTACTTAGTGATGGAAATTCTGGTCCCAAATGTGGTCACAAGTCAAGGACTACCTGTAAAGTTGTCTCTACGTGGGGTACTAGGTCTCAATGCACAACATGTTAGATTCAGCTATACGTCAATCTGTAGGCACTTCCACTGAATACATTATGTGCAACTTAACACGGCAATCTAAACATTATTGTGGACTCTTGCACAATCGACTGTAAGTGAAGCTTAGTTACTTGACACCCAGAAGTCAAGACATACATCAACATAGTTGTTTTGTACAGGTTCCATTTTTCTAATGTATGCAGCTTATTTTATTACATGTGATATCACTCTTCAGACATCTGACTTAACTCCTGCTGTCATGTTGGACCATAGGATGGAGGAGCTGCATATTAAAATGCTTCAATATTTATAATTGGTATGAAGTCTTGCAGTTTCATTGCTTCTTCCAGTTTCAGTGTTTGCATTAACATTTTCTGTAACATACCTGTGCCACACGATACCACAAAATCAAAAATGGATCAACAGTCATTTTTCCAGTCATTTTTCAATAGTTAAGATTTGGGGCTCAAAAACAACAGTTCAGAAGTCCACTTTGGTCACAAAATGGTATTTTTATAAATACAGTAAGAATAGACTAACGTAGCTATCTTTCCTAAGGCAATATAGATCAGCGTATAATTTTTTCCACTCAGTATTAAGAGTCTGCAGGAACAGCTGAATTACAGTGGGCGCTATGAAATATACTGAGGAAAATTTGCGTTATCTTTTCCTTTTAATATTGTATAATTACATTGCTGATTTGAAAAATCAAAAGATTTCTGTGAGGGACTAAAATCTTGCTTTAACAGCCCTTTGCTCTTAATATTTTAACAAGAAACATATATATTCACGGGTATTTTAACAGTAGTGTATCTAGAAAAATCTTCTACTGCCTCTGAAATGAAACCTCGTCTCACAAACATAATGCAGACCTAGTAAGTTTGGTGATTCTTCAGTGATTATGCATACAGCCCCACTATAAATGCATTGTGATTGTCACAAAATACTTTAGGAACTAAAAACTTTTGAGACTCAATGGGCAAGATGAACAGTGATTGACAATCATTCTTTGTGACAACTTACATACTTTAATTCATGCATAAAAAACGGAGACAACAAATGTTAGTGCCTGGGAATGTGGAACCATAAATATTATTTCATCATATTTAAATTGAATCTCACATTTCTGATAACCTTTAAAATGTGTTTATTTGCTATATCTAAGCAATGCCTAGGTTGGCAGGGAGTCCTTAAAAAAAAGGCCACAATGGTGTCTTGTATGCAAAGCTTTAACAGCACTTTACTGTAAAACATTCAAAAGGTTCAAAAAAAAATTATGGTGAAACATCTATGTGAGAAATGAGACATTTCAAGCATCTGGGATGCAGTCTAAACTTCCAATTCAAAATACCTGTAAAACTTTCATAAATTTTACATCTGAAATGTTTCAAAACCAAATATTTTACACACTTCTATAACAGAAACAACCCTTCTAGTTTCAAAAAGCTCAATTTCCAAGCTTTAACTGCAACATCTATATGAAATTATTTTATAAAACGTTATGCTTGTAGCCTGCCCGCTTATGTGATTTGAGTCCTCTATCAAGATTTCCATTTATCCAAGTACCCATGTAGTTACTGCAGCCTTAACTTGGCTGCAAAGAGTTGTAGTATTACAATGTCAAGAACAGAATTCATTTTCAGAAGGGCATTTAATAGGCTTCGTGAAGCCAAAGAACTGAATACAGGAATACCTTAACCACTTTTAGTACAATATTGAATTACATGTGTCTTCCAGTTTAAAAGAAAAATATAAACAAACAGTTTTTCAAGAACTTGCAAGTTCTGCAAGCTTCAGGTTCTAGGTACATCATACAGTATAAATTTGTTTCTGAAGATCAACACGAGTCTCCCTTAATAATCAAGGGGGGGGGCTGCCTTCCTCCATGCCCCTTCCTCACTACATCATAGTACTTTTACAAAACTACCAGGTATTAATGCATTTATAAAAACAAGGAGGATCTTCACACCTTGCTCAGGCTCTGGGGAATTATAGGTGATATATAGGTCAGACCCCCCCACACACCTTGGCTTGTTAAAAGAAATCAGGGGGGAAAAACAATAAATGTATTATTCAAAATGCTTAAACACACCTGTAAAAAATAAAAAAGGAAAAAAAAAGCAAATTAAAAAAATTCCTCCAAAAAGATCTAACAGGCCATCCTGTAGCAGAAGCTGTTGGGCTGCTTGTGATAAGACTACAAAAGGGGAAGATACAGGTAGAGAACTAAACAAGATTCAGCGAAGCTCCAAAAATCTTTATAAATACAGCCATTGGAAGGACGATCTTGAGTCAGGAAGGATTTATGCTCGGTGCAAGCTGAGAACGAGAAGCAGGTACAAATTGTAAAGCACACTGAAGAAACTGGTACATTTAACTAAACTAGTCTCCCTCCTCCCAACCCAGGCCAAATTGTTTACAGCCTTGGGTGATGGTGCTGTCAACTAACCTAAGAAGCAGCATAAGGAAAAGGGGTGGGGTGGGGGGAAAGCTAAGTTTCCGTTGTTAAGGAGATGTTTGCAAACACTTGTTCTTTCAAAAAAGCATGGCTCTAAGTATGTGGTGGTTTATTTCTCAAAGTGTATAGTCCAAAGGATGTTTCTATGTGCAAAGACTGCAGTCAGAATTTGTATAGACTTGCGCAACAGTTCCTTTTAAGAATCAACTTGTAAAGATGTTGAACTGTCCCACTGTTTTTCTCCAGCAGGACAGTTCGTTTAGGCTGTATTCTGCTGGCAAAATAATCATTTAGAAGGCTAAATACTACGTTTCACTACCTATTACATCAGGAGCAGACTTCTTAATCCCACTTGAACATACTAAAGAAACATACTTACCTAATTATCATAATTGTCTCTGTAAGAGCTTCCAGAGTAACGGTCCCCATAGCCTCCCTGATTTCTGCAAGAAAACCACAAGACTGATTTAGCCCAATGCTACAGGTAAATTGTGCAAATACTAATTCTGAGAGTAAAACTCACTGCAAGTAAAAAATTACATTATCCTATCTGTGCAAATGATAGTTGTGATTCTAGATATATTTTATCATTATCATCTAATACAACTTATTATGGATGGGCCAAATCAACTATTTTGATGCATCTATTATGTATTTCCTCAGATTTTTTTCCATTAGTTGTAATATTAAGCAGAAGAGCTGATTTAAAGTGATTGTGATCTGAAATACAGGCAGGCAGGCAATTAGCACCTGTCCAGAACCACTTAAAGCAGTTGTATTTCCCCCCCCCTATTTGGTTCCTGCCAAATAAGGGGGGGGGGAATTGTAGCACTATGCTTAAGATGTTAGTAACAGGTGTTTCATGTCCATTTTTATTGTGTCTTCCCTTTGAATCCATATCTATTTTTCCATCAGTTTATATTACCTAGAATTAGGCATGTGGGTTCTGAATGGATTCTCATTTAATTTTGTATTTAAGAACCCTCTAATCCATATCTTAGAAGATATAAGAAACAATAATCCAGAATTCTAAGTCAAACTGTATGCAATTGAAATTATCTATTTTCTCTGCTCATATCTGTTTCAATCCCTTCCCTTCATTTTTGAATTGCACCTGGAAGGAAAATGGCAAACAGTAGTTTGTGAGGCAGAGGTATTGCAAGGGCACATCAAGGCATGCCTAATATTGCCACGTGGTTGCATTCAGGACCAATTATAACTTCCACTTTTTTTTTTAAATTGCCATTGCTAGGAATGAATAAGAAAATGTCTAGTGGGATCCTGAAATATTTTACAGGGCAAGTAGGGGGGCTGGTGTGCAATGCTCCCTCTCTCCCCATAGCAGCTCCCAGCATGGCATTTTTCTATTGAACTGTCCCTCCCGCAACCCCCCCCCCCCGGTTGTCAATTGGCCCATGTGCCCATTCTTTAATGTGCAGTAATAGTCTCAGATGAAACAGGTTTCCAGCATGCAATACTCTGCTGGCCTTTCCACACCCAATTCCCAATGCTTTGTTCCCCCTTCTCTCCCTGTTATGTATGGACTGCTGATGTCCCTGGCTTTTCCTAATTTTTTCACTGTCCTCCAAACTATTTCTGCCTGGAATAATCATCTCTTAATCTGCATCTGGCCCAGAACACTTCTTTCTTTTGTTAATGAACCAATACGTATTTATGAATGGCTCAGTTGAGGCATGAAACATTTTGCGCATCTCTATCCATTTTCTGTACCCAATCTGTAAGGATCACAATTTGCCTCTATCTAAAAAAGCTTACCTGCTGCCATAATAGTCTCTGGATCCACCATATCCACCGCTTCTGTTGTCATAACGGCCACCTCCATATCCTCCGCCTCCTATTGCAAAGTGAAAAGTATCTGTTAAATCTTACTGTTTCAATGCAGTGGAGGTTTATGATAAAAGGGCAATTATAATATTGTAGGAAAGCTCACCTCTAGAAAATCCACGTCCACGCCCTCTGCCTCCAGAAGAGCCACGGGAAGATTTTCCGGCCTGGTCAACTCTGATCTGACGTCCATCCACAGACTTATAAGAAAAAAAAATTATTATTTTTTATTTGATACAATTCCATCTACTGCCAAAAGGAAGATGCTTGAGGTGAGGATGAAATGGGTATAGTTAGGTTACTACTATAGTTACTACATTTGATTCTAGCATGTATGTTCCTTTTCTTTCCACAAGCCCAATTTGATAGCCATTTTTGGAGGAGCTCTAAGGGTTGTTCAGCTGCAGACTGTATTTCTCCATTTTACAGCTTGAGAAGAGGGACAAACTCTCTTCTAATGTATAATACATAATACCTGAAAAACAATACAACCAGTAAATTACATTCTAACTTTCTGCAGCCTATCTGCATCTTCCTGAAACAACTTGCAGATAAATAATCCAGACTCAGGCCACAGCTCAAATATATTTAAATGTCAATAATGCAACAATTATCTGAAAAAACAAAACTCAGTGTTCTTAAATAGGGCCAGGATTTGTTTGTTGCAGCTTTCAGATAACTGTGCACATTAGTTAAGGGGAATTACAGTAATTCTAATGAATTGTTTTATTGAGCTAATATTAGCAATCATGCTATTCACTCATTACCTGACATTAATTTTGAGACGTTTTATGAGTTTTTGCAGGCCTGGTAAGAATATTGTGCAAATTAAAACTTAAGTCTATTTTTAACCTTAACAAAATTCTGTGAAAAAAACTTCAAATGCATGCAGTTGCTACAAAAGTTAAAGCACTTTATTTCTTACTATCCAGTTTAGAAGACACATTTTTTTCTATGAGGCTGTGCTTTATTTAACAAGAGATTAAAATGGTTAAAAGGGATTACATCAGCGGTCCCCAACCTTTCCAGTTGGTGGCCTGGGCCAGTGCAGGGGCAACATGTGAATGGGAGGTATACATGATCACAGCTCCATTTGTGCCTGTGGCATCTGCACATGCTCTCCTGGAGTGTCACACACATGCTTGATCGCCACTTGCACAAGTGGAGCTTCACACACGTCTCTCTCCTGTGTCCTGGTTTCAAATGGGTCACGGCCTGATAGTCTGCCACGGCCCAGGGGTTTGGGACCCTTGGATTAATGACTTCTGAAGTATTTTTTAACTTTAGGGTTCCAGAAGTTTCATACAGCTGTATCTACTATGAGTAGAGATACTTGTGTAAGTGGACATAGCTGTAGGATTTGAGGGAGCATAATGTCATATTACAATTATCAATCTCTTATTACAGGACAAGTATGCTAAGAAATAGCAAAGCATGAAACTTCCCTGTAAACATCTTGATAGTTATCAACTAAAGTTCTCACCTCTCCATTCATGGCTCGCATGGCATCCTTGGCATCTTCAGGACGGCAATAGGTAATAAAACCAAATCCCCTGGATCGTTGGGTCTCTCTGTCTTTCACCACAACCACTTGAGATTATATATAAAAAAGCATGTTAACTTAGATCACAGATGTTCATGTCTACACAAACTCTTTCAAATCTCCCTATTGTCAACACATATTAACTGTCAGGCAAAAGAAACCAGGAACAGGAATAGAGTTCAATGCACTACAAGTTTATTCCATATGATTTGTACAAAACAATCTGATCTACCAACAGTCAAACCAAACTGGTGATAGATAAGGGTCAATAGGATTCACAGAAGGTTGGACTTAGATCTTATGTGGGAATGTAACAACTCCAAACTGATGACGTTTAACCCTGCCCTCAGGCTCCACCTAGTTATCTCCTATATTAACTACGTTCAGCTGATTACCATAAAAGTAAAATTTAGTTAGTCCTTACTCATTAAGGTAATTAACTTACCACTCATCGGAGCAAGTCTTCCATAATATGAAATAAATCCTTACCATTATGTTTATGCTTCTATGATTTTAAATTAAGACCATTCAAATTAAAGTAGCAAATAAAATAGCAAATTATTTGTTTAGGATTATTTGAAGCAAAATTACCTCAAAAGTAAAACATTGGACTATGCCAAAACTTAAATCAAGGATTATGCTAAATGATTTAATTGGAAAAAAATTTTACATCACTAGGAATGGATAGTGATGGTTGATTTCATGATTTTAGAGTGAATTGTTGAATGGCTACACTTTTTTAGCTAATTGGAATCATGTTAAAACAAACCAAGATGAAGGAATCAGAGGTTGCTGTTTAACTGTTAATCATGATTACTGATAGTGCACTAAACTATGGAGCATATTTTTTTTTGCAAAATAATTTTAAGATACACTGCTTCCATTCTGTTTTCTAAGATTTTTACTCTGCCCCCTATTGCACCTGAAAGTACAATATGGCAATAGATGTAATGAGGTTTGCTTCCATCTGCTCATCCCAGTTATACATGCTAAGTCTGGACTGAGTTTAACGATTAAAACTAGTATGCCACACAAAGCTACACTACAGAGGATTTCTGATTTTGCATGCAGATAGATTTATTCTACAATGAATGGTCGTGCCAAATTTTCTTCACCCCAAACAAAAGGCAGTTTGTTCTGGATAGAATTCTTTCAAAGGTTTGTTCCGTTTTAGCTGCTGCATCTTGTTCTTGAAAATGAAAATTGTTAAATATCCCTTTCTGAATCAGAGCATTGGGAGGGACCAGTTACATTCCTGTTGCTACTGTTTGGAATGAACTGAATGGAATTTGAACATAAAGCAGCAGGCATTCAAGGAGTGCGTAGCATGTTGCAAAGTTCTGGTATCTCTTAATCTTTGGAAAAAAATTCAACTAAGATGATCCAAGGCCTGGAGACTAAAACATACCAAGAACAGCTATGGGACTTGGGTTTGGCTAGTCCAGGGGTAGGCAACCTTGGCTCTTTTATGACTCGTGGACTTCAAGTCCCAGAATTCCTGAGTCAGCAATCCTATTCACACTGCTGCTCATGGATGAAAAACCTGTAACTGATTTGGGTTCTTTTAAACAAAACAAACAAGACCAAACAAGACTAAATTAGAATAGAATGTTAAGAGTTTCCAGATCAGTGTTTTGTCCACACCTCTACTGAACATTTTATGCACTGAATCACAGTACATGTTGTTGATGGTACATCTAACTTTGTATACAGCAATATAATTAAAATGTGATTTTGTGCAACCTAGTACGTCTGAAACATTTTCTCACCTTCTGCAATGTCACCATAGGGAGAGAACAACTGCTCCAAATTTTGTTCATTGGTGTCGAAACTGAGTCCTCCAATGAAGAGCTTTCCTTCATCTGACGCCATTGTCAAAGTGATCTTAATTCCGAGAAAATGCAAGGATATACATAAAGGCAAAACTCACACTAGTTAAAATATATTTATGCTGCTTCAATTACTGTAACTTTTAAGTAGTTCATAGCAATAATATAAATTCAGTAAACATGCACATGCTATCTTAATGGATACAAGCTTTTAACAGATTATTACTCAGAAGTATATTCCATTTAGAATTATTAAAAAATTTCAGATTTAAAAGGTTTTATACTTAAAATAGATTTTTCAAACATGTCTTATTTGTAATTTGAACAGTGTAAAAACAGTAAATGTTTTTATCTTTAATTGGGGTAATTTTTAACTTGAAATTTCTGTCAGGGATGGAACTTTTTTAATTTGAACTATTTTATGCACTATTTTTTTTTACCCTGACAGTTTAAATTTCTAACCTACTACATTTGAATTTCAACTCCAGCAAGGAGATGAATGATGCCTCTTTAAAAAGGCAATTGTCGTGGTATACTTCAGTATTTTAGTGCTATAAAACTAGGATGTGTTTGTGTTGTCTTTCTCAAGGTAGACACTTGCAGAGGATGATGAATGCCTATAGCCACAACTTCTCATTCCCATTCATATCACTCAATGTATAATTTGAGGAAGGGGGGGAATAGTTTAATTATATGCATTTGAAAGGCTGTTTCATTAAATCTTACTACCTACAGCAGAGATATATAGGGGTTTGGGGGAGATAAGTGGTACTTGGTACTTTAAAATCTAAATATATGCAAAATATTATAAAATCAATTTTTTGTGGATTTCAAGGTAAGCAATCTACTATTCTTTCAGGACAAGAATTAAACATAGACCTTACTGTGTTAATTGGTATTTACGGGGCAGTGTCAATTTTTATGATACATTCAATGGATACAGAAGGCTGAGAGAGAGCTGAGATCTGTGTCCAAATGAAGCAAACCTAATCAAACAGCACTTTTGATTTCATCACAAAAGCAGAAAAAAGTTCCCTGTTTCTCCAGATCAAATCTGATAAAACCATGTAGACCTGTAAAAGTTGCTTTAGAAGTCTTGAAAACCTTTTCCTGTTATGTCTTTTCCAATGTGAGTTTTTGAAGGCAGGGATAATCTGTTCTTGCATTATTTTATTTTTCCTTTATAAAATGTGTACACCTTCTTTGATAATGTATGTCATCATTCTTTTCATCTCTGGGAATCTGAGGGTCTGTGCTACTTTCCTCCCGAGGAAGCTGCCTTTCAGGCCAACTACAATATTTTATCCTGTAAACTGGGATTTAAGGTACCATCATCCAACCTGTCTCCTTTATAAGCACCACCTGCTTATTTACAGCCTTCATGGTATTGTTATATTCATAAAGTTTATTTATTTATTCATTAATGGGACTTATATCCCGCCCTATCTCCCGAAGGACTCAGGGCGGCTAACCACAATAACATATAATAAATACAGAAATTAAGATAAAATTAAAATTAAAGGCCTCTGTACAATAAATAGTTAAAATTAACATAAATTAAAATTGTGAAGTATATAACATTTCCTGTGGAAACAGAACTTAAAAGTATTGACATCGGCACTTGTATCTGGAGGTTCCCATCGAAATATAATATACACGCGATTTGGTTAAACCTTTAAATGATCCCAGCAGGCAGTTTCTAAGAATCGCCTGCCGCTTTTGTCAGATAAGGGTAACAAAAGCACTGTAAAAACCAGCCTGCCCGCTGCATTCCTCTCAATAAGGAATGAAATCTGTATTCTATCTTCTTGCATTGTAGGGTAAAGGGAATAAAGTACCGCCACGGTTAAGGGACTGGAGGCATTTTCCCTCCCAACGTATTCCCCTCCCCCCCCCCGGCAAAATGGCCACGAGCACGTGGTCCGAACAGAATGCGGGAAGGCGAGTGGAGCGCAGCTCACGTTCCAGAGAAAAACCCAACTAAGCATGCGCTAAGTCCGCTCCCTCGCCGCCCTGCCCGGGGTGAAGATTTTTTTCCTCCCCACACCGTTATCCCCGCAGGCTACTATACTCGCGTGAAACTTACCGCGTTTCTCAGAGCGGCGCGTCCTTCCTCCCTGTCCGTTAGGCGCAAGACAAGTGAAAAAAATGAGTTTCAAAACCAGCGCATGCGCGTAAGGGCCCAGTAGTTCTTTCTGGGCAACCGCCATTTTGTGAAGCGTCTCTCCTTTCTTTCCCTGCCCCTTCTTCCCTCTCTCTCCTTAAAAGAAGCCTTCGCCGCCGCCGCCCACCCCAGGTTCTCTTGGCTAATCCTCACCCCGGCGCCCTCGCCACCCACAAGAGCCCGAGCGCACTCCGATATAAAGCACTCACCGAAATAGGCCTCGAAGCAAGAGCCGCGTAAAAGACCCGTCCGCTACCGAAGCAAGAGCTATCGCGATGGCGGCGAGGGAAACACGAGTGTTAAAGCGAGGCTGGTTACACACGCTTCTGCGCGGCTCCGGAGCAGCCATTGGTTGGAGTTGCCAGTGGGCGAGGCTTAGCCTAAATAGCGGAGACGCCCATCCGCTCTAGGAGAACTCTTTTTCAAACTGCGGCGTCTTACTGCAGCCCTATCAGCGTTTCCTTGCTAGGAAATGCATCTGTGCAAACGGGTCCGCGAACGGTGCTCAGTAGAGGGAGTACGGCCGCGTACGTGTCGCAGCGGCCATAGCGGGCCTCCAATTCGCGGGTTTCCGCTTTCCAAGAGAGTAATAAAACTGGGAGAGTGAGCCAAAATTTGTGTAATGCCTGATCTCCAATTTGGGGTGGGTGAATAAAAAGAATGTTTTGTTGAAGGGAAGACAATAGACCTCTAATCAAGAAAGTGAACCTCTACAATCAAATGTTGACGGATATCCTGATTGTAGATATGGCATAATTTCTGTGAAGAGGCAGATAATAGTAATTGACTAAAAAAAACCTTAAAAAATAAAAGGCTTGCGGAAAAGGAGGCGTGGAAGCTAAAGAATAGTTGGGAGGGAAGGAGGAACTTACACCCTCACATCACAACGAAAATCTCATGAGATACACACACTTTGAATTCAAAGTATGTACGCCAGGCACTGGATCCTGGATTGGATGACAATTTCACGTTTTTCATCATTGCAGTTTTAATACCAGACTGCTATGCTGCTGTACTCTGACATTCATTTTATCAGGAATCATGTTACACCAGCAAAATGGAAGCAAGTGATGTTCTGTTTGTCAGATTAAGTCATATTTGAAACATCCAAGAATTTCAAACATTTGTGTGTGATTGCATATTAAGTTCTATCACCGATCTTGCCTGATTCCAGAATAGTAGAGCAAGAATGAAATGTTTATAAGTCAGCATCAACTTTTTCTGTGCTTTCATAATTACTTCATTTGCAGAAATTGGAAATTTCATTTTTTTCCCCTTTCCATCATATCGGTAGACTAAGGTATTCCTTCAGGGGAGATTGCATATTGAAGTATTATGGAAAATATTATGGAAAATAGTGAAGTTGGATCAGATAAATGGATGCATTGTTGAGCAATTACAGGAATGCTAGTAAAATAAGAACACCTAGTTACCACATCTTTAAAGTATTTAAATTTTAAAAATTTGTTTTAGCAGAAGAATATAAGTACTATATAAAAACCACTGAAATAACTTCAAAGTTTTCTGATTTGATGTTCTAGTCCACAGGTCTGCAACCCGCGGCTCCAGAGCCACATGCGGCTCTTTCAGCCATCTTCTGCGGCTCCCAGTCCTCTGCCATGTGCAGTCAAAAAAAAAAGTGGGACTAAAAAAGTTCAACCAATCAATTCAAATATGCAGGGTAGGTGCATATCTCGCCTTGGCTCCACTCTTCAGTCAAACCCTGTTCTGCGCATGCGCACATGTACGCACACAATTTTTGCGGCTCCCAGTTTTTCCTTTTGTGAGGGAACCGGTTCCGAGTGGCTCTTTCACTGTTTCAGGTTGCTGACCCCTGTTCTAGTCCAATTCAAGAGAGCCAGTTTGATGTGGTTATGGTGCTGGCCTACAAACAGGATACTGAGCGGAGACCGAGTTCTAGGCCTCCCTTAGATATAAAAGGGAGTCTTTGGGCCAATCACACTCTTACAGGGTTGTTGCAGAGAAAATAGGAGGCAAGGATACAGTACAGGTAGTTCTCAAATGTTTTTTTAGTGACTCTTCAAATGACACTGAAAAAAGGGACCCATGAGCACTTTTTACACTTTTGTTGCAGCATCCCCATGGTCATGTGATCAAAATTTGGACACTTGACAACTAGCATCTATTTTTGACAGTTGCACTGTCCGAGGGTCAGGTGATTATCATTCTTAAACTTCCCAGCTGGCTTCCAATAAGCAAAGTCAATGGGGGAAGCCAGATTCACTGAAACCACGAGACTCATTTAACAACTGCAGTAGTTCACTTAGTAGCTGTGGCAAAAATGTTGTAAAATGGGCCACAACTCACTTAACAGTTGTCTTGCTTAGCAATAGAAATGTTGGGCTCCACTGGGGTGGCAAGTCAAGGACTACCTGTGTTAGATATGTTTGCCACCTTGAGATATATAAGAAAGGCAGGATAAAAAAATCTAAGAATTAACCATAAAACCAATTTGATTTGATGTTTAACCAAATCATCAAATTAAACAGCATTTTATAAATATTTACAGAACATATTCAAGACAGGACTTATAAAAAATAAAATATAAAAGAAAGCCATTCTATCTTCTAAAGGATGTTCCACAGAGCAGGGGCCGTTGTGGAAAATACTTCTGTTCTCTTCTGTTCCCCACTAGTCGACACTTTTGCTCACAGGATCTGCAGCATACAATTTTTGCTATATTGGGTTGGACAGATACTCTTGGAAAAAGGTGATCCCTCAGGTAACCCAGTCCCAAACCATATACAGCTTTAAAGGTGACCACCAGCACCTTGAATTATACCCAGAAACCAATGAAGTTCACGCAGAAGTGGTATGTTTCCCATATATCTGGCACCATTTATTACTCTCAAAATCATATTCTGCATCAGATGAAGTTTCCAAATGCTCTTCAGGGCCAGCTCCGTATAGGATTATAGTAGTCTAAAGAAGAATATGGGCATAAGTGAACAGAGCCTCCAAGAATGGCCTCAACTAGTGCGCCAGCCAAAGGTGCACAAAAGCCTTCCTAACCATGGTTGGTACCTGATCTTTGAGCAAGAGACACAAGTGTAGGATCACAGATTGTGCACCAGGTCTATCTGGGGTAGCACAAATCCATCCAGAACTAAAGAAGGAAGAACTTTGTTTCCACTGGTTCCAAATATTCACAGCCACTCCGTTTTGCTATGGTTGAGATGGAGATCATTATGCCCCAACCAGTGCCAACAGCCTCCAGATACTGAGGCAGGACATTCTCAAAGAGTCTGGGAGAGAGTATAAAGGGTATCATCTGCATATTGATATCTCACCCCAAGTTCACAGATCATCTCATACAGCATCCTCATGTAAATGTTAAATAGAAGGGAAAAATAGAAACTTGAGACACCCCACAAGTTAGGGGACGCCTGCTGGATTTTGCTCCATTAACATTGACTGGAACCAGCTCCGGAGGGAGAAGTAACACCAATTCCTGAAGCTCACCCAGAAGGATACCATGATAGGCCAAAGAAGTCAGGGGTCTAGATAATCCATCTCATCCTGGTTTCTCTGAAGCTGCCATGTGACCACACTTTCTACCACCTTTCCTAAAAAGATTGGGAGACTGGACAAATAATATCCAGACTACTTGGGTTAAGAGATAGTCCATTGACGGGGCCATTACTTTTAAGAGCTGGTGGGACCACTCCTTCTCTAGAAGGGGGAGTTTAACTACTGCCTAAACCCACTCATGCATCCTCTCCTACGCAGCCTTAATTAGCCATAACACACAAAAGGCCTAACTAGCAGCTGAGAGGGCCCAGTCCATTTCTTCAGGTTCTGCAGGCTCAAACTCTTCCCAAATAACCTTGCGAAGAGTAACCCCCACTACTTGCATTGATTCTGCTATAGGGCTGGGGTCCAATGTAGAGCAAATATGACTGAATTTGCCAGATGTGCACGTTCTTCACAGCAACCCTTTAGATATACTTTGATACTGCTCCCTCCGAGGGAGGGACTAAAATTACACAAAACAGGGCCACTGAGCGACCATCAGCAGATATAGTAAGGGTGGAGATAGGACTTAATAGCAACTTTACTTCATGGTCTTTGCTTTGTCTCTCACCAGCGATGCTTTAGGTCTTAGCCCACTTAAGTTCCCTCAATTACATCAAATACTTAGGGAGCTTTGCAAAACCTGGGCATGGAGAGTCTGCTCAGGTGCAATCTGATCTAAAGCGGTTGCCTCTTTGCTACTCCCATGCAACCACCAAAGCTTCAATCAGATTTGAGTAGCAGGTTTTCCAAAATAATTCTGAAACCCAATTAGTCCATTAGTTCAGACATGTCAAACTCACAACATCATGTGACATTGCAAGACGTTATCAGGACTGTTTTGCCATTGCCGGCAATGGGGTGGGTGCGGCTTCCGGATGACATGTCCAGCCTGCGGGCCGGCAGTTTGACACCCCTGCACAAATTGGTAGGACTGGAACGATGAATAGTCTTGATCTCCATGTGGAGGATGGTACCCAAGAATTTGAGGTTCACTAGTGAGTGATCTATCCATGGGAGAGAAATCAAAATCTCCCCCAAATCCAGAACATCTGCCATTGCTCTGGGCAGGAAATCCAGATTTGGCATATTACCGCTAAGGCCTTTGACTTTCACATTTTCCTCTATTGGAATCTTATAGCCTGCTCCCATCCCTTCAGACCCCTTCCCCCTTCATATCAATACACGGCCTGATCTATGTCTACCTCACACAAATTCCTGAGGTCTTTGCTACCTAAAGCGCTTCCGCATGGACCTCAACAAATATGGGTAGTCAGAAAACTTATTCAGCCTTCTAATTATAATCCAACAGCACTCACGTTCTCTCACTGGATTGCTGAGTACCCCACCACACAGGGTACACCTTCCCTTCACGGCTCTCACTCAAGGTGGTGAACTCCTTCACTCACCAAACCCTCTAGCTGTTATCAGTCCCAATCTTCTTCCAGTGTTTTCTTGACGTTTATAATCGCTGTGTACACATTTGTTTTATTGTCCTCCAGCTAAATAACAGAGCAGACTCAAAATGGCTCCCAGTCTTGAAGGGTGGGTGAAGGAGTTACAGCTAGAGCCCTGGGGCAATCACCTGCCTGCTCCTGTCCTATGCCTGCTGCAGCAAACCTTTACTTCCAGATCATCTTAGTTGGCTGGTAGCTCTCATTTGCATCCTGGTCGATGTTCCACTCAGCCTCCTCGTCAGTGTGATTTCCTATTACGTGAGCATGGGTGCTGGCATCTTTCTAGATATAACAGCCAGCTTAACAATCTTCAGTTTTGTGATTGTGCCACTGATTATATCACCGAAAGCAACTGGAATACATTAAGCCAGCAATTGTTCAGTCAGTCCACTTTTATTAGAAACTCTGCCATGTTGACTGTTTTGGAAATGAAAAAATGTTTTAGGGCACAGAGAACATACTTTTTAAAAAAACAACAATAACCTTGTGTACAGCAGTAATGCATGATCTAAACAAAAGCATTAAAGGTTCTCTAACTTTGATCTGACATTCTTCATAGTAACTTTTAGGTCAAGGATTACACAACTATATTGCAGATACGTATATCCATTTCCCCAACTTCCAAAATCAATACAGGATCAGAATAATTATTCATCAATATACAAGTTCAGTAAGGTGGTTAAGATGTTCCAATTTTGTATGGATTCTTAGATAGAACTATGTTGGCTAGTTACAAAAAAAAGTCCTTGTGGATGCATGTATTTCCAGCAATCTAATACAACCTAGTGACAAGTCCTCTTGGTCTGTTATGATGACACTTGTTACAACAATCCAGATAGGTGTGAATTCCAGCAATCTGATATAAAATATAAGAACAATTAGCATGCTGAACCAATTACATATAAGCTGATGAAAATTAAGTTTGCACCAGCAACCATTATGCAGAAGGCATGTTTAAACCCAAAAATTGGATCTCCACCTCCCTTATTTGAAGAAAATATATAAATTGTTAAACAAACCTGATTGGATAATCTTGGCTCCCATCTTCCTCTGGTTCACTGTCACACTATTCCAGTAAATAGAGCAGAAAGTCCTGTAAAGAAAGGATATGCTAGTCAATCATCATACAACAGAGAAAAGAAACCTTTGATGATCAGACATATTTTCAGACATATTTTGTGACAGACTATCAAGGTAGAACAATGACACCTATGCCTGGAACTAATACCTCCTAATTTTTTTAATTTTTTTGGAACTGCTATGCCTGTTCGTGCTTATACCACTGTACTACCAGAATACACTCTTTCAAATAGAAGGAGCTCTTAAGGATCTCAGGGCTCTGTCCATTATCCAAATAACATCAAAAGAATAAAACATTGTGAATATTGCAGCACATGTTTTTTAGCTTTAAAAAAAAAGTTGTACCATGAATGTTGATAGCACACCTTACAATATTCTTAGTATGTTCTAAGTATCATACACAACAGGGCAAATTTGCTTAATATTGAAAATGTAACAAAATTTATTTTCTAGATTTACTGGCATAATTTCTCATATAGGCATTGAACAATTCAATCGTTTTGCCTGTGAAAGTTGAATACAAATCTATTTTCAGACTTCTGTACTTCCTCTTCAACTATGAATGTCAACTTCTATTCACACTTCATCTCACTTGAGGGAAGTTTAGCCCCAACCCTTGTGACTTCCCCAAAACCTCTTAAAATGTAGCTTTTTTAGCAACCCTGGTTAACCACTGCCAACAGGGTACCTATGCTGAGTGCATCATGTACAAGATTCTAATGTATTCCCTCTTATTACCTTTATTTATACTGGTTTTAAATGACATTTGTTGGTTTGATTGTATGCCACCTAGGTATAAGATGAGCAGCCATATAAATTTAATCCATAAATAATTATAATCAGATTAGGTGTATTATGTGATGTTGGCGAATAGAATAGGTATATCATTTAGTATTACTTTGAAGAAAGAACATTTACTTACTTTATAGTGTGGTTTTTAAACCCTAGGTGAAGCAGCAGTCTCATTGTTCAATACTTCAGTGGTCAATGATTATTTAGGGCAGAATAACCACTATAATCTTCTCCCCTGCAAACAATAAGTATCACTTAAAAGAAGTTCAATCAAAATTTCAAAAATATTTAAGTGATTATACAGTTTTAACAGGATATTTCAGGCCTAGGTGACACTGTTCACCAAGTCCTCAGAAGATTCCCCAAGTTAACATGATTTTTCTCCCATATTTAAGCCCTTGTTCAGAATTATGAAGTTATCTTAAGAAGTGGGAATAGAAGGTTCCCACACCCAAAACTGTATTTTATTAGGAAACATCAATCCAAGTAACAATCCAAGTTTTCATAAAACACAAGAGACTGGAAAAAATGAGGAGAGAGAGGTGGCTGAATGGATCTGAATATTGTTTTAGCTGACTGCCTTCCTCCTTCTTGAAGTGGAATGTCAAGTTATAGGAGCCTGGCAGAACCTCCCCCCAGGATTAGGAAAAAAAAACCCCAAACAGATAAGAGGTCCAGGTTCTAGGGTCCAATGAGACCCTAGATTTGCCCAATAAATTTGCCAATAATAAAGGTCTGTTTGCTGCAGCAACAAGAATGGAGCTCTATGGGAGAAAAGATGCAGACATGAGCAAAAGAGTTACCTCGAAATACAGGACTATTTCCACAAATGAACTAGCCAAGAGCAGCTTTCGTCTCACATGGATCGCACTGAAGGAGGACAACACACTTCGGGGTCTCCAAGGACACTGGCTTCCACATGCTAGCAGAGAATTCTCACAGTGTAAGAACAGGACAGACCTAACTACAGGTAAGGCCAGCTAAGCATCAGTCCAGCCTTAAAGCTGAACAGAAGCCTTAGGCCTTCCAAATGTCAAAAGCTTATTTCTCTACCAGCTCAAAGCCATTTATTTCTCAAACGACCAAGTAGGGCATTCCCTACTTTTGGAAGTGTTTGTATAAGCAAAGGAAGTTCTTTTCCATGCCCTCCACTCTAAGAATACCAATATTAAAATGCATTAGTTAAAGCAAGTAGCAACCCATGAAGGTTACTCAGTGAACATATTTGAAAAATTTAGAAATGTTACAAATTCAAGTATCACCATACAGCTTACAAACTTAGCATCTTGTTTCTTCTACGGCAGTATAGACTTGCAAACCAGAAATATTAATTAATCAATACTAGTCAGAGTCAAATCTATAGAATGGCACGTTTAAAAACTATTTAAGTGCCACTGTATCCAGAAATCCCACTGGGATCCTTGTTAGCAAGTCTCTAAAGTTCTTTCATCAACAGTCATCACTGGGCTGCAATTTTTATTTCAGACACTACCCCTCCTAAAAGTAAAAAAAGTTTTCCCCAAGTAGCATTGCAACGTTGATCCCAATACACTTTGAAACATTCTAGAACAAATATATTGGCCATACTTGAATCATATTTGATAATATCCATTTACAATCTAATATCCATCTGATATTAAGATACATTTAGACTGTTATATAGATAATGGTGTTAAATTATGCTAGGGCAGGGGTGTTCAAACTTGGCCCTTTTATGACTTGTGGACTTCATCTCCCAGAATTCATCAGCCAGGCATGCTGGCTGAGGAATTCTGGGAGTTGAAGTCCACAAGTCATAAAAGGACCAAGTTTGAAGACCCCTATGCTAGGGCATTGTTTAAACATATTTAGGAGGAAATACAGTTATCTATAACTATCCCACCCGATTTGTCAGATTTTTGCATTTTTATTTCATACTTTTTTTGAAACTCTTGGCATACACAAACCCCTCATTACTCAGATACCACATCAGGGCCTCATTTAAAATGCTTTTACTTACTATCTACTAAACTATCAAAGATTTGAAATGCAAACATTAGGAACAGAGAATTGTTTCAGATGGGATTTTAATGGGCTTCGTAAAGCCAAAACCTCAGTACAGGAAATTCCTTATCCACTTCAAATACAATTAATTGAAATTATGCATATTTCTTCCAGTAAAAAAAATGGACAATATAAACAAACATTTTCAAGAACCTCTCAGCATTCAAGTTATAGGTTTACTTTACATCAAAATAGCTTTTACTATGATCAATGTAGTAATACCAATATCTTTAATAACACCAAGATTCTTTTGCCTTGCCACCCTTGCTTGTTATGCCAAGAGATGAACATCAAATGATTGTACTTTTTCAAGAGTCTGGTCAGCTTCCAACAGGTTTACTTTGTAGGGCCCCATGTGTCAAGTTAAAAAAACTTAGATTGCAAAGGCAAGACAAATAAAACTGGATTTAAAAAATGCTTAAAAACCACTTAAAAAACCCCTTGAGTAAAGTCTAATAGGCTATCTTGTAGAGGAAGCTTTCAGGCTACATGTGATAAAAGCTATATAAGGGGAAGATCATGTAGGTAATTAAACAAGATTCAGCGAAGCTCCAAAAATCTTTATAAATACAGCCATTGGAAGGACGATCTCGAGTCAGGAAGGATTTTTACTCGGTGTGAGCTGAGGACAAGAAGCAGGTATAATCATAAAGGCACAGGTTTATGGACATGTTGCAGCAATTCATCAGTCCTAAACTTTTAGATTAGTGTTGCTAGGAATCTCGGACCCTCCCCCACTTAGCACTCAGATAACTTCTCAATTAAAAATTTAACTCTTTAAGGTCCAAACATGCACTCAATTTATTCATCAGTAATGTGACTGAAGGCCTGCAATCAATGGCAAATACATGGAAAAAAACACGGTGTTTGATTTTAACTCGGTAGCTGTAAGTTACTGCCACTATCCAGTGTAAGTTGGAGCACTGAAAGTTTTAGGGCAATTTGGAAAGACTTTTTCACTCCCTTTTCCAACGCCTACTTACCTCAGTTGTCATAGCTGTCTCTATAAGAACCTCCTGAGGAGTATCGATCATTGTAGCTTCCTTGACTTCTGAAAACAAGGAATATTATTTTATGCCTCTTCCCTATAGAATGGATTTGTAAAATAAAATTTGTACTACCACAATTACCTGCCGTAGTCACGTGAACTACTGTAGCCCCCACTTCGGCTATCGTAACGTCCACCATAGCTTCTGTCTCCACCATAGCTTCTGTCTCCACCATAGCTTCTGTCTCCACCTATAATTAAAAAGTTTTAATGGCAGCTGAATTGCAGAAACCCATCTCTTTCACCTTTAGTTCAATCCATTAAACATTTATCATAGGTGTCTTGCTCTTACCTCGGGAATAGCCACGACCTCGTCCCCTGCCTCCAAAGTAGCCACCTCTGGATCCACGAGAAGATTTCCCAGCATGATCAACTCTGATCTGGCGCCCATCTATAGACTGATAATGAACAAATACTTCAGAAGTGATTGTCAGGGAATGGAACTGATTACTCTTACACACGTTCTTCTAGATATAAAACCATTTTTATATTTTAAAACAGGATTTTAGCCAATGAATATGAATGCGAAGTGACAATTTATATTTATAATAAAGCTACCACTCATTATTTATTTATTAAATATAAAGACCCCTCTAACGCTAGAACAATTCTTGGCACCTTACACTTTAAAAAAAATGTGAAACATCATTTAAAAAACCATGTCAGGACAAAACATTATTTAGCAGAGTGTAGCTTCAAGTCAACGTTTGACTCTTGGAGACTGCTAAGTCCCTACACTTTTCCTGGCAAGGTTTTCAAAAACAGTTTGTCCCTGCTTGTTTCCTATGACTGAGAATGATTGGCCCAAGGTGATTCAACTGGCTTTGTGTCTAAGGTGGGGCTAGAAATCATGGCTTCTGATACCTTAATCACTACCCCAAACCTGTTGTCTCCCTAACACTGTAAACAGATTGCATATCCCATAAAAATTACAACAAGCAGTAGCTTGGACAACCCTACCCCAAAAGCCTTGGAGAGCCACCAAATAGTTGCTACAATGTGGAATGTGTGGTAAACCTATGTTACATGTATTTACACAATCATGTAAAAGTCCAACCAGTAAAATCTAAATATTCTAAGGTGAACTTTTAAATCCAATATGCTAACCTAACCTCTTCAAACTAGGTATCTTCCAGACATATTGGGAGAGATTACAATTAAAACATAGCTGGAGGGCTTAAAATGAGGAAGGCCAAACTAGTCCTTAACCATACCAGCTCTTTGGAAGACTACAATATAGAAATAATTATTTTCAACCACTAGAGATTAATTTATTCCCAAAAGTCATGCCACATTACTACCAGACTTTCTATATCAATCCAAGCACAGTGATCTATTTAATTTACCTTGCTGTATTAACTTAGGCAGTTACTATATTTAAGATCTTTTACATACTAGTCCTCTTAGAAGATCCAGGAAATTTAGAAATATTTAATTACAGAAAGGAGACCATTTATAAAAGACATTTGGGGAGAACATATCTAAAAAAAACCCCCAAATAATCTTAGGGCAAGGAACATAGCTACTATAGCAGAAATTCCTTGGCAATATTCTAGGAAATGCTCAACAACTCTCAAAATACCTCAGAAATTAATAAATGGAGAAGTATGCCGGAGATTTAGGAAATTACTCTCCAACAACCGTATGAGACCAATGTGAACATACAGTATGCATCTATAGAAATGGTGGGAGAGTTTGTCTTTTTATTATAGAAATACTCTTTTGGTTCTTAAAATGGTAAATTTAATCAATAAGCAATAAACTGATATATAAACTGAAAACTCTCCCATTTTATTTAGTATTGCAAGAAAATCATCGCGTTATTCCCTTTCAAGATGAACTTCATGGAAAATGGGAAAAATTAAGTGAGTTTACAGTAACATCACTCAATATACCATTCTTACTTACAGGATGCCCATGTTAGCTCAAAATTTTCACCGCTCAGGAATATTTTGAGTGAGGCTACCATAAACTCAGTCTCAACTTGTCCTTCATAGATTTGTTCTACAGTTTAATCCTCATTTGTTCCCTCATTCCAACTACTGTCTTCAGCATCCTCTGTGTTAGCAGTATGTTGAATGTACTTTTTTGCTGATGAAAGGCAGGCAACAGAAAGTTATTTTGCAAGAGAGTAATTCTAGCTTGCATGGAATAAGTGGTAAACTTTGAAGGAAACTATACTTGTGAATACTGACTAAACTGTATCTAAACTTATCATTTCGTTACTAATAGCCAATGATATGCATAGCATGGGTATCAGGGAGTCCAGTAATTTAGTCAATTAGGTAAGAAATATGAAAGCTTCAATTGACACATTAAAGGTAAAAAAATGCCTAATGTCAATAATTCCTGATGCTTTAAAAGCTAAATGCTACAGTGCTAGTTTTATTTCCTAGAAACATCTCACTAAATACACTAGATATATTTAGACTGTGGCCATAACAAATAATATAATTTTGAAAAAAAAACTCACCTCTCCATTCATTGATCTCATGGCATCTGATGCATGATCAGGATTGGCAAAGGTGATAAAACCAAAGCCTCTTGATCGCTGTGTTTCTTTGTCTTTGATCACAACAACTGAGTGTACAAGGGGGGAAAAAAGTCATTCATCTCGTTTGGTTAACTTCAACAGCAACTCATTCCCCTTTATTAGCCAAACACATTACCTTCAGAAATAGGACCAAAAGAGCTGAAATGCTGTTCCAGGCCTTGTTCATCAGTATCAAAGTTCAGTCCCCCAACAAATAGTTTTCCTTCTTCAGAAGACATTATGGTGACAGACTGAACAATAAACCAAAAGAAAGTAAGTGAAATATGTAACCTTTATTGTCACTTTTTTTCTGTAAACACATTGGCACACATTAAAAAAATTAAGTTCTGATGCCTGCTCTCAAAAGTATATGCGTGCACGCACACAGATACATACATACATATATATATATGTGTGTGTGTGTATGTGTATAAATGTGAAAACTAATAAGTTTGAAATGCATATCAGTCTCCCTTAATTCTTTGTTAGCAATTTAAAATTTACACAAATATGAACTGTCACCGGTGTGACTACTGCCTGTCGATGGCCTTCAGGTTAGACTGACACAGGAAATAAAGATTTGTCCCATGTTTGGGGCCTAGCAAAGTAATCTAAAAATAGTTAACAAGCATTTGATATATATATATATATATATATATATATATATATATATATATATATATATATATGTATGTATGTATGTATGTATGTATGTATGTATGTATGTATGTATGTATGTATGTATGTATGTATGTATATCTATCTATCACAAACATATACAATATACTAGCCATATTTCCTTACGAGAGACGTAAACCAAACGACTGAGAGTCCACCAGGCCCAATAACAAAAACTCGTAAAGCCCTAGAGGACTTTCTATTATTCCACACGCCGCCGCCGCCGCCACCACCACGGCGTGGGTAATTCCGGCGAATCTACCAATGGAGGATCGCCAGGCCTGAATTGAGCACATGGCTCCGAACGTCACAGGGCATCCGGAATTCCACGTGACCTTAACCGTTCTTCCAGGCCGCTAAGCGGAAGCTGCCCGCACGAGCCTGTTCCGCCCTCCTCGTCATTTCAAAGTTAACTTTACCCAGCGCCCCGTTTGGGTCCAGGATCCTTAACGGACGCCTTAGGCCGCGCTCCCCCGCCAGCAAAGACGCCCAAGGTATCCTTGGCCCGGGAACGAAGCGGCAGGAGGAGCCTTGCGGCGGCTTCCCAACGTGAAGAGACCGAGTTTCTACCGCTGGGCCCCGAGCGCCATTTTGTTAATCCCGCGCGAGGGAACGTTTTGTTCCTTCGTGCTGCCGCTGTACTCCCCCCCCCCACCACCACTCCATGCACTCCACCACGCATGCGCACCGCACGCCTACGTTATTTCCTTCGGCAGTTGGCGAAGCTTTCGGGGACTCGAGCTTTTCGCCTTCCCAAAAAAAGCCCGCCGCGCACACGCGGTCGGGAGCACCCACGCGCGCCTCTCGTTCCTCAAGAACGGGAGGCCGTCATCTCCCTGTAAATAGGCTAAAGGCAGGTGTGTTTTTTTTCCACTCCCTCCATGGGGGGGGGTGGGTTAAAAAAACTTTGGAGTTTACTTACGAGAAGTCGCCTGGGCTGGACGTACTCAAAATGAGGCCAAAACACCGCCCGCGCGACGCTTATATGGGGTCCCGCCCCCCCGATCGCGATCACGTGGCCGCCACAGGGCCGTTCTATGGCTGTCGGGTGCTGCAGCGCGGGTAAGGCGGCAGGACCGCCGATCGCGCTTTTGCTACCCGTTTCCTCTTGCCGGATGTGTAAGCGCCCGGGAAAGGAAACTCTCGAGGAAGACTCCTTTCGGTTGACTCGTAGGTGGGCCTTAAGTGCTAACGTGACCGCACGGACGATCGCTAGCTTATTGGGCGTGAAAGTGTCTTCTGGATGCTTCCCCGTAATTGCGTTCAGATACGCGTACTTGTAAAGTTGTTTTGAATCCCGCCTTTATTATTTTTTATTTAAGCGAAGCTGCTTTTACTTTCGGTTCTGACTGCCCGATTCCACGTGTGTATAAAAGAGTATAAATCAGGGGTCTTCAAACTTGGCCCTTTTATGACTTGTGGACTTCAATTCCCAGAATTCCTCAGCCAGCTTTGCTGGCTGAGGAATTCTGGGAGTTGAAGTCCACAAGTCATAAAAGGGCCAAGTTTGAAGACCCCTGGTATAAATCCTTCCATTCCCCACCATCCAATCAGAGCTGAAGAAGCTTCTTGGATAAGAAGCGAAATGTTTTAAAAGAAAAACACCACCAAGTCCTGTTACCTCGTAAAAAAAGCATCTTTGGGAAAGTTATGACCTGAATGACTTGAGAATCTCCATAGACGCGTGTAGCAAAAGGACGGGAACAGGAAGCAGCAGGCGGGTGTTTCCAAACCAGTATGATTGTCAAAACTAGAGTGCAGAATTCCGGGCGACCACGAGATGGCGGCAGAGAGCTAGAATTCTCCGCACTTCAGGAGCTACCATTTTCTGATCCTACCACTTTTTCTGGCTGAGATGACGATAGCCTATGAAAGAGTTTTGAGAAATTAATGCTCTCGTCTTTTCCCTGATCAAGTAATGGGGATTTGCGGATCTTGAGTCGGTGTATAATAACATAAAAGTCGCCCAGAAAAGAAATGCCTGTTTGGCTACAAAAGGGAGAAAGGCTGGAAAGAAACTTTTTACCATATGTGGTTCTTTGTTGGGTTTTGGTTTGTTCTTTTTTGCATATACATAGAATGAAGGCTACTGCTAAGCTTGTAAGCCGCCCTGAGTCTTCGGAGAAGGGCGGGATATAAATGGAATTAAAATAAAAATAAAAATAAAATTATTGAGTTAAGTAGTCTTACAAATCCAGTAATAAGTATTTTTTTTTCTGAAGAGTTTTTAAATGGTGAGAGCTGAACAATCTAATTATGTGCATTTCTACTCAGGAGATCCTTTGAAGGGGGAGGGGGAATTGATCAGAACGATGCTTTCTAAATACAGTGAATGCTTACTCCCTTAATCACCCAGTCAGCACAATCAGTTGCTGGTTCCCTCATCAAATACTAAGGGAATTAGAGAACACTTCAATTCTCCTGTCCCCAGTGTGTGAAAGAGCAGATGGGACCTCTTGTGTGACTATGGAGATGCAAGTTTTGCCATACGTGAAAATTTCATTCTGAACCTTTTCCATTCTAGCAGACAAGATAACTTGAGTTTTACAAACATAGCTGTCTCTGGCATGTACTGTAGTTGCTAGGATAAGCACAAAAGGTTGCCATCACATCACCTTTTCCCCCTGGGTTTGGCATATATTTAAAGACAGGAAGTGCTGCTAGAGAGGATCATGATCTGCTCCTGCTTGATTATTAGGATAGCCTGAATATATTAGCCCCCAAATAAATGCTGTTTGTAAATAGGAAACAAGATTCTAAAACAGAGGTCTTCAAACTTGGCCCTTTTATGACTTTTGGACTTCAACTCCCAGAATACCTGGCTGAGGAATTCTGGGAGTTGAAGTCCACAAGTCATAAAAAGGCCAAGTTTGAAGACCCCTGTTCTAAAACATATGAAGGCACATAAACAAGATAACTAAAACATATGAAGAACAATTGCAGGAATTGCATTTGTCCAATCTACTGAAAAGAAGGATTAGAGATGACATGATAGCAGTGTTCCAATATTTGAGAGGCTTCCACATAGAAGAGGTTTTATTTATTTATTTATTTAATTGGATTTGTATACCGCCCCTCTCCGAAGGGACTCAGGACGGTGTACAGGGCAATTAAAACATTATAAACAACACATAATGTATAAAAATTAAAATAAAATTAAATCAAATAGCCCTAAACAATAAAAACATTCTAAAATTTAATTTTTTAAAAAAACATTTAAGAACTAAAATCCCAGTCCCTTAGTCCAGGCCGGCAAGTTCAAATAGCCAAGTCTTCAGGTCGCGGCGAAACGAGCGAAGTTCGGGAGCCATCCGGAGCTCAACCGGAAGCTGATTTCAGAGGGCAGGCGCGCCCGCAGAGAATGCTCTCCCCCTGGGGGCCGCCAGTCGACATTCCCTGACTGACGGCACCCTGAGGAGGCCCTCTCTGTGGCAGCGCACAGGGCGATGGGAAGTTAACCGGCAAAAGGTGCTCCTGTAAATAACCCGGACCCATGCTATTTTCCAAAGCATCAGAAGGCAATGCAAGAAACAATGGAAACTAATCAAGGAGAGAAGCAACCTAGAACTGAGGAGAAATGTCCTAACAGTGAGAACAGTTAACCAGTGGAACATCTTGCCTTCAGAAGTTATGAGTGCTCCGACACTGGAGACTTTTAAGAAGAGATTGGACAGCCACTTGTCTGAAATGGTATAAAGTCTCCTGCTTGACAAGACACTGCAACTGTCATAAATACGTGCCAGTTGACAAGGATCCAAATTTTCATCATGTGACCATGGGGATGCTGGAATGGTCATAAGGGAGGGGAAAAAAAGATCATGTCACTTTTTTCAGTGCCATTATAATTTTAAGCAGTCACTAAACAAATGGTTCTAAGTAGAGGACTACCTGTATATTATTTTATTCAGAGATACAAGTCACATTTGTTTCATTATTCATTTGTTAAAATTAGGTGTATTTCTAATCCAGTTGGTCCTCATAGTTTTATGCTTTGTCATCTGCAGCCCAGCTGATTTTGGTTTCTATTCTGTGTCAAGTTGGAATAAGGAAGTTTGAAGCACAAGCCCTTTCAGACTGAAAACATTCTGCGTGCCAGAAAAAATGAACAAGACACCTTTAGGTATCTTTATCATGATCTCCTTCTTTGCCTGTACTTCTCCTCAGTCCCTGCAAGCAAAGAGCTCCTAGTCCCAGTGTATACCGGGATCAAGATTAAGAGAAAACACAGAAGTGGATGGGGTAGCTGTAGAGCCCACAGCGCGCAATGAATTATACCAGTCCTCATGACTACGAGGGCTTTGAGGATGATGGGGGACAGAACAAGGGAAGGGGGCAGAAGTAGGAGAGGGGGGTGGTAGAGCGTAGGTGGAAGGGAAGTGGGGTAAATGAGGATGTGGTCCAAGTGTGGGGGAATATTGGTATTGTCGAGGAGGAGGCACAGGAATGGGGCAGATGGAGAGAACAGCAGGCGTGGTTGGCTTTGGTAGGGCCCGTTCTTGCTTTCGCTGCTTTGCCCGCCGGTTCTGGAACCATACCTGACAAGGACAGAGCAAAAGCAGATTATGAATAATACGGTATGGGCAAAATTGCATAACAGCCATGTTTGTCTAGAGGGCCAAGAGAGGTTCTTAGCAACTACCCGGCTTTTCTATTCTCAGCTGAAATCCTTCTTAACAGATTTAAGTGATCTAGCTGCTACTGCATCAATAGATTGTGAATGCCTCAAATTTAGACATGACACTAAATACTTAAAAGTTAAATGGATGCCAAATTTCAAACTGATGAACCCACTGATGGGTTTGAGAAAATACTCAAATATTATTGGGGAATAAATTCACTTGGAATTCAAAATATAAAAGGAAAGCATGCGGCTTTCAATAGTTAAAAATCAAACATCCTTTAACCTGTAGTGGTATGTAGCAGGGATGGGCAGGGAGTGGGTGGGCCCATGATTAATGGAGCTCAATTTCTTGGGGCCCTCGGCCTAGCAGCTTCATGTTAGCAATGAACTCACATCTCTAGCAAGCACGATATTTTGCGTGCCTGGCAGCCATTTAAGGAGGAAAAGGAAGGGCTGCCAGAAAACATTTTGAAGGGAAATAGATGGTTCTGTCCATGTTCTGTGAATTGTATCCAGGGTGAATTTCCATTAGCACTCTTGATGGAAAACAGATTCTTTGGTATAAAGCAAGGGACAACCCATGGCTGCTTTATTTACCCAATTTCTAAAAAGCCTTTTGGGGCTATTTTAATATGTCTAGTAGCCCACTAATCAGACGTTTTCTGGCTCTGTAGATCAGGTACCTGGATGCGAGCTTCATTGAGTTTGGTAGCCCTGGCCAGTTCTTCTCGGCAATAAATATCAGGGTAATGATTTTTTGTAAAAGCTGTCTCCAGATGGTCTAGCTGGTCCTGGCTGAAGGTTGTGCGGTGTCGACGGCGGGTAGGAATGGCAGTGGTATTCAGGGAGTCAGGGACTGCTGGAGAAAGCAGGGGCCCTCCAGCCAGGCCAGGGAATTTCTTATAGAGGGAAGCATCAACATCTGGAAGGAAATAAGAAAATTCCCTGATGTCTTGTTCTTCTAATCTGAAAGGAACTTCTCTTTAAATATTCCAATATTCAGACTATTCAAATAGTCTGAATATGGCCTGCTGCAATTGCCTGAATAATTCCCATCCTTGTGAATGTGGCAGCCAGTACTTTGGCGTGGTAACTAGTATCTAGTACCATATCCAGGAATATCATTCATTACAAGTGGAATAGGAGCAAAACGCTTTTGGAGGTGGATTTATAATAAAAGTAGGCCCTTGTCCAGACCCTCATTTGTCCCATCATCTTAGGTCTTATGCCTAGATGACTAGTTTTCCAAAACTAAACACCGGGAACCCCAATTTACATAGTTATTTACTATTTACATAGTTATTGTCTCATTGCGGAGCAATGAGACGCGTAGGCGATGGCTGCAATGGAGTCTTTATTGGATGGCAGGCTGGAACAACAACAACAACAACAACTGGGGGAATGGGGTTACCTGGGTCCTTTTATACCTGTCCAGGTGGGCGCTAACCAATAGATTCAAACCTTGGTTTCCCGCCTGGCTGGCAGCCAATAGGTTTACTTGGTTTTCCCGCCAACACTGCTCCTTACCGGAGCTGTCCAGCAATAGCGCCTCCTGGAGTTCTTGTAACTGTAGTCAGCCCAATACATTACACCCCTTCCCCCATAAGAACAGACATTGCCAATCCACTTGAACCTTCCCCCCCCAACATAACTATGTACACCTTGTTTGTTGACCCCTTGCTTCCCTCACGTCCGCACATAGTTCGTGAGGTAGGTCGGGGGCCTGTGCTCCTGGCCTGAACGCCTCAGTGTTCCCCCCACGTCCTGTGTGGTATTGTCCGCATTGCTGGTTTGTCCAGGAGCCTGGGGAAGCCCCGGGACAACGGTTGTTTCTGGTGCCCGATCCCCCTGGCCCTGTTGTTGCGATGTCTGTGTAGGTCTTATTGTCCACAGGTCAGTGTCCCCACTGGCCTCTTCTGTGTCGGGTTGGTCAGGGTGGTTGGAGTGCGTCGCTGGGCCCACCTGATGTGTGCTGCCTGGTACATTCTCAGGAGCTCTCCTCCTGACCTGGTCTACATGTCTTCTCCACTGACGGCCCCCCTCCACCCTTACAATGAACGACAATGGCCCTGTTCTTTCAACCACCTCCCCCAGCACCCATGCATGTCCATGCCCGTAGTTCCTTGTCCAGACCAGTTCTCCATTGTTGAGTTCTCTAGGGGGGTTGGGTTGATCTGTGTCAGCTGCCACTCTGTCAGGGTGGAGTCTGTCTAGCTTTTATGAGTCTTCTGCCCCAACACAGTTTCACTGGGCTCTTTCCTGTGGATGTACAGGGTGTGGTGTGTTGATAGAGTAAGAATTGTGCTAACCTTTGCTTCCAGTCCCCTTGGATGATGCGTTTCAGAGCGTCTTTGGTTGTCTGCACCATGCGCTCTGCCATCCCGTTAGACGAAGGGTGGAATGGGGCAGCTGTGACGTGTCTAATTCCGTTGGTTTTCGTAAACACCTGGAATTCCGTGGAAGTAAATTGTGGACCGTTATCAGAGACTAACACGTCAGGGAGGCCATGTGTGGCAAAGAGTTCCCTGAGCACTTGGATCGTCCTCCCCGTGGTCATGCTACGTACTGGCACCACCTCCAACCACTTAGAGTGGCTGTCTACTACCACTAAGAATGTATGTTCCTGAAATGGTCCCGCATAGTCAATATGGACTCGGGACCAGGGAGTGTGTGTGGCCTCCCACTTGTGGACTGGTGCATGGGGCTGTTCCAGCCAGGACCTCTGACAGGTGTAACAGCCAGCTAGCTACCTGTTCCTCTATAGCCTTGTCTAACCCTGGCCACCACAGGTAGCTTCTGGCTAAGGCCTTCATTCTCACAATTCCGTGGTGCCCTTTGTGGAGTGGTTGTATGACCCTGTTCCTCATCTTCTCTGGTATGAAGACCCGGCACCCCCACAACAAACAACCCTTGTGGGGTTTGTAAATATTCCGGGCCTAAGCCCCTGGAACTCTGTACTGCACTGTAAGAGTAGCCTCCCCCCTAATTTTGATTGGTGTTTGTTGGAAGTCGGTTAGCGTGAGACTGGATGGCCTCAAGGTGGCCCTCTGCTTACTCCAGCTGCATATTTGAGTAAAAGTCTCGTGTGAGATCACCAAGACCGCTGAGCCAGAGTCAAGCTCCATTTTACAGGGGATGCCTTGTATCCATATGTCCAGCCTGATTTTTGGGGTTAACGGTCGGCGGGTCCCCATGTTACAGACAGCTCGCTGGCCTTCGGAGCAGTTAATTGATGTGATTTGTTGTTGGGCCCCGGTACCTGTCGGTTGATGGTCTTCCGCATCCACGTTGTGCAGGCTGTCACGGTTCCGGTTTTGGCAGACGGCCGCAATGTAGCCGGTCTTGCCACAAGCCCTGCACTTGGCCGTCCGGAACTTGCAGGTGGCCTGGGGGTGGTTGCCCCCACACCCAGCGCATTTCTGCTTGGAGATGCAGCAGCTGCATCCGGAGCACTTCCGCTCCTGGTTGGCCGCCGTCATCCGTTGGCCCCTCTGGTTGTTGTGCCGCGCCGGTGGATGGCCCTGCTTTGGCTGAATCGCATCCACTTCAGCCTCGTCATTGGTGTCGCTGCTTCCTCCGAACACATTCGCCTGGTGAAGGGCTCCACCAGGGCTGCTGGTGTGGGATCCGGTCTGTTGTGGCCCTTCAGCCATGTCGCGGACCAGAATCTCATCTTGGACCTCCTGTCGCGTCAGCTTAGGTTGTGTGAAGAGTTTCTGCCACAGTTTTCGGTTCCAGAGACCGAAGATGATCCTGTCCCATAACCTCTCATCCAGGTTCTTGAATTTGCACAAGCGGGCCGCTTGCCGGACCCCTGTAATGAAGTTAGCGGCCGATTCGCCTGGCCGCTGGTCTCGCTTCTCGAACTGGAACCTCCATGCCAGTTCTGACATGCGCGGGCTGAAATGCTGGTCCAACTTCGCTAGGAGATCGCTGTAGGCGACTTCGTCGGGAGCTGTCGGTGCACACAACCCTACTGCTACGTCGTAAGCGGCCAAACCGCTAGTGCAGAGTAGGGCTGCCACCTTTAAGTCATCGTCCTTGATGCGATTGATCTTCATGAATAATTTGACTTGACCCACGTGCGACTCCCATCGCTCTGGGTGTGTGATATCGAACGCCGATATGTGCCCAATTTGTGCCATGGCGTCTGGTCCGTCCGCGATCCTGCTCCTGGGTTCCGATCCTGCTTCTAGCATTCGCTGTGGTGACCAGTGAGCGCGGCTGCCGCTGCGGCTGTCTCAGTGTTGATTGAAGCAGAATCCCATCCTCGTCGCCACTGTTAAGTCGCGGAGCAATGAGACACGTAGGCGATGGCTGCAACGGAATCTTTATTGGATGGCAGACTGGAACAACAACAACAACAACAACTGGGGGAATGGGGTTACCTGGGTCCTCTTATACCTGTCCAGGTGGGCGCTAACCAATAGATTCAAACCTTGGTTTCCCGCCTGGCTGGCAGCCAATAGGTTTACTTGGTTTTCCCGGCAACGCTGCTCCTTACCGGAGCTGTCCAGCAACAGTGCCTCCTGGAGTTCTTGTAACTGTAGTCAGCCCCATACATTACAGTGGTAATGGTAATAGATTGTTTAGTTTCCAAAAAATCCTGGGCCAAAAGTGCAACAACAAAAAAGAGAGAAGGTTAATATTTAGAAAGGCTTTTCTATAATGAAAACTACTAATTCCACAAATGCTGGATCCTATCGTATTTATTCTCAGTCCCGGCAGTCTCCTGACTTCCGTCAAAGGTCCTAGATTTTACATATCTTGAGGCTAGCTTTTTGTGGTGTCAGAATAAGAACATCCTCAAGATATGGAAATGTCTTTTACAGGTACAATGAAAGGTGATTCAAGTCTGCTCACTCAGGCTGCAGAAGAAAGGAAAGCAACATCATGGGCACATAGCCCAAACAACATGTTTTGGTCATGTTTTGTCTTCTGATTAGATGCAAGTGAGGAAACCTCCCACTGGGCACTGAAGAAATGAAGTTTCTCCATTAGCATCTGGGTCTGTGAACTTCCATTTTCAGTACAGTACTATCCCCCCTTGGCCACCAGACTCAGAAAAGGAGATACAGTCCATCATTAAAAGCTTAAAGAGCAATAAAGCCCCAGGCGAGGATTTTTTACCAGCAGAATTATTTAAGAAATTTCCCAACTGGTGGGGCCCTGTATTAGCAGGTCTTTTTACACACATAAATAACACCTGCCATATACCAGATGGGTGGAAGATGGCAATAGTTGTCCCCATATATAAAAAAGGGAATAAAAAGGATCCTAGTAATTATAGGCCCATCAGCCTGATTGACATTGTAGCAAAAATATATGCTAGGTACCTTTTGAACAGAATTGAAATCTGGGTAGAGGAAAACAACATCCTCACAGAAGAACAAGCAGGTTTTAGACAGAACAGATCTACTATTGATAACTTCTTTATTTTGAACCATCTAATTGCCAAATATGCCTATAAGAGGAGACCCCTGTTTGCTGCTTTTATAGACCTTACAGCAGCATTTGATATGGTAAATAGAGACGTACTATGGAGTAAATTGACATCTCTTAAAATAGAACCCAGACTCCTGGCTTTGATTAAAGCCCTTTACACAAGTACCTGTTTGAGGGTGCGGTATGGGGTTAATGGGGCCCTGACTAACAGGATTCACACAAATAAAGGGTAAGGCAAGGGTGTATCCTGGCCCCATTATTATTTAATTTATACATCAATGACTTGCCAGGGTTAATGAAGGATACCATGGTACACATGCCGATGATCCTAAATACTTACTGTAACAGCTTGCTTTATGCTGATGATATGATTTTATTATCATACTCACAAGTAGGATTACGCAGGCGATTAAGAAGATTCAGTTCTTATTGCCAGGATAACTCCCTAATTATTAGCAAATCCAAATCGAAAATAATGATGTTTGGAAGAAACCATCAGAGACATAAGTGGCAATTAGATGGCGAACCAATTGAGCAGGTTAATACCTTTGTATATTTGGGAGTAACTTTTTCCAAGACTGGATCTTGGGCCTGCCATCATCAACGAAGTACATTTAGAGCAAAAGCCCGTTTGAATTTATTGCTCAAACTAAAGAACCATAGTTACCCAGGGTCCCTAGCTCCACTACTCAAAGTTTATAAGGCTAAGGTTACGACAATGCTCTTGTATGGAGCAGAAATTTGGGGTCTTTATTCAACCACAGCTTTAGAACAAACACAGTCCCAGCATCTGAGATGTATTTTGGGTGTAGATCCAAGAACATCTGCTGCAGCAGTTAGAGCTGAATTGGGAATTCATACAATTCAGGCATTATCTAAAATTAGAGCTTATAACTACTGGTGCAAAGTTAATGAAATGGAGACTGATAGACTCCCCAAATTATGCCTACTAGAGCAAATAAAACTGCAATCACAAATCTCCTGGATCACCAAACTAACAAATTTTGTAAGAAGCTGTGGCCTTCCTGTTTCTTGCATAACAGGAAAACAATCTAAAAAAAGAGTTGCCCAAAGAATTAAGGATATAGAAGCACAAACTGATATAGCTATCCTTAGTAAGGTGGGTAACTTGAAATGGCTGAGTACTTTTCAAGTGGACAGTTATTTGAAGTTACAACTCCCAAAACATCTTAGGGAGATATTTACGAGAGCGAGATTCGAACAGCTTGACACAATGGTCAGATATGGGAGATTTCATGCTATACCGTACAATGAGCATCTCTGCATTTGCGGAGTGGCAGAGGTAGAGGACCTGGCTCACATCCTGTTTGACTGTTGTCTGTATAAGAGGGTGAGAGACAGGTATCTTGGTCTATATACCAAACGAATGACCCATTGGGATCCCCATATCAAAATAACTTACCTTATGTCCGGCCAGAACTTGAAAATAACATTCAACGTAGCACAGTATTTAAACAAAATGATCTGGTTAAGATCTGCATATGTGGGACTAATTGGGGTAGATTGTAAGGGCGACTCTGAAATATAATGTTATCATATTTTATCTATATCTTAAATTTGTATTTTATTACTATTTCAACCTAAATTGTATTTTAATTCCATTTTAAATTGTATTTTATCAAATTCCATTTTGGATTGTTTTTATCAAGTTTTGGTGACGGTTTGTTGCTGGAACTTTGTACTTTGATATGGCCCAAGGGCTAATCAATAAAGTTGTTGTTGTTGTAGTACAGTACTAGAAAGGGTAGCAGGGATTGTAGGAAATTGGCATAGCAATCCTCAGACTACTTGGAAAGCTGCTGTCATCAGGAAGACCTGAAGCAGGGGATCAACATGACAAGATCTTTCCAGGCCCACTCAAACCAGAAGCTAGTTATATCGGCTAGTTATACCATTCAGAATATTCCCCTACTTCTTTATTTATTTAACATATTTATAGACTGCAGTCCATCAGATTCCGTGTGGTGTACAAAAACATAAAACCAGCCCATAAAACACTATATGAGAGCTGTATGCAACGAAATTTCATTTTGATGTATGCTGATTGGTGTACATTCAAAGTGACAATAAAGTATTATTATTATTATTATTATTATTATTATTATTATTATTATTATTATTATATTATTATTATTATTATTATATTATTATATTATTATATTATTATATTATTATATTATTATATTATTATTATGCCTATCAAATCATTTTGTATATTGTATATTGATACGATGCTATCATTAATTTGTGGGCAAACCTACCTCATTTTAAAAAGTTCCTACATTGTGCAGGATCTGAAAGGTAGCAAAGGGGATTGATTGAAGTGTTGTGATGATGATGACACATTTAGGGAAGCCTAACTGTATGGCAGCACTTAAGAAAAGGTACTTTATGCAGGGGGCAGCTGAACCCCATATTCCCATGATCTATATCAGACATGTCAAACACAAGGCCCGGGGGCCGGATGCGGCCCGCAAAGTGGTTTCATGTGGCCCGCGAAGCCATCCTGGAAACAGTAAGGGAATGGCCCCCACTGCCTTGGCCCTGGCCCAGAGACCCTCCTTCTGCCAGAGACCCTCAGATCTGTCGCACTCCTGGCCAGGCCCCCATAGGCACCCTTGATGCGAACGATGTAGCCCACCCAGTAGGCCATACACACTCTAGCCATGCTCACCCGGCCCCCTGAGGGCAACTGCAATGCTGATGCGGCCCTCAATGAAATTGAGTTTGACACCCCTGATCTATATAGACACACATCACTATCTGAATGGCTGCTTTTTACAGTAATAAAAAAGCAAAGGTATGACAAGACAATTAGGAACACAGTGGCGACAGCAGGAAATAAAATACTTATTTCCTCATCCTGTCCGTCCCATCCCACCTTATCTTGTTTTGCTTAAGATTCTTCCAGTGCCATTCCCTGCCACACATACATTAATCCATTTTTTTTTTATTATGCCAGATAGTTTGACTCATAAACCATGCCAGAGGGCTGGATTTGTCTCTCAGTCTAAGCCACACACGCATCATTAACCAAATCCTATGTATCCTATATATGTACTACATATGCATGTGTAAAGTATATAAATACACTGTACTAATTTGTACATCATAGAACATGTCCTCAAGATACAAATGCTACATTTCAAATATTCTTTATATTGGCATACCTTAATATCTTTTATTTTTTTGGATAAATTAATGTTTTCTTTCTGCACTCTTAACACAATGGCTTGCAGACTCCCCAGGTGCTAGTGTGTCCCTTTTTGAAGACCTTTGGTTTAAAGAAACAGCATTGAGTGAATCACCTGTGGTATTAAGCTCCTAAGATTGTCTTTGAAGGGATACCGTACTTTCACTAGCACTGTTTGGTACAGCAAAATACCCCTTTAAGAAAAGCAAAAGCCAACATGTTGTGTGTCTTTGGCTGAGCATTTATATTTTGATGTTTTTTAATGCTGGCAGCTGGCAGCATCCAATACTGTGATATATTGATAATCAAATCCTGTGATAGAACAGTATTCTTCTCTTGCAGTTCCATCTCACCAAAGTAGCTAAGATTAAGCTTGGGAAATATGATGCTTCAGCCCCCAGTCTCTGGGGGAACCTGAGATCGTGAGAGCCAAGGCAACACAATGGCCTTGCCTGAGAAACTAATTAATTTGGGTCCCCAGTGTTGAGGAATTTGAGCACCCAGGTTTGGAGCCAAAGATTTTTCTCATTAAGAAGTGTGCATCCCTCAGTTTGGGGAGGATCTGTGCTGAGAATTATAAATCCACGAAGCATTTTCAATCTCCCCCGTACTATCAACTAGCTCTGGTTGAGGGATGGGGGAAAAAAAATCCCCCTTCCCTCCACCCAGTGCTGTATTTTTGTTGAGGATGTAAGAAAGTTGCCCAGCTTAACAGAGCTGCCAGCCAAACCACACCGGGCAGGGGCCACAGTTCTGTCCTGAACACAGGAATCCTGGATTAGCCAAAAGTCTGAGAAAGCCCCTTTCCAGGAACTAGGAAGTCACACAGCAGGAACCAGCCCTGTAGAGTGTGGGTCCCCCTCTCCCTCCCGCCCCCACCATTGCAGTGCAAAGGGAAAGACTGGAGGCAAATACAAGAGACACTTTCTCTGGGGATTTTATGCAGTGAATCAAGACTGCAAAGTTTGCAGCGTTGGACTCAGAGGGCAGAATCGATCAAAACGGCATGTGGTGCCTGGGTATGCCTTTTTATTGTGTTATTCTGTCCCAAGTTCAGAAGAAACATATTGGTCAGGGATGGTTTAATTTGGAGTTCTGCCCTGAGGAAAGAGTGGAGCAGATAGCCGAAATGGCCTGCTTCAAATTTATGTAATGTAAATTTATTTATTTATTTATTTATTTAATTTATATACCGCCCTTCTCTCAAGAGACTCAGGGCGGTTAACAGGGCAATACGTAAAAGACAGATACAAAAGTTAAAATTATTAAATTCCTGGCATATTTTTGCTGTGCCATACTTTGTGGAGATTAAATGGGAAGGAAGGAAGGAAGGAAGGAAGGAAGGAAGGAAGGAAGGAAGGAAGGAAGGAAGGAAACCCCCACAGCAAGCATGGCTAATTTAATAGAGAACCAAAGCACAGAGATGAAAACTATTTTAACCCCAGTGGTTTAGAAAAAAATCATTCCTCAATTTATCCTGAGCATGTTCATGGGCTCCTAACTACTGGCTTCCATGATCTCTCATTTGGGGATGGATAAGCAATGTGCTGGCTCCCAATAACTATAACCCTGAAATCCTCTTCACCCAGCAACCTTTCTCTAAGTTGTTGGATGACCTGTTCTCCAACCAACTCTCTTCTATTCAATCTGCTTTGCATCAAGGTTCCCTGTTGCCTGTGGACCAAGGTTCTTCAACTCACCAGCTCTCTCAGGATATGCTTCAGTGAACCCCACACTCTTCCTCTTGCCTGCTTGTCCACCCTCCATCTCCTTTAAGATCTTCAGTGCTCCCCACTCCTAAACTTATAAGTGAAGGCTGACGTCACTTTTTTCATCTGACTGTGTGTGGGTGTGTCAGGGCATCTTGCAGCTTTACTAGATGCCTCCTATCTCTTGGCCTGGAGAGCCCCATTCAGTGGTGGAGATGATCAACAAAGGGAAGGGATAAAGCAACACTAAAGAGCATGGAGTATTTGAAATCTGGATATGGCTGCAGCTTGGCAGGTCGGCTTGTGTACCTATAAAAAGCATCCACACATAGCTGTCCTTTACACAGACAACAGATGTGCACAGGTGCTTTAGATGAGTCTTGCTCAGCTAAAATTCCCATTAATTTAGTCTGGAAGCCACAGTCTTTATTAAAAGTGTATTGCAATTCTCTGTTGAGGATAGGCTGGTGTGAGTCTTACCATTTTTACAACATTCTCTCTGATTGATCTGAGAGCACTGAGGCATGCCAATTGCCACGGGAACAGCTTGAGCGGTTTCCCTGCCTAACAGTGCATTGGAGGCCCTCTGTGGGTGGCAGCCCAGGACCGAGATAAGGTTCCAGCAATCATGGCTGTCTATTGTCAGGGCAAATCCCTTGAAATAGCAGAACTACTCAGCCTCAAAAGAAGACACTGCCTACATCACCAACTCCTACCTCTGCCCTTTGAGTTTAATTCATGGCCTCAATAGCCTCACCACATTCCGATTCTGGCTATCTCACCTAGAGGCGGTATGTCCCAGCAGTCCAGCCCTTGTCATTCTGCAGGGCTTTAATATTAATAGTGCAGCTTAAGAACAAATCCAGGCACAAAAGGGCAAGATGGAAGCAAACAGGTCTAGCAGCTGTGTGAATGTGGAGGGTAGAGGTATAGATGTGCGAGTGTGGCATTCTCAATTAGTCCAGATTTGTGAGCAGCGCTTTCTGGCTATGGAATGAGTTCCAACAATGGTTTTTATGACCTACTCAGCCAAATTGGTTTTGCCTATGCCTGTTCCTTGCCTTGGCTGCCCAGGATATTCCGGTAATATAGGACAAGAGTGTGAAAGAGCTCCCAGTTCTTCAAAAAGGGAAGATTTCATTCAAAGGGTCAGCATAATTTATGATGAAGTGTTGTGTTTCACAATTTATGATGAGTGTATTTTCATGTTGTATATGATCATGATTATTACTTGTATGTACACTGAGAGCTTATGCACCGGAAACAAATTCCTTGTGTGTCCAACCACACTCGGCCAATAGAGAATTCTATTCTATTCTATTCTATTCTATTCTATTCTATTCTATTCTATTCTATTCTATTCTATTCTATTCTATTCTATTCTATTCTATTCTATTCTATTCTATTCTATTCTATTCTGTTCTATAAATGGAAGAGGCTAGACGTTGTTTCAGTTTCCTTGTATGCCTTTACCCCTACCACTGTTTGAATGTGATGAGTTGCAAAGGGAAAAGATGGGTTATGGGGTGGCTGGGGGAAATTATCACAGCTGTGTCTGTATCTCATTATGCTCAATGGCTTTCCAGAAGCCAGAAAATAGATTCTAATTTACATGTAGATGGTAAACACAGAAGACTACGCTCATGATCTCTGCATATCTGCTGGCCCTGCTTGGTTGAAAGTGAAAACTATGCACATATAACTGAATGCGCAAGTCCTTTTCTGTCCTTTCTGAACATGAGATCATGTGCTGAAGTTTGAGTAGAAGTTGGGGTTGGAATCTAGCTTCTTGGATTACAGAGGCATTTGCAGAGTGTCTCAGAACTTGATAGTTGCTTCCTTCTTTTTATCATCTACAGTACGTCGCATGAATGAGCTCACCCATCAGTTTGGGGTCTAGTATCATCAATAAATGGAGGATGCCCCATTGTACATCTTGAATCTGAGCTCGCCAAGTAGTGATGCTATCAATGTCTTATCTCAGTGTCCGGAGTCTGGGTGAGTCTGGATGGGGAGGAGCAGATGCAAGCTCAGTCCTGCCAAGATGGAGCGGCTGTGGATTTTGGGCCCCTTTACCTGGGGATTTTCTGTCTTGAATGGGGTTGCACTTCCCCATTCAATACTGGTGCTCATTTTCGGGTGGGGGGATCTTGGATTCAAAGCCCTTGCTTAAAGAACAGATGAAAGCTGTGACCAAGAGGTCACAGCAGATTCTGGACTCTCGGATCCGACGGGGACAATTACAGTACCTAGTGCGGTGGACGGGGTATCCTATTATGGAGGCATCCTGGATGGGGGAGTCAGACGTCCAGGCCACCCGATTGTTACGGAGGTTCCATCGATAGTGCCCTAGTAAGCCAGGTGGGGGGTCAGCAGAACAGCCCACAATAGCAGGTAAGTGATTACATGTTTCTCCTTGCCTTCCAGGTGGAGCCTTGGTAGAGGAAGCTGCCTGTCAATCCCCATGGGCTCGACATTCAAGAAAGGGGGGGGAACGAAAGCAGCACAGAGTGGAATACCGCCGAACAGCCGGGAGGCCTATTGGCCCAACTCTGGTGTCACCAATCAGCTGGTGGCCCCATGCGGCCTTCGCATAGCCAGCAACCATCCGCGGCACGACTGCAGCACCGCCGGACAGCTGGGAGGCCTCCTGGGCTGACTCCGGAGCTGCTGAGCGGCTGGCAGCCTCATGTGGCACCAGTGAGGCTGCCGCGTAGCTGAGGGCTGTGAGGCAATGGCAACAAAGTTACAACGGACCGTGGAATTGCCCGAGGGTGAGGCGGAGGCTTACCTGAACAGAGAACGGCTCCGACGCTCCGCTTGTTCTCTTCCAGCCTACTACCGGCCCTGCAGAAAAACCAGGCCCTGCAGAAAAACAAAAGGCAACAGGCTGGAAGTATGCCCGCCAAATTTATTTACACAAAACAGATCCAACACAGCAAACTGAGCAAAACAAAATACGAATCACTAAAACAGAAGCTGCTCAAATGGTTGCCTTCAGCAACCAGCCCTCCCACACATTCCCCTTTTAAACAGTTCAAGGCGTGGCTTCTCTCTGCCTCCTTCCAAGGTGCCCCATTGCCTTCCTCTGTTTACTCCTGATTGACTGCCTCCTGTGTTGGGCGTCCTTGAACAGGGTCTGCTGTGGGTCATCTTCATCCACGCTGTCAGGCTCACACAGCTGGGTCTGAGTAGTAACCAGATGGGAGGGGCCTGGCTGAGAGCTCTGCGAAGCCTCAGAACTGTCCTCTACAGGCTTTCCAAACCCCTCCTCCTCCTCCTCTGAATCGTCCGACCCAACTGCCAAACCCACAGGCTGACCCTGAATCACAACACCACTGTGCAACACCAACCGGCAGAGACAGGATGGAAGGACAGAGGGAACTGGCTGCCTTTAAGGACAAACACCAGATGCTGGCCTGCTGTGTGTGGGAGGGTGGAGCTGCAGGGAGGGAATGTATTTAACACGCTGGGAGCAAAGCACTCCCAGCGCTCACTTTGTTTGCGGACCATTGGAATAAAGCATTTGTTGAAGCTTTCCTGTGTGCCAGTCACCCTGTCCTTCTTCTGTCGTGTCTGAGGAGGCTAGGGACCGGTAAGGATGCTGACAACAGCTTTAGTTAATGTGGGAAGCTCGTCTGATGGTCATTCATACTCTAGTTACTTCATGGTTTGACTACTGCAGTGCATTGTATTTGGGGTTGCTGTTGAAGGCCATTCAGAAGCTGTAGCTGGCCCAAAATACAGGGAATGTTGGTCATACTTCAATGCGCCCATGTGACACCACTTTTCCATGGCTTGCAGAGTTGCTAGTAGTTTTGATGCACTTCAAAATATAAGCTTGTGTAAGGTATAAGCTCTTCATGGTATAAGCAAGGTTACATGATGATTTCTGTCTGTATGATAAGGTTCCTCCAGAAATCCATATTACATTCTGATGATGTTCTGCTAGTTGTTGAAAACCTGGGTATTCTCCCAAGCCTTGAGGTAAGGTGCTTGTGGAGTCCTATTTGGTTGGCTGTTGTGTAGACTGTTCAGACGCTGAGGGTTTTTTTTATTGTTTTCCTGTTTTAAGTGTGAACCATCCATAGACATTTTAGAACTGAGCATCTTTCAGATCAATCAATCAATCAGTCAACTAAACAACCAACCAACCAACCAGCCAGCCAGTCAAATAGCTCAGGGCTGGCTTCATACAGCAAAGTTAAGGAGATGCATTTTCAGAGGAGAGAGAAAATCAGGAATGGCTGCCATTGCATGAATATGACAGGTGAGAATTTCTCATTCCAAAAGGTTGGGCTTGAGACTGAGAGCAGATACAGGCTATGACATCAAAGGATGACCTCAGAGCTGAGGTTCTAGAAGTCAGGTGAACTGCCATCTCTTCATGGGGTACGTTGGCAAGTGTGTCTTGCTGGGCCAATTAAGAACTTTGCTGTGGCCTGGAGAAGTTCGACCTGCTATCAAGCAAAAAATTGGAAAGTTGGAGCCTCACTTTGTCAGCTGTCACTCAGAATCTTCTGGAACTCTTGACTTGGCACCCATAAAGGATAATACTCTGAATGCTTCTTTCTTTCATTTTACCTGGCTGCTATGCTAACTTGACATTTGCTTGGACTTCACTTACATGAGGCAAGCTATTTGCTTGCAGTCAATCATTCTGAACTTTGGGACTGAGGTAAGAGATGGGCCACTGATAAAATAAGCCTTCCTCAACTCTTTTCCCTCCTCAGAGGGTGATAATTATTAGCTGGTTGCCCTGCATCAGAAGCCAGAGGACTTAAGTTGAAATATAAATTGCCTCCTTGTAGATCTGCTTAGATCACTTTTGTTGAGCAGCTCTTTCTATCTCTGAGTGTGAGAAGTACCTGTATAGTCAATTAAGTTTGGGAAAACAGTATCCCTCACTGTTTGTCAGAGTTGAGGGCAGATGGGGCCCACAACACCTGGAAGGTGTACTTCTGAATGCACATTCACAGAGACTGTACAGCGAGTGATTATACAGCCATCCACACCAAAGCGAACTGAAATTATTGTCCATTTATTTGTACCCATGATTTTTATAGGTGTCGATCATTGAGTGCTGATGGGACATATGATACCTGTATATAATTGTATTTTCCACAACATAGGCAGAGGGCGGTTTATTTGTCCTGAGTTTCTGCCTTAGTGTTATCATGTAACACTGTATGTCGTTTCTACCTTATTTCTTTATGGAACTGACTGGGACACCCATCGGGAGTGTGATCAGTAGCCCATAACATAGTCATCTGATACGTACCCAAGTAAACCAATGTATAAATCTTGTGTACATTTAAGGTATATCTGAAAGGGGCTAGGGTAGGCCAGCATTTGAATCTGAAAAGTCTCCTACTCAGATCTTGAAGTACATGAGTCTGTTTCTCTTAGCTTTGTACTGAGAGTTGCTCCCTGCAATCCTTTATTGAGTGACTGTAAGTAAGAGCACTGCTGATTAGGTCAGACTTAACAGAATATGGATTCACTGGGGCCCTATGCACTGTAGAGCCTTATGTCAGTCTATTAATTCAAGTTTGGATCTCCACTGTAAATCTTCCACACATTGCTTCTTCTCTTGCTATCAGGTGCTAGGCTAGGGGGAATAAATGTATTCTCTTTTTCCTGGGACATCCCTTCATGTATCAGAAGATTGCTGTCATGTCTCCCCTCAGCCTTCTCTTCTTTAAGCTGGGCCTTCTCTGTGGGAGCACCAACCCTATGGAATCAGCTCCCCCCTGAGCTTCGGATAGCCCAAAACCTCCAATCCTTTCGCCGCGGCCTCAAAACACACCTGTTACACCAAGCTGACCTAGACTGACAGGCATTTTAATTAATTTATATTTAGTATTTTTAATTCATTTTTAAATTCTCTAATTTTTTATTGCACTGATGTTCTCAATTTCATTTTATCTTGATTTATGTACTTATTATATGTTTTATTGTGAGCCGCCCTGAGTCCTTCAGGAGATAGGGCGGGATATAAATCCCATCAATAAATAAATAAATAAATAAATAAATAAATAAATAAATAAACATACCAAGTTCTTCAATTACTGTTTGTAGGATTTAGCCTCCAAGCCCACGAACATCATTTTTAAATATTTTTATTAAAACTTAAAAAAAATAAAGATTAAAAATTAATGCAAAGTAATATAAAACAAGGAAGAAAAAGAAACAGGAAAAATGCAAAGAGAAAGCAAAAAGTGCAAGGGGAAAAAAGCTAAAGAAAAATAGAAAAGAAAGAAATAAGATATCAAGAAATGGCTTCCAATACAAGTAGTTCTTGACTAATAACCACAGTTGAGCCTGGGATTTTGGTCGTAAGTCGTTGCAGTCATAAGTCGAATCCCCACACACTCAGACTTATTTTTATGATGGTCATTAAGTCAATCACCATGGTCATTAGGGAAATCACATGGTCATAAGTTCAAATCCAGCCTAGCCCGGATCCATCCTAGCCCCAATTCTGGGCATATAATCAGGTCTTGAGGACCTTACCAAAGACCAGTAGGACTGGGGCCAACCTAATCTCTGGAGGGAGAAGTTTCCAGAGGGCAGTTGCTAAGGCAGAGAAGGCACATCTCCTGCTTCCTGCCACCTGGCATTCCTTGACTGACAGGACCCAGAGCATATTGCTTGATCAGACTGAATGGGTAGAAATAACTGGGAGAAGATGATCCCCAGGTAACCCAGTTCCAAGCCTTGAAGGACTTTAAAAATGACAATGGGTTGTACCCAGAAGCACAAGCAATGCAGTGCACATAGTGGTGATGTTACAGTCTGCCAAGTAGCTGGCACCATTTGCTACCCACGCAGCTGCATTCTGCACCAATTGAAGCTTCCAAATGTTCTTCAAGGGCTGCCCTGTGTAAAGTGTATTGCAGTAGTCCAGATGGGATGGCATGAGGGCATGACTGACAGTGAGCAGGGCTTCCCAATCCAGGAATGGGTACAATTGGTGCACAATTGAAAGGTGTACAGCCACCACCTGTTATTCCACTATGAGCTGCAAGTCACAAGTGGACCCCCAGTTTGCGCATTGGGTCTGTCTTAGACAGAGCTGCCCCATCCAAAACTAAAGATGGAGACTCCTCAGCATTGGAAGGCCCAAACACTCATGAGCCAGTCTTGCTTAGGTTGAGCTGAAGCCTGCTCCATCCTAACTGGGCCTCTGCAGCCTCCAGACATTGGGACAGGATGTCCATGACATCACTCTGGCAGCCTGGGGTGTAGATGAAAAGCTAGGTGTCATCAGCATACTGTTGATACCTCATCCTACACTCTTGGATAATCTCACCTAATGTCCAGAAGTCTCAGGTAGATGTTAAGACAGCATTAGTAGTTCTGTCTCCGACTACAGCTTCTTCCTTGCTTTCGCCCATGTGATTTTTCTTTTGGTTTCTGAAACACTTCTGTAGCCTGACTCACATGCATACTCTTTTCCAGTCTTCTGAAAACTTTGATGAGTTTTCTTATTCAAAACATTCTGAGTAAATCAACCCAGAAACTATTCCAGTTGCAAAAGACAGGAGGTGAGCAAGGTTGAGTGCTGTTAATAAAGGTTTTTTTTTAATACATAAACCAAGGAAGACTTGAGCCTCTTCTCTATATATGTGACTCTTAAATAAATACTTTGAAGTATTTCATGAGCTGACCACTCTTTCCACAATCCACAAGTCAGCTCTGGACATTTGGCAATGCCATCTGCACTTCCATCTTGTGTGCCTCTGCACTGCACTCCTGCTTCCTGATGTACAAAAACAACTCTCCCTATCAAAGTGCAACCTTCTCATCAACAGTTTGCCTCTAGATGTTTCTCTTTTCTTTGTAGATTTGCCAGCCTGGGAAACCCTCCCGGCCTCCCATTTTCAGGGTACCAGAGATAACAGAAGCACCTTGTTGAGGAGCAATGAAAAGTCTCTGCCTGTGGTTAGCTCTGTTGACCTGCCTCATAGTGAAAGTCTATGGCAAGATCTTCAATCGTTGTGATCTGGCAGCAATATTGCAACGCTGGGGAATGGATGGGCATGAGGGCTACAGTTTGGATAACTGTGAGTAGCCTCCTGACTGTTCTTTTTTAAAATAATGATCACAGCTTTCTATCTGAAAGGGTGGCCAAAAAAAAGAAAAAAGAAAAGAAAAGAAAAGAAGAAAAAGAAAGAACATACTGGTTCTTTCACAGTACATGTTTTAGAACAGACTAGAAAGCCTGAGGCAGGAATATAAATGGCTCTGAATCCTGCATTCTTCCAGTTCTGTTCAGGTGCTGTGTTTGATTCTGGAACTTTTTCATGTGCCCGCACTGCAGGAGTCAGCTAGTGCAAGGCTTATTATTTATATAGAGCTGCCTCGGCGAGGTGGGTAATAGAAGTTTAACAATAAATAAATTTATTTTTTTTCATAAAAAAATAGAATGTTGTAAAATAATTGGTTGGAGCACCTTTAGTACCTTTTGCCAATGAGCAGTGGAAGTATGGAGGATCAACACTTTAGGGTGTTCCACATCAGCTATCCCTTCTTAAACTATTCACATGGAATTCTTATAACCCAGCTGGCTTAGATACAGTATTTAGGTGAGAAACTATAGGTAATATGCCTCCCCCCCAACAAACTAATTGCCAGTGGTCTTGATATTTTAGCAACAGTGGAAATAATCTACTGGGATTTGATGTAACTATGAACCAAATTGTTGGTGTTCTGGACCAGTCCTGAACACTTGGCAAGCCTCTTTCTAGCCTCAAGATTACATTAGTTATGCATCTGATAACACCTATTATGTCCCTAAGGAAAGCTGATTGGACCCATTCACAGACTGTAGGATGTGAAGGTAGATCCAATTATATTCTATATATCCTTTGTGCTATTGGTTTGGCTTGAAATAATTTAATTGTTGCCAGACCAAATTTCCCTCCTTGTATTCTATAAAATTTTGGACTGGCTGTGGCCCTGTTGTACAGTATGCCTTTGAGGCAGCATAATTAATTTGAGCCTTTAATTAGAGTAGCCCCACAGTGAGATAGGCAGCAAATAAATTTAACACATACCGGTAAATAAATAATAAAATTCCTTATTGTTTTAAAAATAACCTCTATATACTTAAACTGATTTACCTCTTTGTTTATACATTTATTGACTGTTCATTTGTGCATTCGGCTGCTATTGGAAAACTTTTTTTGTTTTTGTATAAGTTATGATCAGATTTATTTTTATAGATATAGTATATAGACTTGACTTCCATACTTGTAATTGCCACTATGGTTCGAAATAGCCATCTTGTCCAACCCCCTTACCCAAAATGAAAAAATGACCTGTCTTGACACTAGTAACAAAGTTGGATGTATTGTGTTATGCTGAAGCTGGTAAAGGATCCTCAGACCTAGGACAGTCTTTAACTTAGATGTAACAGACTGAAGAATGCTAATAACATTTGTAGCACTGTGATGCATCCAGCCTCTTTGTTGGCCTGGATTACATGGATATGTGGATTAGAAATAGCAATAGCTTTACAGCTCTTTACAGAATCAGCATATTGCCCCCAACAATCTGGGTCCTCATTTTACTGACCTTGGAAGGATGGAAGGCTGAGTCAACTTTGAGCTGGTCAGGACTGAACTCCTGGCAGTGGGCAGAGTTAGTCTGCAATACTGCATTCTAACCACTGCGCCACCACATCTCTTGAAGTCCTGCTGGAGAAAAGATGGAGAATATGCTTTTACTATTCAAAGAACACAAGACAAACAATAAAACATGTCTGAGCAACATAATGCTTAAGAATAAGGCTCCAAACATTTATGAGAATAAATGTTTGAGTATCTGCAAATATTCAACACCCTGCTATCCAACCCCCTATTTTCCACTAGTTTAGTGTCTTATGCAGGATCTCTCTCTGCAAATTTTTCATCCCATGTCTTAACATAGTTATTTTGAAATAATATACAGTTCATATTTGTCAAATTGATACCCAGCTATTTTATTTTCTTCTCAATATTAAAACCTGTTTTATTCATCAGTTTTATTTGATCTTCTACATTCATGTTTTTTGTTAATATCTTTGTCTTCTGTTATTGACCTTGAAACCTGCTAATGTACCAAATTGTTTTAGTTTTCCCATTAATATTTTTCAAGGATCTTCCAAACCAACACCAAAGTCAACTGCAAAAGCCCTGAACTTCTAAATTACTTTTTAAATTTTTATTCCCACAATTCTCTCCTCTTGTCTTAAATCTCTATTCAGTATTTTAAGAACCTAAATAAAACAAGAGAAAAGACAGTGGGCAATCCCTATTTTGTTCCATTATCTCTGTTTTGTTAGATCTCCATTAACAATTATTTGCTCCTTCTGTGAATTAAAATTTGATCCTAGCCATTTTATAAAGTTATCTTCAAAGTTCATATCTTCCAAAATTTTGAGCAAATTCAAATTATCAACACCCTTCTCTGCATCTAAGAAAATCAACATGGCTTATTTTTCATTAGATTGTTGTAAACTAAAAAAAAATGGTTCATTTTTATTTTAATTTCTTTTACTGTTAGCATAATTATAGTTGTAAAAATTAATTTGATGAGAAATACTTCTCTGGAAATTTCTTTAATTCTTATTTTCTTTTTATCTCGCCCAAAACAGCTTGTTTTCCTGTTGCCTCTTCTTTTTGTGTTCACAATTATGTTGTACAAAATAACTTTTGATTTTAATTTCTTTTTACAATCCTCCACTATTGCTTCTTTCTGTAACGTTTCATTTAGTCTCCATCTAAATAATTGGATTTCCTTTCATAAATCAAACTCATAGGATTATGATTTGAAAAAGTCTTTGGTAATATATCTGTTTCAGAAACTTTAGTAGCCAAATTCTTTGAAGTTCAAATCATGTCTATTCTCGAAAAGGATCTACGTCTTTCAGAAATTTAGGTGTACTATCCCAAATTATCATTTTTGGGGATCCATATATCAACCAGCCCTAAACTGTCCATCAAATAAAAAAACTTATTTCCTTTGGTGATTTTTTTCCAGACATTCCATCAAGTTGTGGGGAAATCTCTCCATTCCAATCCCCCATTGAACACCAATTTTCATAAGAGAAACCTATTGGCATCTCCATAGGTTCGTTATAGCAGAGGTCCCCAACCTTTTGGGCACCAGGGACCGGTTCTGTGGAGAGAGGTTTTTCCACCGACCGGAGCGGGCATGGTTTTGTGTGTTGCCTGCATCCCACGGATGGGGCTTTTCTTGTTTGTGCAGACTGGTTGCTGGCATGCCACGGCCTGGTACCGGTCCACAGACTGGGGGTTGGGGACCCTTGCTTTGTAGAACAATGATTTCTTCTCATTTAGAACATAGATTCCCAGTATCAAAGTCTTAGTCCCATGCAAATTAGGTTATGCCCCAAAAAATCTTTCCTGGATAACAATCAATACAAGTTTTGGTTTTAGTTGGGTCTTTATACACAAGAAACCTCCATTTCTTTTTATAGCTGTTGCTGAGATAAATTCTTCACCCAAATATTTATAAATCAAATATTTTATTTCTTTTTTTCTAATATGTGTCTCTTGTAGGCAGATTACATCTTGTTTTATTTTTCAAATAATGTTTTTTCCTCTCCTGAGAAGCATTGGCGTCATCTATATTCCATGTTAAGCATTTGTATTCTACTTGCATTTATTTAAAAAAAACCACCTTGTAAAATGAATAATTATTGCAGAATACCACATTCTTTCCTGTGCGTGAGATTATTTTGCATTTAATTTGAGAAAATGAAGACTATGCAGGTAGTCCTGGACTTATGATGACAATAGCATCTGAGAATTCGGTTGCTAAGTGAGACATTTGTCAAGGGAGCTTGGCCCCATTTTTATGACCTTCCTTTCCACAGTTGTTCAATGAATCACTGCAGTTGTTATTAAGACACTTGTGAAGTCCACCTGGCTTCCCCATTGATTTTGCTTGTCAGAAGGTCGCAAAATGGGGATCATATGACCCGTGGATACTGCAACAGTCACAAATATGAGTCATTTGCCAAGTGTCTGAATCTGGATCATATAATCATGGGGATGCTGCAACGGTCGTGTGAAAAATGCTCATAAGACACTGTTTTCAGTGCTGTTGTAAATTTGAATGGTTGGTAAATGAACTGTTGTAAGTCGAGGACCACCTGTATCCCACTACTCTTTCTTTCCCAATTGGTCTTCCGGGACTAATTTCTGTATTCTACTACAAGCGTGCAAGCAGGCCACATATCTTCACATATATGCTGCCAGCTACCCCGTGTGCATTTGCAATTCAAGCCTTAGGCCAGGGGTAGGCAACCTTGGCTCTTTTATGACTCGTGGACTTCAACTCCCAGAATTCCTGAGCCAGGATGGCTCAGCATGGAAACCTCTCCTTTTCTCCTCAGCATGGCTGGCTCAGGAACTCTGGGAGTTGAAGTCCACGAGTCATAAAAGAGCCAAGGTTGCCTACCCCTGCCTTAGGCAAACTGGATTCATCATGTAGTGCTAATAATCTGTCTATAAAACAAACGGTCTTATTTCTAGCATGATTTCTTATTTATTACCTGCTTCTTTTCTGAACCAAACTTCCACACAGATGTGAATCTGTACATCACTTTCTCCCTTCAGGGGTCTGCTTGGCATATTTTGCAAGTGGTTTCAACACAGCTAAGGTGACCCAGAACTCTGATGGTACTTCTGAATATGGCATTTTCCAGATCAACAGTCGCTCCTGGTGTGTTGATCACCACAGCACTTCAAAGAACCTCTGCAGCTTATCTTGTCGTGGTAAGAGTTTTTTTTTCCTTTTCCTAAAATATTCCTATTAAAGTCCAGTTTGTAAAGAGAGAATGTTGGATCTGGGTCTGGATTTCTCTTTATTTCTCATTTTTGTTAATGTGCAAAAGCTTGTTATTAAAGAGAATTATAGGTAGCTCAGGAATGAACTGTGGGGTCCTTGGTGCTCTCTGAGCTTGGTTGTTTTCTTGCAGATGTTTAATTACTGTACCTGACAAGACCCAGTAGCCTGAGAAGAAAAAACAGGACTCATTTACAACATACAGTGTAAGGACTGGAGCAGCCACTATATACTGTATGACAGACAGGCAGAAGATTAGCAGAGAGCATCCATGAACACCAACTAGCAGGCAGAGGACATGATGAAAACTCCTTAATTTCACAACGCATGGACAGATTCAACTGTAGTTTCAGCTGGGAAACTATGAGCATCTTACACCAAGCCAAATCTAAAAATGCTAGTGATTTCCTGAAAGCTTGGCATTCAGATAAGTCAGCCATCAACAGACACACAGAGAAAAACCACATTTATTCATCATTCAAAAAAGACAATAGCAACAGCACTTATATACCGTTCTATAGTGCTTTACAACAGGGATCACCAATCCCCACTCCATGGCCCAATAACAGGCTGCAGCCAGTTGGGAACCAGGCTGTGCAAGCTCCATTTTTGTCAGTGGCAGACACACATACAAAACCATCCCTTCTCCTCCTGTCCCTGCTGCTGCCGGTCCACAAAACTGGAAAGATTGGGGACCACTGCTTTACAGCACTCTCTGAATGGTCTACAGTGTCAACATATTGCCCCCCAACAATCTGGGTCCTCATTTTAGTGATCTCAGAAGGCTGGAAGGCTGAGTCAACCTTGAGCCAGTCAGGATCGAACTCCTGGCTGTGGACAGAGGTAGGCTGCTATACTGCATTCTAACCAGTAGTTCACTACAGCTCCAGTAAAAAAAGCTAAGGGAGAAACAGATCAGAACACATTCTCTCTAGTAGCCAATAACACTGGCAGGGCAAGCTACTGTGTATAAACAGAGAACAAACTCCACATTCACTAACATTAATGATGTTATCCAGTCAGTTAATAAAATGTCTATAAGCAAACAACCAAGCTCAGAGAGCACCAAGGCACTCCACAGCTATTCAATGAACATTTTTGCTTTTTACAAATGTTGCATGTTATTTCCCATGCACATTACTTTCAGCCTATGTATTTTGTACAAATTTCAATATAAAATATCTTTGTTCACACACACACACACACAAAACCTGGATTATATATTTTAGAAATATGCAAATGAACATGTAAATTGTATACTAGTTGGAAGTCATAAAACTGGAAAAACATGCCTTCAAATCTCAAAATCAACTAATTTCTTCTCCATTCCTAGGTGGAAGTAGTGAGCCTATAAACAGGATGAACACATCAGTGACAGATGTGCAATTGCTTAGATTCCTTATGTACACAAATCAGACATTCTACATTCATGGATTTAGTGCACTTTTTAGAGCGCCAGGGTTTTTTTAGTGCTAAATCTATATTTTAAAAATAGCACTAGGGCTGTAGCCCTGTCCTACTGAAAAATCCATTTAAACTGTATTTAAACTTTCCATCTGGAAAACATTCATGTTTTGCCAGCTGGGTGCCATTGGTTCTGTCATTTATGAATCCACCTCAGTGTTCTGTACCAGCCTGCTACCGGCCCTGCAGAAAAGGCAGGGACAACCCCTTTTACAAGAAGGCAAGAGGCTGGAATTACGCCTGCCAAATTTATTGCTACAAAAACAAATAAAACAAGACACGAACCAAGAAACAGGAGCTTTTCAAGCGGTTGCCTTCAGCAAACCAGCCCTCCCACGCATTCCCCCTTAAATACAGTTCAGGGCGTGGCTTCTCTCTGCCTCCTTCCGAGGAGCCCCATTGCCTTCCTCTGTTTACTCCTGATTGACTGCCTCCTGCGTCGGGCGTCCTTGAACAGGGCCAGCTGTGGGTCATCTTCATCCATGCTGACAGGCTCATACAGCTGGGTCTGCGTCATGACCAGATGAGAGGGACCTGGCTGAGGGCTCTCATCAAGCTGTCCAATCCCCTCAGCAAGCTCTTCAACACCCCCCTCCTCCTCCTCTGAGTTGTCCGACCCAACTGCCGAACCCACAGGCTGACCCTGAATCACAACACTCAGGTTTCCAACTGCAAGGGGTTAATGTGGCCATATTCTTCCTTTTTAAGGGGGAGAAAGTTGTACCTGTCCCACAGGTTACCCACTAGCATTGCCAATCATGGCTACTCCCCACCAGCCAAGGCAGAAGGTGAGGCAGGAAGAAACTTCATGCATGTTTTTTGTTTAAACAAAAGAGATGTACTTTGAGACTTGCAAGACTGATGTCAGACTTTTGAGATAGTCTAGACAGGAAGCATCAGCCATGGGTACTAACACCATCTTCACTGTAAGTTAAAGTAAGAGAAACTTCCAAGTCTGAAAGCAGATCTTTTTTCCCAGCCTTATCAATGTCCCTTACCCATCTAAATATATATGGTTGAGCTTCAGGGTTTGTTATTCCTCAAGTTCCTAAGAAGCTATTTTAGGGAACAGGATGTTTCACTTGTCTTGACCCGAATGTTGCATTTCTATTGTAATTGTCATCCAATTAAAGAAGGTGTGCATTTTAATTTTGTATTGCTATGCTAAAAGTTCCACCTTCCATCATGGAGATCTCTAGTTTAAGGGCATCTTCCTTAGTGGAGAAGGTTTGGATTTTAACCTCCTAAAAAGCAAAGATTGACTAGATCAGTATGAAGAGTTGTCAGGTTGAGTTGTTAGGTCTGTTGGCTGTTTTGTTCGAATCTCTCCCATTCTACTCCATGCCACAATTATTTCCCGTTTGCTCACTAGATTTGGTGACTGATGAAATCATTGATGATATAATTTGTGTCAAGAGAGCTGCAGCAGGTCCAGAAGGTTTGGAAGCCTGGTAAGGGATTAAATTTATCTTTCATCAGCCTTGATTTTCTCCTTCACCCAGCCCTCCACTCACACATCAAATACAATTTGAGCTTTTCCCTATTTGCACCCCATTCTGGCTCAAACATGGCCCTCCAATATCTTTTTCTGCTGAGTCCTTGTCATAATGTCTTCATCTTGTCCTCAAACCATGACAAAGAGAGAGAGGGAGGGAGGAAGAGGGAGAGGGAAAGAGATGGGGAAGAGAGAGAGAGGGGGGGGGGGAAGAGGGAGAGGAAGAGGGGAGAGAGGATGGGGTTTCTTTCAAAGGAAAGTCAGGGTGCAGGCAATGATTTGAAACACAACCAGGAGAGGGATTCATAATGGGGAGAACATATTTCATGCTGGAATAGTTCTCTGTTGACCCAGAGATGGGTGGGCAGCACTCTTAAGTTTATGCAATATGGAAGAAAGTGCACGGGCTACTTTACAGCTATCTACTTCTGTTGTCATCTCATTGCCTTTTTTTCTTTATTCCACATAGCTGTATTTTCTTTTCCCTTTTCTTAATTTTGTCCTCTAGGGATGGCTGGCGAAATCATTGTCATGGAAAAAACCTGCATTACTGGACAGCTACTTGTAAACTGTGAATTGATTTTACCAGCAACAGAATTTATCATTTGCTAATCAGCTTCTTGTGCTCTTCATTTGTGATCACAGAGTACAATCTGATCAAAGGCATTTTACAGAATAAAGCTTCTTTTTGAGATAATAAGTTTCATGTGTTTGTTTGACCAAGGATGGCTTTGGCAAAAGGTGGTGGTGGTGAAGTGTTGGATCAAAACTTAGGATGCCAGACTTTTTAACTTTCTCTCTCCGAAACTTTCTGGAACATCAAGATCTGTATCCCAACTTTGGATTAGTGACAGATTTGCTACAACTACCTTTTTTCCAGTGGCACCTCATCTGGCACCCTTCCTCTAATCCCAGTATATGAGAGACGTAAGGTTCTCAGTACCAACGCTGTCTTTTGTAGTAATAAAAAGGTTTAAATGGAGAAAAAGAGAAAGAATTCATATGTTAAAGGAAGAAAAGATAGTACAGACTTGGTTTCAGTTTATACAATTACAAGCTAGATGGATAGAAGATCAGAAAATTGGTATAATAAAAGTTGATGAAAATTTGATAAAGCAAATTAGAGATCAAAGTCAATCGCATATGAAAAGGTTATATAATGCTCTTATAGAGATTGATTCAGAATCGGAGTTAGTTAAAGATTGTATGATAAAATGGGCTCAGAATATTCAAGAGCCCATAATGATGGATACTTGGGGAAAAATTTGGGTTAGAAATGTAAAATTTACACAAGCACAAAACCTAAGAGAGAATTTTTACAAGATGTTTTATAGATGGCATTTAGATCCTAAAAAGTTAACATGTATGTATCCAAATCAACCACCTAAGTGTTGGAGATGTGGTAGTGAAGAGGCAACTTACCGTATTATCATATATGGTGGACATGTAAAAATGTTAAAGCCTTTTGGATAAAAATATGGTGGATTTTTCAGAAAGTTTTTAAGAAAAAAATAAGATTTACTCCACAGCTATTCTTATTGGGGATTATTTCGGATTGTACTGTTATAAAAACTAAATTAATGTTACACTTAATAACGGCAGCCAGACTGTTGGTGGTGCAACATTGGAAGAAAGATTTACCTACAATAGAACAATGGATACTTAAAGTAATGGACATGGCTGAAATGGCAAAAGTTTCAGCATATTTGAAAGAACAGTCACAAGAAAAATATATTTTGGAATGGAAAAGATGGATTTATATTCAGAACAAATATGGGACTAAAAAGTTTCAAATAGCATATGAATAATTTTTAACAATTATAGAAGTGTTATTATAATTACTTTACTTTTGTTATAAGGGAGGTAAAGGGTGGAAGGTTTGTTAACGTTGTAATAGATATTTAGCATATGTTTGCATAAGATTGCTATATGTAATACCCTGTATTCTGCTTTGGGAAGTCCGGGGGGGGGAGGGAAGGGAGGAGGGTTGATGGGGAGGGGGGGCTTATTATTAAAAAAATTTGTAAAACTTTTCAATAAAAAAAAGAAAGGAAGAATTCATATGATGCAACCTCCTTATCTTGTAGCATAGATGCATGAAGCTAGGATTTCATCTCTCCCTATTATATGAAAGGTAGATTAATCTCATAAGAGATCAACAAAATCAAATTTTGTTTCAAAAACATTGTGTAGGATATACAGTGCATTCAGAAAGCATTCAGACCACCTTCACTTTTGTCAATTTTGTTATGCTGCAGCCTGATTCTACAGTTGTTGAAATTCATTTTTTTTCTCATTAATCTACAATCAGTACCCCATAATGACAAAGTGAAAACAAAATCTTAGAAGTGTCTGTAAATTTATTAAAAAGAAAAAAACCCTGAACTATCACATTGGCATAAGTATTCAGACCCTTTACAACAACACTTGAAATTTATCTCTGGTGCCTCCCATTTCTCTTGATTGTTGCTGACATGTTTCTACACCTTGATTGGAGTCCACCTGTGGTAAATTAAATTGCTTGGACATGATTTGGAAAGGCACATGCCTCTAGTAGGCCTCACAGCTGACAGTGCATATTGTAACAAAGCAAAAGCCATGAGGTCAAAGGAACTGCCTGCAGAGCTTAGAGACAGGATTATTGCAAGGCCCAGATCTGGGGAAGACTACAATAAAATTTCTGCTGCACAGAACGTTCTCAAAAGCACAGTGGCCTCCATAATTCTCAAATGGAAGAAGTTTGGCACAACTAGGACTCTTCCAAGAGCTGGTTTCCCAGTCAAACTGAGCAATTGGGGAAGAAGGGCCTTAGTAAGAGAGGTGACCAAGAACCCGATGGTCACTCTGACTGAGCTCCAGAGTTTCTGTATGGAGATGGGACAGAGTTCCAGAAGGACAGCCATCACTGCAACCCTCCATCGATCTGGACTGTATGGCAGAGTGGCTAGACAGAAGCCTCTCCTCAGTGCAAAACACACGAAAGCTTACTTGGAGTTTGCAAAAAAGCACCTGAAGGACTCTCAGACTATGAGGAAGCAGATTCTCTGGTCTGATGAAACCAACATTGAACTGTTTGGCCTCAATTTTAAACATTATGTCTGGAGAAAACCAGACACAGCTCATCACCTGCCCAATATCATCTCAACAGTGAAGCGTGGTGGCAGCATCATGTGTTTTTCAGCAGCAGGGATTGGGACTGGGAGATTGGTCAGGGTTGAGGGAAAGCTGAATGAAGCAAAGAACAGGGCTATCCTCAATAAAAACCTGTTCCACAGCACTCAGGCCCCCAGACTGGGCCAAACGTTCATTTTTCAACATGACAACGATCCAAGCACGCAGCCAAGACAACCCAAGAGTGGCCTAGGGACAGCTTTGTGACTGTCCTGGAGTGGCCCAGCCAGAGCCCTGACTTGAACCCTATTGAACATCTCTGGAGGGACTTGAAAATGGCTGTCCACTGATGATTGCCATCCAACCTGACTGAGCTTGAGAGGATTTGCAAGGAAGAATGGCAGAAAATCCCTCAATTCATGTGTGCAAAGCTTGTTGCATCATACCCCAAAAGACCCGAGGCTGTAATTGCTGCCAAAGGTGCTTCAACAAAGCACTGAGTGAAGGGTCTGAATACTTACACCAATGTGATATTTCAGTTTTTTTCTTTTTAATACATTTACAGATATTTCTAAAATTCTGTTTTCACTTTGTCATTATCGGGTAACTGAGTGTAGATTAATGAGAAAAAAAATGAATTTCAACAACTATAGGGCTGCAGCATAACAAAAGTGAAGGGGGCCTGAAAGCTTTCTGAATGTACTGTACACATAAAAGAAACTTATGAATATATGTGCAATGTTCTAGGCAGACCACAAGATGGTGTTGAGAGCTAAGAAATGACACCTAGATTATGCTTCCATTTAAAAGAGGAAAAATAAGCTTCATCCCAGTTTGTGATAGCAATAAGAAAGCTCAGGCCAGACAGAATAAGGCAAGAAGCATATTGGTATCTTCGTAAATTTATAGTTCAAAAAGAACCATTAAGCAATGAAAGCTTGCCTTTTCTGACCAGAAGTATATACTAATAGCATTTCCTTATGTTTCTCAGCACACCATGGTGCCACCCTCACACCCAATTCCAACCTTTAACTCCTGAAATGCCCACAATTCTGTATGTTAGCTGCAGTGGGATGCAGCTGGGAGATGGGAGGCAGCCTGGGCCAAGAATTCTCTTCAATAGATAACCCTTGAAACACAAACACAAATGTTAGCGAGCCATTGGTGTAGCAGCGTTTCCTTCCTTGAAACAATACATCTATAATACTACTAACGCAAAAAGCGTATCACAATTGTTCATAAATCCATGTCTTCCCCTCTTCACAGTAACAGTGTTATGGCATCCTATGTGTAATGTATTGGGCTTTGTCTTGCTCAGGGAATATCACATGGGGTTAATTGCTGGAAGGTTGCTCAAGCAGGGAATGTGGCTAAGCTCCCAGCTCCTCAGACAACCCGTCTCCAGCGCCGCCATTGGCTGCCTCTAGGGCGGCAATAGGTTGCTTTAAACCTATTGGCCGCCGCCTAGAGGCCAGGGTATAATTTGCTGCATTTGCAGCCCTGTTTCTCAGTTCAGTTCCTGCAACCAAAGAAACAATGATCTTTGCTGAACTCACTTGCCTCCTCTCTTCATTGAAGCAACGAACCCAGCATTCAACACTATGATCAATGAAAGGGGCAGTTACTCGTCCAAAATCTGGGACTGCCTGTATTTGGAAAATGTTCCTGCCTTGGTCTTCCAAGAGATGCAGCCTTTGAAAACCTGCCGTAATCCCTTGCCTGTTTTAAGAAATGTTTAGGGAGCTTGCTTACAAAAGGTAGAAAATATATTTTTTTTTCCTAGCTTTTCACTATCGTTAGAGGATTTCCTCCCCTTTGTTGCCATTAGTGTGTTCTGAAAGCCTGTGACGTAGCTATTGCTGCATTGCCAGCTTTTGACTTTGTTCAGCTTCTTTATCCCCGCCCCACCTCCCCAATTCAATAAAGTGACAGAATACTTGACAAAAGTGCCAGTCATTGAGAATCTCCTTTGCTGTCTCAGTTTTTGGAGATTGACTTTGCAGTAAAGCGATACTGAGTAGTAGATGGATTCATTTCTCTCCTACCATACCAATTTCTCTCCTATTTATCAGCGAAGCAGCATCACAAACTGAAAAGATGGTGGAATAAGAAGATGGTTTTGTCAATGAAGGGAGTCATGCAATACTCTGAGAACAATGTGTGCTCTAAGATCCATCTACAGGAAGTGAATGACATGAGTGGAAGGAGTAAAATAATGGGGAAATCCACGAATCAGGTACCCTAGTAAGAGGGGTCCAAGCAGAACAGATGATTATAATCTTATTGTCCCTCCTCCCTCTTAGATGCTTTACAAATCCCTTCAATCCTTCATTTGATTCATGTCTTTCTTAATCTTCAAATCTGTAAATTCTTGCTTCTTTTTTTTTTCTTTTAGCAAAATGTCCACATAAGGTTCAGAAAAGTATTTTTTTTTCCTCTCTGACCATTTCTGTGATGGCTGACATTTTCACCATCCATTCTCTCATTGTGGGGATTTCATTATTCTTTCACCCTTGTGCATTCCTAAGGGAGCAGGTGCTTTTTTTTTTTTGCAAAATATTTAGCAGCCACAGGTTGCATCCTGCAGAATTTTACCTGCTCCCTTTGCAGCCTGCAGAGAGCAAGCAGCCCGGTTTATATCAAAACCTGCAGCAGGGCATGGCCTTGGATTAAATGAACTCCCAGACAATTGCCGTAGTTCTAGAATTTCCCAGATGTTCTCAAGAGGAGAAGAGGGCTGGTATCCCAGGGAAGCTACAGCTTCTATGACAAAGCAAGGGTGGCTGTGGTCCCTCCAGTTTCAATGCCACCTATTGACCTCTCTTCTTACAGATGGTAAGCTTGTTGGGTTGGTTGGGGGGGGACTGCATGAGACCCCCCAAGTACCTGAGTTGCAGTATCATGTGCTGCCTCACTGAAAGGAAAGAGGATAATAAAAGAGTGGGGGAAAATATATCCATCTGATATGCCTTAACAGTTCATAACAGATGCTCTTAATGTCACTGGTTTTAGGGGGCAACTTCACACTGATGGTTCAAACATGAACATCGTACTACCAGGAAACTGAGTATCTGGATCCATACCAATCGGGTTTCAGGCCCGGGTACAGCACGGAGACGGCATTGGTCGCGCTGGTGGATGATCTCTGGCGGGCCCGAGACAGGGGTTATTCCTCTGTCCTGGTCCTTTTAGACCTCTCAGCGGCTTTTGATACCATCGACCATGGTATCTTGCTGCGATGTCTTGAGGGGTTGGGAGTAGGAGGCACCGTTTTATGGTGGTTCTCCTCCTACCTCTCGGGCCATTCGCAGACGGTGTTGGCAGGAGGGCAGAGGTCAACCCCTAGGCCCCTTAGTTGTGGAGTGCCTCAGGGGTCGGTACTCTCGCCCCTCCTGTTCAACATCTATATGAAGCCGCTGGGTGAGATCATCCGTGGTTTCGGGGTGAGGTATCATCAATATGCTGATGATACCCAGCTTTTTATCTCCACCCCGAACCAACCCAGCGATGCCCTCGATGTGATGTCCCGTTGCCTGGAAGCGGTATGGATTTGGATGAGGAAGAACAGGCTCCAGCTCAACCTGTCCAAGACTGAGTGGCTTTACATACCGGCATCTCGACTTGTCCAAGAGGTTCCATCTTTGGTTATGGGAGGAGAGGTGTTACCTCCCATTGATAGGGCACGCAATTTAGGCGTCCTCCTGGACTCACGACTCCAATATGAAGTTCATATTGG